>NC_136918.1:98765400-99365400 GCF_949752795.1 Hyperoodon ampullatus
AAATTTTAAAAATAAGCATAAAAGAAGGACCATTTAGGTCTTCCTAGATGAATCAAGGAAGAGAAAGGCACAGAGTTCACTTTTAGGATGCAAACAAGCTAGGACTGCCTTCTTCACCTATAGCACCCCAAACTCTCTGGGTTGTTTTACCTCCATTTTCCATGAGTTTCCTCTTGACACCACCTAGACCTTTCAACATGCCCTTTCAGCTTCAGCGTCAACTTTTTCAGACAAGTTGGGAAGAAGGGCAGATGGAATGGTCAGCAAGAGAAGTTATTCCTCTTTCTGTCTTCTCCATCCCTGAGGCTCTAATAACCCCAGAAGGGCTTAAATGATGTCAGTCCCAGTCCTACCAAATGCTCTAAGCATCTCTGACAATATTTAATTATCTACTTCATCTAGTCCTTCAATTCAAGTGACCCTAGGACAGCAATTTGAACAACCGAGCCCCTATACACCAGACACCACCCTTATTAAATATTACTTTATTATATGCATAAGTACTCATGATGGAAAAAAAGGCTTATAGACTAATTACCCAATCATAAGAAGAGCTAATATTCACAGAGTACTTACTAAGTGCAAGACACTATGCTGAGTGCTACATCAGGTAGCTCACAGTAAGAAGTTTAGAATTTACTGACATAACAATGGTAAGCAACAGTAAGCCATAGTTAACAGTGCTTTCATCTACCCTTTATGATGGCAAAAGGGTGTTCTAGGTGAAAAGGAAACCTGAGGCAAAACTTTTATAAGGGCAGAGACTCCCTCCTTAAGCAGAAAGAAAAACACCCCAATCTGGTACATGTATATTTATTTATGGGCTAAAGAAAAGAAATCCATTTCTTCTCTTACTTTTTAAAATTTTTTAATCAGCATTTATACTAACCAGATCTGAATCTAAGTGGAAAGCAGTTGATAAATGCCCAGCATTATACTGTTCTGCAGGACGGCAATCCACCACAAAGAACCGGACTCCTTCCTAAAAGGGAAACATTTGACAAAATAAAATTTGCCATGAGGGTCCCATTTTACACAATATAATATTAACAATTAACCAAAGAAGGGGAAACAGATAGATTAGAAATGGATCTCACATAGGATGACCCATACAGACTCAAGAAAATAACCTCAAGATCTTAAATAGTTTTATTCATTTTAAATAGTTAAAATACTCTATATACTGTTCTTGACTAGAAACTCTTAAAATATGTAGCAGAAGAATGTTAGTTTGAGCTATAAAACTAATTATACTGGAATTTAATAATTTAATGTATATCATGTTAAACACTTTTAAAAACACTATGTAGTTATAAACACAGATGTAGATACAATTCCTGTTTCTGAAAATAAACACAGATGTAGATACAATTCCTGTTTCTGAAAATAAGCCCACACTTATCTACAATGCAATTCACATAAGGATTAAATAAATGTCTTTTGGGGGTGAGAGGAGGTTCTCCAGTGCCAGTCTGAACTGAAGAAGTTCACATGGGTCTCTTTAAACTAGATTACATGTTTTGATTTGTTTTTAAGTAATAGTTCTAATAAGAAAAATATGTGAAATGCTTGTTTTAAAAAGATCTACTGTAAAAGGTCTGTCTTTCCATGTCCGTTCCTCTTCTCTCCATCTTCGAAATACATCCCACCTTCCAAACACACACACACGGTTAACTGTTGCACTATTAGCAAAAAGATATTCATGAAGACAGCAACAGACAGAAAATCATGGTATATCCTCAATTCTCCTTTGTAACATGACTTTTGGCATTAAACCATGTAATTCAATTAGCTGTATAAGTATCCAGAATTTAACTGTTAAATGCTAAATCCACCCTTTTAAGTACTTTATATAACATTCAGTTGCTTTGCTAAAATAAGAAAAAAGATTTGGCAATTTACAAAAATTGGTGTCAAAATTAATTAGTTGTTGACAAGTAAAATAACACGCAAGCTGGCAGTTTAAAAATGAGCATATGGACAGAAGATCTAACACATTAATCATTCAAAAAAAGCAAAACAACTACATTGTTATAGTAAATTAATTTTGTGAGAATCAACAAACAGGGAGGAAATGTTGATTCCTTGCATTTAAAGGGGATAGTCTTCTGATAAACAGTGGGTTTTTTTTTTTTTACTTACCCCTTGAAGCTGATTTGCTTGAAGGATCTCTGACACGGAGATGGCCAGACAAAGTGCCTGACTCAAATCTGCATCATCATCCTTAATTCCCAACAAAGTACTACCAAAGAGATGGTGATTATCCTGTGTGAAGAGGAATTTTTGAAACATTATGCAGAAAAAATAAAATCAAACTTTCTTCCTAAAACTATTCTCAATAGATGAAGACAAAAGGTAAAATAATCACATAACATCTTTGAGTCATGTGATTTAACATATCCTCTCGTATCTTACAGGCTAAAAGCTACAAAAAGTCCACGTACAAAGTCCCCATTAGATTTCACACAAAATGAAAGACTAAGAAAAAATAACACATTCTACACAGCTATTTTCTATAATATCACCTATATTTAAATAGTAAATTTTTAAATGGTTACTCACAACTTTTTATATTTTAATAAAATAGAAACAAAAACATGGCATAAATTGTGTAACATACTGCTAAAACCTGCTCTAATTAGCAACTGCTAGTGCAGATTATTTATGTCTGAAGAATAAAAGCTATTCTCTTAAAAGACTGGAAAGAAAAGGATGAGACTTCTTTTTCATCCAGTAGCATAACCACTACCCCACCATCTAACTTAGTCAACACTGTTGGGAAATGAGGTGATCTACATAAGGCAATTATTAAAATAGCTGAAACTAGTCCCTAGAAATAAATCTCTTTTGTAATTAATTAGTTTTGAAGGAAATGTTCTTGCAAGGTTTCCCTTATCTGCCTCCTGAACACACTATATTGAACACAATTTAATCTCATCTTAATGTTTCAGTGACATGATAACTTCCAACTAGCAATTATGATGGTAGAATGCCTTAAAAAAAAAAAAAAAAGACAATAATGCTCTCATGAGCACCTGAGGTCACAAATTGTTTATAAATGGTACTCCTGTGCCTCCCCGTTACTAGCTTTTGCTTCTTAGAGTTTTACTTTCTAGGAGCTCACAGCACTTGGGCTTCTAATCTGGTGTCCTTTCTCTTGAAAGCACCTGTCTGATCTGAGAAAGGCTCTAGGTCTCTATGGAGCTAAGTGACCCTTTTTTGTTTAAAAGACAGCTCAGCAACATTAAAGCTGTGCAAAGCTAAACTCCAGATAAAGAAGGCATAATTATATATCCTCCATCAGATTTTTGTAATATTTACATTTTTTTAGAGTCAAGGAAGCATTAATTTAAGAAATACCTTATAGTCAATAGCCTCATGATCAGAAATAATAATCAGAGTAGAGGTGAAATGGTTCCTAGCATATTTGTATAGTATTTTTTTAATGTCTGTTCCTCCATTAGGGAGAGTATTTACAGTGAAAAAAATCACACAAAACTGTAACACATAAAAAGAAAAGAAGGACAACCTAGAGTATTTTAACTGAAGTGGATACAACATAAACATACAACAATGCACAAAATGTGAAATACTGAAGTAGGTGATTTCTTGTCTGATACCTTCCTAAATGAAGCTGGTGTTTTACTGCAATAATACTGAGCCAGAGAGAAAAGGTCTTCTGTATCTTCTAGATTCAAACTGGATGGAGTTTTTTCCAAGCACTCTGAAATACGATTACAAATATATTATAATATTAAAAAGGTTTTTTGTTTGTGAAAAATACAGTAATGAACATTATTTACATATCAAAGTTGGTTTATCTTCAACATTTGAACTATATAAATGGAATCTCAACAGTGATGCATTGAAAACTGCTTGAGAAGTGGATTTTCCCCAAAGGAACTGAAACTGTTAATACAGTTCTGCTCTTAGTGAATGACGGTATCTGGCAATCAAATCAAATTCATTAGCCTCGATTGGAATAGTGTGATTTATTCAGTGAACACATAATAAATGTCAGGGCCCCTGGAAATAAAAAATGACCAAGAGGGCTCCCCTGGTGGCGCAGTGGTTGAGAGTCCGCCTGCCAATGTAGTGGACATGGGTTCGTGCCCCGGTCCGAGAAGATCCCACATGCCGTGGAGCCTGCGCGTCCGGAGCCTGTGCTCCGCAACGGTAGAGGCCACAACAGTGAGAGGCCCGCGTACCGCAAAAAAAAAAAGAAAGAAAAAAAAGACCAAGAAATGGTTCCTGACTTAAGGAACTTTGTCTGGTTTGAGAAATGTGATGATAAATCATTATAACATAGTGAGATAAACACTGTAACACAGACAGTACAAAGTGCCAGGCACTATAGAGAGCAAGTAACTAAATCTGTGTGGGAGCTAGAGTGGGGGAGAACCCAAAAGAAGAACCAAGACTTCAACAATGGATATGCTTGTAAGAGCTGAGTATTCAAAGGCAAATTAAGGAAGAAGGAAGGGGAGAGTGAGAGGAGGGCAGTTTATCTGAACAATGAAACCAAAGAAAGAGTATATGGAAAAGAACTGAAAGAGTGAAAAATACATAGAAGGAATGAATAAGGGTGGGAAATCAGGGGCAACAGTCTTTAAGGTCTGTACCTGGAGAGTGTGTAAGAGTTGAATGGAACCTCAGAGCTCTTCTAGAGTAATCTTCTAAATTTATAGATGAGGAAACTGAGTTTCAGAAAACTGACTTGAAATGTTTTCTCCACATTAAATAATACTTACTGATAACTTCTTCTTTGCTGTTAGACTCCTGTGCTAAAATGACTTCTCTGTAAAAACAGAATCAAATGAATTTGAGTTAAATATTAACAGAGCACCCTGAGAACAGAGAGGAATAAATCTAGCCAACTAGCCAACTTGATACTTACTTTGCATTAACAAGGATTATTAACATTAAGAAATAAATAAAAAATGGATCTGCTTGTTGTAGATATCCATCCCATATTGCCTGAGTGACTTCAATGGAACAGTAACAGGAAAAAAGACTTCCAAGCTGTAATCAGGAAATGAAATGAGAGATATAAACCACTGGCAACGACTTGTTCTTTTAAAAGTATTCAGGCAAATGTGTAACATTATATCAAACTGTCTGTACCTGATATTTAACTTGTACCTTAACTTTACTGTAGGTAAAGGTACAATGAAGCCACTTACTAGCTGTATGACTTAGGGTAGGTCACTTAACCTCCAGAGCTTCCATTTCTACTTCTGTTTTTTGTTTTTGTTTTTTTTAAAAAAAAAAAAAAGGAATACTACTACCCATCCTCTACCACTGTTGTGGTAAAGAGAAAGACAACTAAACTAGGATATATACAGTAACTAGCACATATCTGCCACAGCATAATAACTAGCATAATTACCCACGAGCTCTGTAAGGGTAACTATTATAGTACTTAACTTGCAAGGTAATTGTAAGGATCAAGCATGGTAATTTGAGTTAAGAGCACCAAATGAAATTGTAAGGACAATTTAAAGACAAATTGTTCCCCAATCTTACTTTGTACATCATTTGAAACAGATGAGACAACATTCATGTCCCTCAAAACATTTCAGGAGCTCTATGGTTTTCTACTTCAAATAAAAGAATTGTTAATGTGTAAGTTCCTCTAGAGCCCAACTGTGTTTTAAATTGCATAAATTCAGTGATATTTTTAGATTATTCCATTTTTATTAGATACAGAAACAATTCCATCTAGAAGTTAAATTTCAAACATTCTTAATGGCTAAAGGGAGCTAATGAGAACACGTACATTTAGTGAATATTTTGTGCCAGGTACTAAATTACTGCCACTTATCTTTTATTAAATATCTCTTATTCTAAATATTCTCACAACAGTCCTTCAAAATAGACATTTTCCTCCCATATTATAGGTAAGAAAACAGACATCTATTAAATAACCTTCCTAACATCACAGAGGTAGTAAATGGTGATGTTTGGGCTAGAAAAAGCTGGACACTCCACAGCTGATGTAACTGCTATTACAGTTGACCACAAAGCTTTTAAAGTACATAATGCTTCTAATGTTTTCTATAACTGTTTAAAAATTACTATTACAAATACAGAAGATGCAAATACAAACAGAATAGCAAGATATGGTCATCATTAAATTCAGTTAGCTAAACTAAAGCTACCACTGCATCATTCAGTTATGAGTTCTCAAATTTTACGAATTCGTTTTGTTTCATCTCATGATTGAAAAAAAAAAAAAAAAGACTCCATTCCATAGACATGATACTAGTAGCAAGAATGAACTACTTGGGGCATTGACAAAGTGAACCTGGTAGTTTCAGTGCTCAGTTAAAATCTGCTAGCAGCACTGAGTACTACTTCAGAGTTCTGGTCACAGAAATGGCATTTCCCAGGCATGACGTGACAAGAGAGATCTCTATTAACGTATCAGAATGCTTAAAAGACAGTTTCTTACTTCAACACAAATAAGTAGATTTAATAGCAACATATGAATCTCAGAGAAACTACAATTTTATTATTTTTACTCAAAGTGAGAAGACTGCAGCCGAGAGGGAATGAAAGAATAGGCTGCTGCAGTATGAGATTTAGTATGCCAGAGCTGAAACCAGTTGTGACTCTCTAGTCACCATTTCCTCATTACTCATCTCATCACCTTCTGAGATAGGTACTATTTATTAGTTCCATTTTACAGATGAAGAAATTGAAGCTCAGAGGCTAAGTGTATTAAATCACACGGTTAATAAGTGGCAGAAATGGAATCCTTCCTGAAGAAAAGCTAGGTAAGACATGATCAAGGAATACATTAAAAATTTTGAATATACGTATATTCTTCTAGAACCCAATCACTGTTTTAGAAAGATCTTCAAGTTACCCTAGAAGAGCAGTTCTCAGAGTATGGTCTGAGGAGCCTTGGAAGTCCCCAAGAGTATTTACAGAGTATTTGTGATGTCAAAGCTATTTTCATAATACTACTTAGATTTTGCCTTTTTCATATTCATTTTCTCACAAATGAACAACAGAATTTTCCAAAGGCTATATGAAATATGGTATCATCACAGATTAAATAGAGAAGTAGATATGAGAATGTACCTGCCTGTGCTCTAACCAAATATTGAGATTTTCAAAAATATTAAAAAATGTCACTATTCTGATTTTCTTTTTGGAAAATAGTTAATTTTCATTTAAAAATAGGCTATTTATGTTAACATGTATTGGATTTATCACTACTTCTAAATGAATTAATAAATGGTTAAAATTTCTTAATTTCTAACCAACATAATCCACATAAATTGTGGCTCAATAAATGTTGAGTGTAAGAGGTCCTGAGACCAAAAGGTTTAAGAACCACTGACCTAGAATAATAAAACTTCCCATTTCAAAATACAAATATAGGGATTCCCTGGTGGCGCAGTGGTTAAGAATCCACCTGCCAATGCAGGGGACACGGGTTTGAGCCATGGTCCGGGAAGATCCCACATGCTGCGGAGCAACTAAGCCCGTGTGCCACAACTACTGAGCCTACGCACCGCAACTACTGAAGCCCACGCGCCTAGAGCCAGTGCTCTACAATAAGAGAAGCCAGCACAATGAGAAGCCCGCGCACCACAACGAAGAGTAGCCCCCGCTCACCGCAACTAGAGAAAGCCCACGCGCAGCAATGAAGACCCAACGCAGCCAAAAATAAATAAAATTTAAAAAAATAAAAAGACAAATATAGAATGACAGAGTACTGAGATGTACTTTTATTAAATTTTTTTAAATTTATTAATTTTTTTTTTGGCTGTGTTGGGTCTTCATTGCTGTGCACGGACTTTTCCTAGTTGCAGCGAGCAGGGGCTACTCTTTGTTGCAGTGCGCGGCCTTCTCATTGAGGTGGTTTCTTTTGTTGCAGAGCACGGGCTCTAGGGCACGTGGGTTTCAGTAGTTGTGGTGTGTGGGATCAGTAGTTGTGCCTCGCGGGCTGTAGGGCGCAGGCTCAGTAGTTGTGGCATACGGGCTTAGTTGCTCCGTGGCATGTGGGATCTTCGCAGCCCAGGGCTCGAAACCATGTCCCCTGCATTGGCAGGCGGATTCTTAACCACTGCGCCACAAGGAAAGTCCCTGAGATGTACTTTATATTCTTTTATATTAATCACTTGATAATCTTGTTATTTTCCTTGTCATTGGATATCAATTCTTATACATACTATCAACAATTTAATCACAGTTTTAAAGTGAACTGATACATATATATTTATATATATTACATATATATTATACATAAGTAAATATATCACACATATATACATATATTTGTAAAACAACAAAAGGCTAAACTTCATATTAAATAATTTAAACTAATGTAAGTGAAGAGCAAAACAAATCATTTTTGAAATGCCAATAATTTTACTCCTTTGGTTTAAATAGTAAGAGTCTATAATTTAGTGCTTTTCTTTCTCTTCCTTGGGGGAAAAAAAACACCTAACTATAGTTTTATAGAAAGCTATTTTTCATTAAGTGCTCCTACTTTCACTTTATTACCCAGTTGAGTGCATAGGAGTCTGGAGTAATTTTCTTTGTATCAAGAAAAGAACAAAGCTCTGGCTCATGGTACTGGATGAGTAATCGGAAAAGATGAAATGGTCTCCCCTTCAGGGAACAATCCCTAAAAAACAAAAGAAGCAAAGTTTCTTTCATTAATAGGTCAGAAATGATCATGTCAGTAACCAATCCTCCTGCAATACCCACCTCCCCTCCCTACCCCAGAACATCTGAACACCACAGCACTGACAACAGCAAGCCTGCCTGATACAACCAGGCAGACCTCTCTTGCTAACACCTAATATACCTGACCTGAAAGAAAGTCTGTAGAAACATCAGGTCTACAGCCAACTCTAGGCAGAATCTTTCCAGGTGAACCCAGGCAGCACTCAGGAGAAAGAACTACAAGGACCAATTAAAACAGTGGGACCACTTAGGTTATTTTGATAAGTTTTGGATCCCAAAAGGATATCTGGAGAGTCCTGAGGAAGTCCAGTTCCCTTCTTCCCTGCCAAATAAGAAGAAACTCCTAGAAAGGCTTCAGGTTAGCTCCACAGTTAATGTACTCAATTAGAAATCCTTCAGCAAAGGTACAAATCTGAAATGGCCACAGATGAACATTCCAAAATAGCGGACCCAGAGCCTTAGAAGCTGTTGAAGTGGCCTGGGTATCAGGTGCTCAGAGTGAATCCTGGGAGGTGCCAAACACTGACCTTATTGAGTAACTGTACTACTTCTTACCTTGTTCCCCTATGTCTCATAAATCATTAAAAATTTAAAAAAATTTAAACAGCTCAAAGCACAGGCCATCATAATAAAAGTCAGTATTTATTGAGGAAATACCATGTGCCAGACACGACAATAGACACTTTACAAAGTTACCTCATTTTATCTTTACAGGCAACTATGAAAGATACTATTATCATCTTCACTTTACAGATGAGAAAAATGAGGCTTAGCTGCGGTCAAGCAGTCCACCCAAGGTCATGTAGCTAATAAGTGATGGAGCTAAGACTTGTACACAGAAACTGGGCATTAAACCATTATGCATACTACCCTTCCACATATGTAACTTAATATTTCAACAAGTGGTATTTTGGTAGATATACAGTCTAAAAAAAGCAAACTATAAAAAAACTGAAGGACTTCACTGGCAGTCTAGTGGTTGGAACTCCATGCTTCCACTGCAGGGGGTGGGGGTTTGATCCCTGGTCGGGGAACTAGGATCCTGCATGCTGCAGGGCATGGCCAAAGAAAAAAAAACCACTGAAACAAGGTAAAAGGCTTCATGCAAAAAAGTTAATGAAATGAATGTCAGTTTTAACATAAAAGCATTGATAAAGAATGTTTCAAAATGCTATTCCAATGGGAATAATGAAAAATAATTTCTACAAAACTAAGCTCTAAGGTCAATGCCAGGATTTGGTATGACCCTCTATCTACCATTTTCTAATACTGCAGAAAACAGGGAAGTTTTGTAGAAATAGCCCTAAATTGGTAATTCAGATGCCCAAAGACAGAAGTGGATTCATATTGGCAAGATTACCTCCTCCTTAGTCTGAATACTTTCCCCACTCTACATATGCAAGGCAACAGACTGCTAAAACAAAACACATAAACACAGGTTGTAAGCAGAGTAGGGACATACACTGTGAGGACAATTGCCTAGTTTGCATCAGAAAAAGTGGAACATCTCAGAGAGTCAGCCATTGCAACAGCATCTATTCATTTAATAGCTGTGTATTACAAAGTTACTCTCCACTGCAAAGCACTGTGCTTGACAGAATTCTACCCATGTTATATCTGAATCTGTAATAAGAAGATATATTATAGTGGAGTTGTTCTAGCAACATTTTGTGGGGCTGGGCCCTATGCAGGGGTATTAACACTGACCCTGGCTGGAGTACTGTGTTACATGTGGAACTCATGGAAACAGTAACTGGAGGAACCTGACAAGACGGTATGTTACACAGTTCAATGTAAACCCCAATCCCTCTATTAGTAACTATCACCGCCAACATTCTGTAGAGAAAAAGCTGGAATACCATGTCCCTTGCTATTACTAGCTCTGTTACACTGAGAGGTGGTAAAATATAAGCAGTTGAGAGACTTAGTATAACAGAATGACTCCCAAATATGAATTCCAGTCTCAGCTTTACCATGACCTTAGCCCTGTATTCTGGCATCTCTGGGTCTGTTTTCCTAACATGAAGCACTATCGCTTCCAGGTAGCACAGAGGTTCTCCACTCTGGAGTACACTAGAATCACCTGGGAGTTAAAACAAAAACAAAAAAACCCTACATGGCTCTACATAGTCTATTTATATTTGAAACTTCAAGAACCAGTATGTTTTAAAAGTTCTTTGGCTGAACAGACATTTATTTTCTCCAAAGAAGATATACAAATTGTCACTTAGCACATGAAAAAATGCAGAAAATCATTAGCTGTCAGGGAAATGCAAATCAAAACCATAATGAGATACCACTTCACACTCAGTCTGGCTATAATTTTTAAAAAAAATGTTGACAAGGATGCATAGAAACTGGGATCTTCATTCACTGCTGGTGGGAATATAAAATGTTGCAGTTATTGTAGAAAAATCTGGCAATTCCTCAAAAGGTTAAACACAGATTTACCATATGATTCAACATTTCCACTCCTAGGTATATACCCAAAAGAAATGAAATACATGTCCACATAAAAACTTGTACACAAATGTTCACAAATGCATTATTCATAATAGCTAAAAAGTGAAAACAATCCAAATGTCCAGCAACTGTTGCATGAGTAAATAAAATGTGGTATTTTATTTATATTGTGCATACAATGAGATATTACTTGGCAATAAAAAGAAGTAAGTAGGGCTTCCCTGGTGGCGCAGTGGTTGAGAGTCCGCCTGCCAATGCAGGGGACACGGGTTCGTGCCCCGGTCCAGGAGGATCTCACATGCCACCAAGCGGCTGGGCCCGTGAGCCATGGCTGCTGACCCTGCACGTCCAGAGCCTGTGCTCTGCAACGGGAGAGGCCACAAGACTGAGAGGCCCACGTACCGGAAAAAAAAAAAAAAAAAAAAAAAAGTAAGTAATGATATATGCCATAATGTGGATGAATCCTTAAAACACTATACTAAGTGAAAGAAGGTAGTCACAAAAGACCACATATTATATGATTCCATTTATATAAAATCTCCAGAATAGGCAAATCCATAGAGAAAGATAAGTGGTTGCCTAGGGCTGAGAGTGTTAGGGGAAAACGGAGAGTTGACTGCTAATGAGTATTGGGGTTTCTTTTGGGGGTGACAAACATTCTAAAAATGATTGTGGCTATGGTTGCACAACTCTGTGAGCATACTAAAAACCACTGAATTGTACATACTAAAAGAATGAATTTTGTAATATGTGAATGATACTTTAAGCTATAAAAGAAAAAGAAAAAAAAGTTCTTCAGTTGATTCTAATAAGCAACGAGGGTGGAGAACCTTATTATTTAAAGCACAGGTGTCCAATCAAACTTAGGTTCAAATCCTGACACAGTCATACAGCAGAAGTGTAATCCTTAATAAGTCATTTAGTGCCTTTCTTTGCCTCAGTTTCTGCAGCTGTAAATCAGATACATACCTTACAGTGGTCACTGTTTAAATGAGAAAATACACAAAGGACCTACACCTAACATAGTGTGTTATCGTGCAGAAAAGCAGAAAAAAATGGTAGTCATTTAATTATCAAGCTCCAGAATAGTTGCACACTGCAATCAACCGAGAAGCTCTAAACCTAAACAAACATCAGTGCACCGATGTCCTCCTCAGAGATGTGATTTAATTAGTCAGGTATGTAAACAGGCATCAGAATTTTTAAGAACTCCCCCCAATGATTCCAATGTGCATCAAAGGTTCACTGTGCAGCCAAACCACTGGTCTAGATTATGTCAGAAGTTCCTTTTGGCTCTAAAATTCTGACTACCTGATCCAGAGCACTGAGAACTACAAGAATTCTTTCTGGCCTCGTAAGTGCCACACCTGCTACTACCCACCTCCTTTCCCCTGCCTCCCACAATGACCTACACATCTGTCTAGACTCAACTTAAGTGTCACGTTCCCAGAGGCGACCTCCCTGACCTCCAGGGAAAGTTACGTCACCCCATTATACATTCCCATAGCACTCTATATTTCACCTTCCTGACACTCAGCGCAGTTCTAATTACTTGTTCAACGCCTGTATTTCTAGGACTATATTCCAAGTTGTAACCCCAGCACCTCATTTAAAGTAGCAGCACTCCAAAAATTTTACTTTTTACTTAGACACTATAATGTTACTGTTTTATAAGTAAAGAAATCAAAAAACTATGAAGAGTTATACTGCATATATAAACCCTAGAAGCATAAATTACTTTTTTTTAAATTGGAGTATAATTGCTTTACAATGCTGTGTTAGCTTCTGCTGTATGACGAAGTGAATCAGCTATATGTATACATATACCCCCTCCCTCTTGGACCTCCCTCCCACCCCACCCCCATCCCACCCACCTAGGTCATCACAGAGCACTGAGCTGAGCTCCCTGTGCTATACAGCAGGTTCCCACTAGCTATCTATTTTACAAGTTAATGTATATATGTCAATCTAAAAGCACTGAGCTGAGCTCCCTGTGCTATACAGCAGGTTCCCACTAGCTATCTATTTTATAAGTTAATGTATATATGTCAATCTAAAAGCACTGAGCTGAGCTCCCTGTGCTATACAGCAGGTTCCCACTAGCTATCTATTTTACACGTTAATGTATATATGTCAATCTAAAAGCACTGAGCTGAGCTCCCTGTGCTATATAGCAGGTTCCCACTAGCTACCTATTTTACACGTTAGTGTATATATGTCAATCTAAATCTCCCAATTCATCCCACTCCCCCTTACCCCCCGGTTCTCTACATCTGCATCTCTATTCCTGCCCTGCAAATAGGTTCATCTGTACCATTTTTCTAGATTCCACATATATGCATTAATATACGATATTTGTTTTTCTCTTTCTGACTTACTTCACTCTGTATGACAAACTCTAGGTCCATCCACGTCTCTACAAATGACCCAATTTCGTTCCTTTTTATGGCTAAGTAATATTCCATTGCATAAATTCTTAACTAAAGAATCCTTTAAAAAATGTTTATAACCACAAAAATAAAGTCAAATAACAATTATGATTCAAACAACCTTAAAAATTATTTGAACCTTTTACTTTACCATCAAAATAAATCTAACAACTTTAGTTCAAAACAAACTAGACCTTTATTCATTTTTAAAAGTGTAATAACTAAATCATATTTTACCTGGGAATGTACTTATTCATGACAGCATAAAAGCAGTTGTATAAATCGCTGCGTGGCAGTTGAAGATGCACCAACGGTTTGAGTAGATGTATCCAGCTAAGGGATGTGCTATATTTAATGTTACGTGATTTACAATAAAAGGTAATTACAGATTCAATATTCAGAAGTAATTCTGCTGCCTTCTCTTCAGGCACTGAAAGCTGGTCTAGAAAATAAGTGTCAAAATAAAGTTACCAAGGGCCTGTTAGATGCTCAGTTATTGGACAAAATACTGGGTTACAAACATACAATACTATCTTACTATATTTAGAGTATGTCAAGGGCAAAATAGAACTACATAAAAGCACATTTTTCCTTATACTTATTCATATTCACTAGCTATTCAGTATTTACTAACTTAATAACACTTGACCTATATATATGTTATAGATATATATATATCTTATATATATCTATATAACATATAGATATATACAAGAATAGATAATCTGAAGCAGGAAAGGTAGGCATAACCTGCATTCCTGGAAAGCAAAAAAGTGTTTTCCAAATAACGGATTATCATCTGCCCCAAAATGGGCAGCTGCCACTACAGCTTTGTCAAGGGGATGGATTCCCTTTCCTTTGCCCACATCAGCAATAATGTTTCTGTTGAGGTTAGCACATAAAAGCCTATTTAGCCAATAATTTAACTAAAATGTGACAGAGAGAGAAACAAAAAGACCAATGGACTATAGATGAATTAAAAAAGAAAAATATAAACCAAATTAATTTAATCTTCAAAAGACCTTGTGGGGTGATTGGAAACCTATTCACCCATGATTTACAATACTTTTTCTATAGCAGATCGTGACTTACAACTTACAGATAAACTTTTGGAACACAGCCCCCTTAAATCTGAGGACTGTATACAATCATACAGATCTTCAATTATCCAAAAACCAATTTTAAAACTGCCACAAAACTGTAAAGGTACTTGAAGAATTAAACATAACTATGTTAATGTTTAATCAAACATAATGCAAAAGAAACACTAAAAATCAGACTCTCTTAAAATATTAGACATTATTTCATAAGAATTTCAAAAGAGAAGTTCTAAAGCTATTTATTAGCCCTTTACAAATTCAACATATCCCAAATTATAACAAGTTAATTCTACTAAAGAGCAACTCCTCCATCCAAAAATTATTATTTGAAAATTTTTTCACTGTTTGAAAACAATTATTAAACTTACCAATAAACTCCAGACAATCTTTGTGAATAGTGTTCTGTTCTGGCAGGTCTAAAATACCATCCCAGGATGCCAAACTATCTCCTTTTCCTGCAACATTTAGAGCAATCTGGAAGAAAGATTTAAAAAAGCAAATAGCTTCATATGTTATTTCTCATTCTCGGAAAATATGCTATAATAATGGAGGCCTGAATTTAGGAATAATGCACACTTCAAAGATTACAAAGTAATGTATCTATATCAAATTTTACTACTTCATGTTAATCCAGTGAATAAAATGAATTACACAAAATATTTACATAATTATATATGTAAATTTATTTCAAGCAAACATCATTAATGCTATAGACTGAATGTTTGTGTCCCCTCACCCAAATTCATTTTGTTGAAACCTAATCCCCGATGTTTTGGTAATTACAGGCAGAGCCTCTGAGAGGTGATTAGGACATGAGGGTGGAGCACTTATGAATGGGATTAGCCCCCTTATAACCTTTTTTTTTTTTTTTTTTGCGGTACGTGGGCCTCTCACTGTTGTGGAGCACAGGCTCCGGACGCGCAGGCCCAGCTGCTCTGCGGCATGTGAGATCTTCCCAGACTGGGGCACGAACCCGTGTCCCCTGCATCGGCAGGCAGACTCTCAACCACTGCGCCACCAGGGAAGCCCTAGCCCCCTTATAAAAGAAACCCCAGTTAGCTCCCTTGTCCCTTCAGCCATGTGAGGACACATTAAGGAATTACTATTCTTTTCAATTTAATAGTGTTATGGTTATTTTAAAAGTCTTTATCTTTTAGACACTCATTCTAAAATATTTGAGTGTGCTACCAAGGATCTGCTTTAAAATAATCCAGTGGGTGGGGTGGGGAGGAAAGGATAGAATACTAATCAAACAAGACTGGCCAAATGTTGGTAACAGTTAAAGTTAAATGATGGGTAAATGGGGGTTCACTAACAAGTCTCTCTACTTTTGTATGTGTTTTAAATTTCTATAACAAAACATTCAGAATGCTATATACAGTTGTAATTCCATTTCTGTTACATATATATGTGCAGAGTGGAAAAAATAAGATGTGTCACCAAGGCATTATTATGTGTTTTACCTATAAGTGGTAAATAACAGATGGTTTTTTATCTTATCCTTTGCTTACACGTTTTAACAAAGGGAACTACTTCTTTTTTCATCATAAAAAAATCTTAATTTAAAATTTAAAAATGATAATACACATGTACTAGAGAACAGCTGAAGCAGAAAATAAAGCAAAGGAAAATCTCCTGTAATTCTAACACCCAGAGACCTGTTTCTTCTCCCTACCTTTTTTTTTTTTAAACATAGCTGAGATCATTCCACATCTGTAATTATATATCCTATTTTACTCATTGGTTGCATTTTCCCATTTCACTGAACAATCTTCATAAACATCATTTCTAATGGCTACAAAAGAAAGCACTGCCTTTCAAAACCTGAATTATTAAATATACCAAACACTACAGAAACACACATTTTTAGCAAGCTGCTCTGTTTGATAAATTTTCTAAGTGTGGCATGTGCTTCTGCAAATAAGACAACTGAAAATAAAAATTCTAAAATATTATTCTTAAGTCATTACATTTTATTTGTTTCAGTTTCTAGTTACCTTCCAAACTTTAGCCCTCAGATCAGCAGGCAGTGGTCTCCCTTGAATTATATTTCTCAAAGTTTCAAGATCACAACCTCCTGCTTCCAAAGCTTCTTCAAGATCTTTTTCCCTGAAAAACAAGTCCCATTTATTAAGAAAAATTTTATTTCTTGTTTTTGTTTCCTCAGTAGTCATTTATAAGTATGACCTATTAAAGGTTATGTCTAAGAAAGAAAGGTTCTTGGCAGCCAAAATGTAATGCCAAGGCATACACCACATTTTGTTTTCTTGAAAGGAAATCTCAGCTTTCATACAATTTATTATTTTACACTTAGTTCTAGCAAGCTTAGTTATCTGTTTGCTAAGATTAAAGAAATTTAAAATCAGGAAACAGGGCAAACAGCATTGAGAAGTCATAGTAATAGTAATGTTCATAGTAGTGATAATGACTAATAACTTTCTATAGCACTAACTTTGTGCCAAGCACCGTTCAAACATTTCACATGCCTTTAAATTCTTGCAATAACCCTATGAAACAGGTTATATCACTGGCCCTAGCTTACAGACATAAAAACTGAGGCAAAGGGGTGTTGTATAGCTTATAGTCATACAACTACTAAGCAGTAGGACTAGGATTCAAATTTTAACAGTCTGGTACCAGAATTTATGCTCTTAACATTATGCCAGATACTGGCAAGAAGGAGAAACCATAAAATTGGGCCAAGACTTCAAGGTATGGGAATACTAGTACAAAACTACACAGATCTCATGCCTAGAACAATACCTGTCTTACAGTGAATATTCAATAACTGTTAGAGGAACTAAAAAAACTCTAACAGCATCACTGTATTTATTATATATTAAAGCAAAATAATACCACATCATCAAGTAAATTATCAAGTAAATCATCAAGCAGTTATGTTTAGTCTACTATGTTTAAGGAGAAAAGTAAGTATGAAATAAATTTTATTTTCATTTGTATATGGTTAAAATAATACTTAAAAAAAAACTTTCACAAAGGTATGAATTGTTTTTTAGCCAGGAAATAACTACTTAAAATAGCTAATTCCCTCAGAATTCTCAAAAGCTAAGGTTCCAGTCATTGTTTACAATTTTAGTATACAATACATAAGAAATCTGTACAAATAAAAATCCCTAACTTAGCCAATTTCTAAAATTCTTTGGAGCAGGCTAAAAGGCAGAGCGTCCCACTAGGATCAGAAAACCAGGATTTTGTCATTTTTGTGGTTTTTTAGGAAAATAAATTACTCCCATTACATTCTCTCAATAAGATAATGTAAATCCCTTCCTCTACGCATAGGATTCCAAGAATATTAGTTTAACTGTATAAATTTCCCAAAGTGTTGCCCCCTTAAGGGAAAGGAATTCAACGAAAATGTAATCACTTGGGCTCATATTCAACAGAAAAGCAGTGATCAAATTTGAAAGATTTCTTAACAAAGCTACTACAAACTCATATGTTTAAGAATCTAACTAGTAACCACACAAGAAACATTTCGTTCTTTTGCTATATGGTCACCAAAATGTTGGACGAGAAAGTGAAAGAAACGTCATGTCTACTGTTGAGACAGTTAATTAAGGTCTATAGTTGATAAAGACTGGGATTTATCTATTCTATTTGGCCAAAATGTACATGACAGCCTGTTAGAATTCAAAGGATTGTTTGTAATCATTACACAATGAAAATATAATGGAATCTTTCTTAATAAATACCATACTTTTAAATGATTAAATGTGTAAATAAACTGAAAACACCATTTAATGAGATAAAATTCTTTTTACCAAATTAATGAAGAACTAGAATTTTCCCATTTTTCTTTTTTTTAAATATTTATTTATTTATTTGGCTGTGTCAGATCTTAGTTGCGGCACGTGGGATCTTCGTTGCAGCATGCGGGATCTTTCAGTTGCCGCATGCAGAATCTTTAGTTGTGGCAGGCGGGATCTTTAGTTGCGGCATGTGGGTTCTAGTTCCCTGACCAGGGACTGAACCCTGGCTCCCTGCACTGGAAGCACGGAGTCTTAGCCACTGGATCACCACGGAAGTCCCTAGAATTTTTCCTTTTTTCAGTGTAAAATCTTTGGTTTCTTTTTGAACTTTGCCAAATCCCTTACTATTCCAGACAACAAAGTCAGTACTTTGGAGCAAAATGTCCAATCCTCAGTGTACTTGATAATAATGATAATAATATACAAGCACATCTCTGTTGATACAACTACTATTGGATTATTTGATGCTGCCCCCAGGGAACCAAAAAAGTGGTTTCCAGGAACACAACTATGAGCAAGAGACCAGAAAATGCTGCACCTTAAGTAGTCAAAGGCACTTTTCACAAACTAAACAATTAAAAGTAATGTTATCTTCTGAACAAGGTGTTCAAAGGTTTAGTTATCAGACCTTCAACGTTACAAATGTGCATGTAAAAGTAGTAAAAGAGCTGAAAACAGTGAAGTTAATTCATAAAAGAGTCAATTTCCTATCAAGAGATAGGAACTCTATGGCATTTAGCTCTCAGACAGAACTTTCCTTCCCGGAAAGCAAATTTCTTTTTACTTTTGAACAAGCAATACCTAATATCCAAAAGAAAAACGCATGTCTGGTGGAGTATGACTGGGTGGGTTGCGATTTTTTAAGTCTTCTTTGATTATGGTGGCTTCTTACTATCCTTACAAGATAAAGTTGATAGAAATGTACTGGATATTCAGACAGGTCTTAAAAACAGAAAAGTACAGGCCTTGTCCATTTATCCTAGTAAATATGAAAAATAAGTAATTGTCTTCTTTGCTCAAAGATTTAAGGCAAAACAAATCCAAAGTTTTAGGGTTGGCAAGAAGCAGAAAGGCATCTCTTCCTGACTCTGTACCTTGAAACTATAACATTTGTTTGTATGACAGTATAGCGCTTCCCTGGTGGCGCAGTGGTTAAGAATCCACCTGCCAATGCAGGGGACACGGGTTCGATCCCTGGCCTGGGAGAATCCCACATGCAGCAGAGCAGCTGGGCGGGCCCGCGCACAGCAGCTGCTGAGCCTGCGCTCTAGAGCTCATACTCTGCAACAAGAGGAGCCACGACAATGAGAAGCCCACCCACCACAACGAGGAGTAGCTCCCGCTTGCCTCAACTAGAGAAAGCCCATGCACAGCAACGAAGACACAACACAGCCAAAAATAAAAACAAATAAATTAATTTTTAAAAATAGTATAGGTTTCTGTCAATGATCTATCAATGACATATTTTCAAAACTTAAATAAATCCTAATGGAATTTCTCCATATCTGATGTTCTGTGGCAAAATCACCTAATCTAAGCACTGTAACCCGATCTGCTAATCACAGCAAGGCAAACAATGTGACTAAATTTATATGAAATTATTTTAATGATTATATTTAAGTTAGCAACTGAATTAGATTTTTCTTCCTCAACCAAATGATGAGTAACTTCTAGCACACTGAAGCATTTGCACAACGCAAGTTAAGGGGGTGAGGGGACATGAATTTTCAAACACTACCAAATTAAGCATTCATTTCTAAATGCTTCTAGAATTAATAAATTCAATTTGAAATTTTGTAATTATTTTCCAAATAAGCTGTACATTGAATCATATTTAAAGTTTTAATTTTTAAAAGCAACTAGATCATACTATACGTTGTGTTCCTAAAACTTAAAAAGTTACGGAAAATCTGCCACTGGAAAAAACTAACTATATATTACACTTTTTTCTAAATTCTGTTTTCTTCCTAATCATGTTCTAAACACTTCTCTTCCCTATAATTTCAAAATGTTTGCAAAGTTTAATTGTACACACTCCAAATAGGAGATGAAAACAAGACAGTCCATTGCCTAAAATTTTTTTACATATCTTTCTGCACTTAAAATCCATATTCCTCATCAGCCATTCTGAATTCCCCTATACCCACCTCTCAGAGCCTGGCAACCACTGATTTACTCTCTGTCTCTATACATTTATCTATTCTGGACACTTTATACATAAAACCATATATACATGGTCTTTATGTCTGGTTTCTCTCACTTAGCATAACGTTTTCAATGTTGTAGCATGTATCAGCACATGCTATTTATTGCCAAAAAATATTTCATTGAATGTACTATATTTTATCCATTTATCACTTAATGGACATTTGATTTGTTTCAACTTTGTGGCTATTATGAGTGTCTCTTTTTTGTTTTTAATTTTATTTTTTTAAATTTATTTTTGGCTGCGTTGGGTCTTCGTTGCTGTGTGTGAGCTTTCTCTAGTTGTGGTGAGTGGGGGCTACTCTTTGTTGCGGTGCGCAGGCTTCTCATTGCAGTGGCTTTTTTTGTTGCCGAGCATGGACCCTAGAGCACACGGCCTTCAATACCAGCAGCACACAGGCTTAGTTGCTCTGCGGCATGTGGGATCTTCCAGGACCAGGGATCGAACCTGTGTCCCCTGCATTAGCATTGGCAGGCAGATTCTTAACCAGGGCACCACCAGGGAAATCCATGACTGTCTCATAATTTTGAACATTCATACCAATAATTCAATTGGTTAAGTGTATGATGCATACATAATACTTACTAATTATTCATTCTTCCCAAGAAAGTCTGGAAGAATTTAAAAATCAAGTCTATTAAAACTTCACACCCATTAGGATGGCTATTATTTTAAAAAAGAATGAAAAAATAACCCAAAATAAATGTTGGTGAGGATGTGGAGAAACTGCAACTCCATGCACTGTTGGTGGGAATGTAAAATGGTGTAGCCCCTTTGGAAAACAGTATGGCTATTCCTCAAAAAAATTTAAAAATAGAACTACCATATGCTCCAGCAATTCCACTTCTGGATATATACCCAAGAGAAGTGAAAGCAGAAACTTAAACAGGTATCTGTACACTCATGTTCATAACAGCATTATTCATAATAGCCAAAGGTGGATGCAACTTAAATACCCTTTGATGGATGAATAAACAAAATAGGGTGTGTGTGTGTATACATATGCATGTATGTATGTATGCATGTATACATAAATATACACACACACACAATGGAATATTATACAGCCTTAGAAAAGGATATTCTGACACGTGCTACAACATGGATGAATCTTGAGGACATTATACAAAATGAAATAAGCCAGTCACAAAAAGACAAATGATGTACAATTCCACTTATATGAACACCTAGAATAGTCAAATTCATAGAGACAGAAAGCAGAATGGCGGTTGCTGGGGACTGGAGGCAGTGGGGGAATGAGGATTTTATGTTTAATGGGTATAGAGTTTCAGTTTTACAAGATGAGAAGAGTTCTGGAGATTAGTTGCACAACAATGGGAATATAGTTAACACTACTGAACTGTATACTTAAATGGTCAAAATGATAAGTTTTATGTATCCTACCATAATTTTAAAAATTCAGCTATATTCAATATATCATAAAAGTTCATGGGACTTCCCTGGTGGTCCAGTGGTAAAGAATCTGCCTTGCAACACAGGGGACGCGGGTTCAATCCCTGGTCAAGGAACTAAGATCTCACATGATGCAGGGCAACTAAGCCCACGCACCACAACTACAGAGCCCACGCACCCTGGAGCCTGCGCGCCACAACTAGAGAGAAAACCTGCACGCCACAACTACAGAGAAGCCTGCACACCACAACAAAGAGCCCGCATGCCGCAACTAAGACCTGATGCAGCCAAAAATAAAATAAATAAATCTTTTTTAAAAGTTCATGAATCCAGGCTTTAGAGTCAGATCTGAGATCCAATATTGGCCCAACTCAATAGCCATGTAATCTTAAGCAAGTAACATATTTAGAAACAGTGCTTATCTTAGATCAGTTAACATTTAAACAAATTTCTGAACACAAAGCATTCAGTGCAATATTTGGCACATAATAATTCTTCAATAAATAGAAGCCACGAATACTATTACTGTTGTTATTATTACTGAACAATAGCTGACTTTTTTTTTTTTGACAAGCAAGTTCTATTTAATTCTCAAGGAACAGAAAATCCTTGTTCATAAAACTTCTTATAGAACAAAGAAAAAAGCCAAGCCATTAAGTTTAATTTTGAAAACAAAAAACAGGTAAAAAATATTGGCCAACTTGACTTATGACATTGAAAAACACAAAGAATTCAAATCTAGCAACGTATTAAAAAATAGTACATTGTAACTAAGTTGAATTAATCATAAAAGTGAAAGGAAGTTTCAGTGTTTAAAAAAATCTTTCACTGTAATTTACCACATTAATGGCAAAGAATGAGAGATTGGGTGATCAATGATAAAGAAAAAGCATTTAATAAAGTTAAGTTTTTTTCTTCTCCAGATGGAATCAACTCTTAGCAAACTTGAAATAGGGAATTTTTTTAGCTTTTTAAAGGCTTTCTCCTAAAAACCTATTGCAGATGTCATTTTTAATGGAAAAAACAAAACTTGAAACGCATTCCTATTAAGATTGGGAACAAGACAAGAATGCCTGAGTTGCTTCTACTTACCAACGTTATTACCAGATACCTGACCAATGCAGTAAGACAAACAAATATAAGTAGAATAAGTGAAATGAAATATATAATTATTATTTCTAACTAAAATCATTTATATAGAAAACCAAAGAGAATCCAATAGCTGACTTTTAAAAACTGACTTTTTGGGACTTCCCTGGTGGTGCAGTGGTTAAGAATCTGCCTGCCAATGCAGGGGACACAGGTTCAATCCCTGGTCCAGGAAGATCCTACGTGCCGCAGAGCAACTAAGCCCCTGCACCACAACTGCTGAGCCTGCGCTCTGGAGCCCGTGTGTCACAACTACTGAGCCCGCGTGCCTAGAGCCTGTGCTCCACAACAAGAGAAGCCACTGCAATGAGAAGCCCGCACACCACAACTAGAGAAAGCCCGTGTGCAGCAACGAAGACCCAATGCAGCCAAAAACTTTTTAAAATAATAAAAATTTTTTAAAAGGCAGGACCAGCATTAGAAAACAAATAATTCATTTTAAAAAATTGAAAAATAAAAATTGACTTTTTCTTATCGTAACAAAATCAAAGGGGATTTCCAATGTATTTTGACCTCCAGGAAGAAATAGGACAGGACTGGAACTCAGAGTCCCCAGAAAAGGCAACAGGATATATTCTGATCAGAAGGTGTGCAAAGCCAGAAACAGACAGAAAAGGAAGTAAAGAACCAAATGGGAAGAGTGAGAAAGGATCTCAAATTAGCACAGACAAGAGGCAGGCACGGTGCAGGTCTTAGATCTGAAAGCAAGAACAACACTATAAAACTTCTGGAAAGAAAAACATAGGAGAAAATCTTTGTAACCTTGGTTACAAAGGAGTTCTTAGATATGTACCAAAAGGATGATCCATAAAAGGAAAAACTGATGAATTAGATTTCATTAAAATTAGAAACTTCTCTTGAAAAGAAAAACAAGGAAAGGGCATGCCACAGATTGAGAGAAAAAATATATAAAATTTCTGATAAAGGACGTGTCCAAAAAATACACCAAATGCTTACAACTTAATGAAACGGAGCAGGACCTTATGGTCCTTGCCCCCATGTCCTCAGCCAGCCTTTTGTGTGTGGAAAAACTTCAGCCAAAGAATAAGGTTAATCAGAGAAGTGCGAAAATGCAGAAACAAAGGAAAACAGTCCAACAAACTAAATAATAATAGTTTAGTCATTAAGCATAGTCAAGGACCTTTAGCTCCTCTTTAAGGGCTACAGATAGTATTCCGAGCCATAACCTGTGAGCTGTCTTATAGATACTAAAAACCCCCACCAGGTGGAAGAAGTTAACTACTTGACGACCAGATTGCAGCCACGACATAAGCTGCCACAATTCTGAGAGCTGGCCTCAAAGAAATGGGAACAAACTGACCCTGGAACTGAAGATTAACTGTACTTAAAACAAACAAGGTGACGCTGATCAGACCACCACATGTCCAATTTCAAGGTGACTGTCAGAGCTGACTATGCTGTTTCTGCATGTAGTCCCCTCTTTTCACCTATAAAAGCTCTTGCCCACTGACTGTCAGTGGGTGGGAGTTGGCTTATGGGCAGGAGTCCACCCCCCACCCCCCTTCTGCTGGCCCCCAAAATAAAACAAACTTTCCTTTCCACCATGCCTCTTTATTGGTTTCAGAGCAGGGAGCAGCCACACTTCCACTTTCAGTAACATTAATAGTAAGACAAAAGCCTGATTAACAAAAAATGGGCAAGTAATTTGAACAGACACTTCACAAAAGAAGACATATGAATGGCAAATAAGTACACGAAAAGAAGCTCAACATCATTAGTCATTAGGAAAGTAAAATAAAAATCAAACCCATGATGAGATAGCACTACATTCCCACCAGAAAAACTGAAAGACTAACAGTACCAAATGTTATTTATTGTAGGGCAAAACTGCAACTCTCATACGTAGTTGGTGGGCATGAAAAATGGAACTGAACTTGGTATCCAGTTCGGCAGTTTCTCATAAAGTTAAACATAATTTTTTCCATTCAACTTCTAGATATTTACCTAAGAAAAACAAAAGCATATATTCACACAAAGACTTATATATGAATATTCATAGTAACTTTGTTTATAACAGCCCCCAAATGGAAAAATACATATGCCCATCACACTGATCATTGGAAAAACAAATTGTAGTATAAAATGGAATACTACTCAGAATTTCAAAGGCAAAAACTATATGTAACAACATGGATGAATCTCAAAAGCATTATGTTTTTAGTGAAAAAAGCTAGAACAAAAGACTAGTATATACTGAATGGTTCCATTTAACTGAAACTTTACAAAAGGCTGACTATAGGGATAGAAACAGATTAGTGGTTTCCAGGGCCGGGGGTAGGAAAAAAAGGGGACTGACTACGAAGCAGTACAGGGAACTTTTTGGGGTGATGGAAGTGCAGTGCTGGCTACATGATTGTACATGCTGGGTAAAACTCATCAAACTGTACCCTTAAAATTGGTGCATTTTCATGTATTTAAATTATATTACAAAAAAAGATAACTAAAAATATGTAAGGGACCTTAAGATTCTTACAAATATATTTCATCATTATAAAGTTAATGGTGTTATTATGAATAAAGAACTTGGGATAGCATGTTACTATGGGATTTCTTTACATGGAATTTCAAAATAATTTAGGGATCACATAGTCAAATAATTTATTTTTAAGTTTAAGTTAAACCAAGTAAATAAATGCATTAAAATACTGCCTCTCTCTTTAAAATGTGAAAATGCTTCTGAGGATAAATTTTCTGCTTTCTTTACTATCTTGGTGAGATTTTTGTTCAGTCATTTTCATAGGAACGGCACTCCTTGTGACCAGTATTTATGAGTGAAGGAGTAAGGCTTGGAGGGAAGTATGTGGCTCTAAAATGGCTTTTTCTAATTCTGAACAGCTAACTGGTCTATATGGCACTTACATGTTCTATTATGGCCTTTTTCGGTAAAACAGTCAAACAAAAATCAATACACTATCTTTATATTACTTTATTTTAATGATATTATTCCATTTTTAAAAGTCATTTTAGAGAATTTGGTCAATGTATAAAAAAATTTAAAAACCAACCACAAGTCGGGGGGGAGGGACAAATTGGGAGATTGGGATTGACATATACACACTACTACATATAAAATAGATAACTAAAAAGGACCTACTGTATAGCCCAGGGAACTCCACTCAATACTCTGTAATGGCCTATATGGGAAAAGAATCTAAAAATGAGTGGATATATGCATGTGCATAACTGATTCACTTTGCTGTACACCTGAAACTAACAAAACATTGTAAATCAACCATACTCCAAGTAAAAAAAAAAAAACAACCACAACTCTATTACCATAAGATTAACATTCCGTAAATAACTTTTCAGTTCTTCATATATATGTATGTATGTAAGTGTATGTGTGTGTGTACAAAAACATATATACACATAAAAACTGTTATACTGAATATATGTATATTTTTAATAAGCGTATTTTTAAAAATATTTATTTATCTATTATGGCTGCGCCAGGTCTTAGTTGTGGCATGCAGGAGCTTTAGTTGCGGCATGCTGACTTCTTAGTTGCAGCATGTGTGAGGGATCTAGTTCCCCGACCAGGGATCGAACCCGAGCCCCCTGCACTGGGAGTTTGGAGTCTTACCCGCTGGACTACCAGGTAAGTCCTTATATTGAATATATAATTTTATGCTCTGCAGGATTCACTTATTTATATTTTTCAAAAATATCGTACACATTTCTCTGAGCCATTCAATGTTCTTAAAAAATAAGATTTTTAATGGCTGAGTAATTGATTTGGCTGTCCCCCTACTGCTTGGTATTTAATTTTCCTTGCGTTAATCTTTTCCCACTTATCCTTAGCACAAATTCCCTCAAGAATTATTCAATAATCAATATTCTTTAATGTTAAAAGTTAGGTAATGCAGGCATCAAATATTATTTAGAATTATGATAGTATCCATTTGAACAAAAAACAAAATCGTGAAAGGTGGGTACTTCAGAGAAATGAAATGGGAAGGAAACTTTCACTTCTCACATAGCATCAGTCAGTACAGCTTGAGTATACTTATAATACATATTATATTTGTATGTACTTTTTGAATAATTTAAATAACATTTATGGATTCCTTTTTAACATATATATCTTTCACCAAGCAATAATTAAGAATGAGTAGGGCTTCCCTGGTGGCGCAGTGGTTGAGAGTCCGCCTGCCAATGCAGGGGACACGGGTTCGTGTCCCGGTCCGGGAAGATCCCACATGCCGCGGAGCGGCTGGGCCCGTGAGCCATGGCCACTGAGCCTGCGCGTCTGGAGCCTGTGCTCCGCAACGGGAGAGGCCACAACAGTGAGAGGCCCGCGTACCACAAAAAAAAAAAAAAAAAAAAAAAAAATGAGTAAAGTGAGTCAGCTACAGGCACGTTCAAAGCAGTGCTTATTTTAACTATGAAAAACTACACACAATGTAAATTGTCCTAAAATGAGGAATTGATTTAAATCAGCAGATGGAATACTAAGCAACAGTTTAAAATGCTAAAAAACAATTAATAACATGGAAAATGTTTATGATATTAAGGAAATGTATTAAGTTAAGAAAAAAAGAGTTTTAAAATTAACATCCAGGGAGGAACCAAGATGGCGGAGTAGAAGGTATAATGTTATAAGTCATAATTCTAGTTATTACTTTAAAATGTATATCTCAGAAATAACTAAAAAAAAAAAAAAAAATAAAATAAAATAAAATAAAATAAACATCCAAGCATACATGTTTAAAAGAAAAAGTACATTATGCCCACTCCCCACCCAGTCTTTCCCATACACATGGGGAAGGATATAAAAAAAGTTTATTTCTAGTGGTTTACTTACAGGGGAATTTTAATTTGTTTTGTTTTGTTTTGTTTTAGGGGGGATTATTATCTGTATCCTCGAAAATGCACAAATATTTGCAAGGAGAAAAAAATAATAATTCTCACCTCAAACATACATGTCCTTGCTTAAAGTATTAAGTATCTACTACTTAAGACTATTTCACATAATCAGTAAGAAGAAAACAATCAGTAAGAAGAAAACAATGTGGCATATGTAACATACATATATTAATTTATTTTAGTTCTCTCATACTGAATACTGAAAGTGTAAAAAAAATAAACAAGGGCTTCCCTGGTGGCGCAGTGGTTGAGAGTTCACCTGCCGATGCAGGGGACACGGGTTCGTGCCCCGGTCTGGGAAGATCCCACATGCCGTGGAGCGGCTGGGCCCGTGAGCCATGGCCGCTGAGCCTGTGCGTCCGGAGCCTGTGCTCCGCAACGGGAGAGGCCACAACAGTGAGAGGCCCGCGTACCGCAAAATAAATAAATAAATAAATAAAATAAAATAAACAAGTGCAACCCATACTGACAACAAACTTTTCTAAAAGTTTAAATATATGATAAACTTGGAAGGAAGTTAAAAGATGTAAAAATATTTGTTTCTAGTTTTGAGCATGGAAGAAAATTAATTTTGGAGAAGGCATGTCCTCCCCATGCTTCCTGTGTAAGGAGTTAAAAGTAGAGGGTGGAAGGGTGGCACAGATTTGCTATAAGAACTTTCATGTGGCTTCACTTTATGTCCTCAGTATTAGTTCCATCGCCTAAGACTTCAAGCACATTCTTAACACCCTGAACTTCACTCCTTTGTCTTCCTGCCACATTCAGAAAGCTGCAAACTCCTAACACTGGGATAATCTAACCAGTTCTGCCTTCTTTGTTCCCATACTCTGCTCACTGAGGACTTCATGGGAAAAGAAATTAAGACAACTTCATGATGCTATCATAGATTCACCACCATGTATTTCTTCTAGGCATCAATGCTACCTGAAAATCTTCTATTTACCACTTTCTTCAGACTCCCTACCCAGCCACTTTACCTCAAGTGACGTTACTTCTGACTCCAAAGAGAAAATATAGGACAGCAGGCTTCTCTTCCCTTTGATCTCAGCCACTCTCCAAAACCAAACATAAGTAACTTATTATCCCAGACATCATTTCCTTCTTCCCTAGATGCACAGATGTCTAGGTGTCCTTTCTCTAGTCCAAGACTGATAACTTCACCTGGGTCTTATCTCCCTCATCCCTCCCTCCCCCACCCCCCCCCCACCCCAACTCCTCTAGAGCCATGTGCCACCAATTATCCCCCTCTCTCCTATCTTCCACTTCTCTTTCTCCACTGGCTCTTTCCTCTGAGCCATATACTCAAGTATTGCTATTAGAAACAACATCAATAATGACAACCACAAAAACTTCTCCAAACTTTCCTTTCAGGTAGGTAACCAAACTCTTGGTTGTTCCTTTCCCAGCAAAGCTTTCTGAAAGTATTCTTGACAACGTATGGCACCACTTCTCCCTCATCTTCCACTCAACTCCTCCTCTTACGCACCCAATCATTCCTCCTCCTTCTCTGACACCCACAAATCCAGAGGGACCACTCTCCCTATGCTCCTTCCCAATAATCAAATCTTTACCTTAATTTGACCTTTCCAAGGCATCTGACGACTCACCTTTCTCCAAAAAAAAGATACACAGGGACTTCCCTGGTGGCGCAGTGGTTAAGAATCCGCCTGCCAATGCAGGGGACACGGGTTCAATCCCTGGTCCGGGAAGATCCCACATGCCACGGAGCAACTAAGCCCCTGCACCACAACTACTAAGCCTGCGCTCTGGAGCCCACGAGCCACAACTACTGAAGCCCTTGTGCCTAGAGCCCATGCTCCGCAACAAGAGAAGCCACTGCAATGAGAAGCCCGGGCACGGTAACGAAGAGTAGCCCCTGCTCGCTGCAACTAGAGAAAGCCCGCGTGCAGCAACAAAGACCCAACACAGCCTAAGTGAATGAAAGAATGAATAAATAAAAACTACTCATGTTTCTTTAAAAAAAAAAAAGATACACAAATAGCCAATAAGTACATAAAAAGACACACATCATCATTAGCCATTAGGGAAACTCAAATCAAAACCACAATGAGAAAAAAGAAAACCCACAAGGAGATGCCACTTCACACTCACAAGGATGGCTAATACCAAAAAGTCATAAGAGAAACTGCAACCTTCATACATTGCTGGTAGGAATGTAAAGTGGTTCAGCTATTTTTGAAATTGGTTTGACAGACCCTCAAAATGTTAAAGTTGCAATATGACACAGCAATTCTACTCCTAGGTATACATACACAGGAGAGAATACAATACATACACCACACAAAAACTTGTACATAAACCACAATGAGATACTACACAACACATCCATTAGGATGGCTAGTATCCAAAAAAAGAGGGGGGAGGGGGCAAAAATATGGAGAAATCAGAATTCTTGTGCATTGCTAGCTAGTGGAAATGAAAAATGGTACAGCCAACTGTGGAAAAGTTTGGCAGTTTTTTAAAAGTTAAACACAGAATTAGCATATTACCTAGCAATTCCACTTCAGGGTATATACCCAAAAGAACTGAAGGCAAGGATTCAAACAGGTATTTGTACGTCCATGTTCACAGCAGTATTATTCACAACAGCCAAAAAAAGTGGAAACAACCCAAATATTCATTGATGTATGAATGGATAAACAAAATGTGGTACATATATATATACAATGGAATGTTAGCCTTAAAAAGGAAGGAAATTCTGACAAATGCTACAACATGAATGAACTCTGAAGACAAATGCCAACTGTGGGAAAAAAAGTCACAAAAGGGCAAACAGTGTATGATTCCACTTATATGAGGTACCTAAAATAGGTAAATTCATAGAGACAAAAAGTAGAATAGAGGTAACCAGAGGCTGGAGGTAGGAGGCAATGGGGAGCTATTGTTTATTAGGTAGAGAGTTTCTGTTTGGGATGATGAAAAATTCTGGAAACAGACAGTGGTGATGGTTGCACAACACTGTGAATGTATTTAATGTCACTTAATTGTACGTGTTAAAATGGCAAATTTTATATTATGTATGTCTTATCACATTAAAAAAGGCAACAACAAAAAACTTCTAAAGAATATTTATAACAGTACTATATTATTCATAATAGCCAAAAAAGTAGAAACAATCCAAATGTCCATCATCTGATGAATAAATAAAATGTGTATTCATACACTGGAATACTAAGCAATAGAAAGGAATGAAGTGTTGATAACATGCAACACGTGTGAACCTTGAAAATTATGCTCAGTGAAAGAAACCAGACACAAAGGCCACATATTATATGATTTCATTCACATGAAATGTCCAAAATAGGCAAATGTAAAGAGATAGAAAGTAGATCATTATGCCCTGGGGTGACAGGGGAGTAAGACGGATGCTAATGGGTATGGGGTTTCTTTGGGGGTAATGAAAACACTCTAAACTTAGATCATGGTGATGACTGCTTAACTCTGGGAATATACTAAAACCAGTGAACTGTACACTTTAAATGGATGTATTTTTATGATTCATAAATTACATCTCAATAAAAATGTTACAAAAAAGTAACTTCATTAGAAATAGTTTACAGACTCTTTTAATTTAGGGCTTTAAGAGGAAGCTTTTGTGTCAACCCTCATTTACTATTTCAATGAAGGGAGTGTATCACTATGAAGGGTCCAAGCCACACCTTAGCCTTGTTAAGGGGATAACAGCTTGCCTTGTCTCTTAACTTCTCAAATTGATACTACTTGCTAACTACCGTGTGGGAAAGGAACAGAATCATAAACAGTTGCCATGGCAGCTCAATAGCAAAAGCATCAAGAATTAAGAATATAAAGGCTTAGAAACAATGTGTTACAGAGAAAATAATATAAAATTTAAAATCAGAAAACATGACACCAGATTCTATACACTTTTAACAGCTGTGTGACCTAAGATACCAACTCAGTTTCTTCACCTGTAGAACAGGGATAGTATCAGATACCATCCAATCAAAAGAGGTGGAGAGTATTTATACAGCACATGAATTATCTTCTGTTCTACTAGACTATCACTCCCACTCCTCTTTCATTCCATCTTAATGACTACACTTTGCCTGAATTTGTCCTTTCCAACTTTATTTTTCAGGACGGTCTCCATACAAGACTCCGCAGGCATTGAAGATTCACTGTTTCCCCAAAAAGTAGTGTGTCAGACAGTGAGTTGCTGTTCACATGAACCACTGCTGGGTACATGTGACACAAATCCTGAGGCACAAATGAGACAATAGTAAAATGTGGAAAAAACTAAAATTAGAAGACAAGCGAAAACACGAGTGTAGGAATACTAAGTAACTCTTCATTTAAGTCAAGATTAAATCTTTAAAGGCAAAGTAAGCACTCAATAAGTTTTTTTCAATAGAAAGCATACATATGAAATAATGAAGTAGCCCCAGAATTAAGCAATTAGCAATCATTCCCAGCAACTTATTAGATGGCCTGTATGACTTCCCCTAGCCTATTCAACTTCAAAATAGACTCTTGTCACCCAAAAGCATACTGAGATAAATTGCTAAAACACTTAAGACAGAATGTTTTCTGGGTTGGAAACAAATCGTTTTAATTCATCAAGCTTCTCAGTCTACCAAGTAAGCTAAGTCAACTTCACTAGTTTTGAAAATTCTTTAAAATCCAATCCTTTCCTGTAATTATTTAAAAAATCAAAAATTATAGTAGTTCAAAAAGACCACTTAGGACCTAGAATATACATAATCACCTAAGCTTAAATGCAGAGTACAGAGAAACTAGAGAAAACCCAAATTACCAATTTTTAAAAAAATTAATTTTGTGTCTTAAAGTGGTCAGGATCTAAGATACATTATTATGTGATTAAAAGAAAAATACAAAAGCCGCATTACAGGGGAAATCAATAAAAGCCCAACACCTGCTGTGTAAACATCTTAAATGTGTTATTTCTACTGCAAAGGATATTGTTCAAACCTCTGACTGCTAGCAGTAGTATAGTCATCCCTCCGTATTGGTTGGAGATTGATTCCAGGGCCCGCTGCAGATACCAAAAACCCAAAGATGCTCAAATCCCTTATATAAAATGCCATAGTACAGTCGGCCCTCTGTATTCTCGGGTTCCAAAACTACAGGTTCTACACTCCTGTATATGGAACTCAAGGATACAGAGGGGCTACTGTATTAAACAGAGCCAAGAGATAAAATGGACTCAGAACTCTTCACTGAAAGTATTCCTAGCATTCAAGTATATAAAGAACAATATAGCCTATGATTATTCTCCTTTCCCCCAATATTTCCACATTTGCTCATTCAAAAGGTCCTACATGTGACCTCCCTTTCAAAAAGTCATCTCTCTCTTTCCCTTTACGGTTCAACGCCCTGCAAACTGTAGTCTCCACTCGCCTCCACGTCATCTCTCCTCATTCACTCAAACCCTCCATTGCTCTAATAAAACTGCTCCAAGGAGTCATCAGTCATCTTTCCTGGTCCTCATCTTCTTCACATATTCTGCAAAGTTAGACTCTCTCATTAAAACACTCTGCCTTCAGTTTGCAGTACTTCTCCTGTAACTCTCTCTAACCCATGCTCTGAATTCTTTCCTCCCTAACAAAAGTATTCTTTTTTCAAATCTTCAATAAATATGTATTGAAGCACCTACTACATGCTAACCACTGTGTGAGGCACTGAAGATCTAGCAGTAAACAAAGCCGGTGCTCTCATGTGGCTTACAGTCTAGCTGGCTCCTCCAAGGTTTTAGCCCAGGTCCTATTATCTAATCCCATTGAACACAGATGGGAGCGGCTCTTTTAGAGCTGTAGTTCATTCCAATTTGTTTAGAATGTAAACCGCTGATGAGCACAGATTAAACAATGACAGGCCAGCTTGCTCATGTATACACATTATATCCAGGCACAAGCTTCTGATCAATTATTTAAAACTCAAAAGTAGCCAGCTAACTAGTCATGAGCACCAGCAAATTGTGTAACAGTGACAAGTTGCACATGTTGAGTTGTGGTTTCATGACTTAATTTGTGCCATCAGACTTCTGGTTATTTCTTAATGCCCAGGTCATGAGACATCAGCACCAAAGCTTTGTCTGAACTTATTTTGCTACTATTGTTAGCACACTTGTTACAAATTACTACCAAACCAAAACTCCCTACTTTGTTCCTGAATATTTTGTGTGACATTTGTTTGAAATGGAAATAGCAGAACTTTGTTACAGATTTACTTGTACAGTAGATATGGATGGAGTTGACCATAATATGTATTATGCAACTTATTTTTAAATACCAATCTCAAATTATCAAAGCATTCTAACAGCAAATAGTATGATGGCACATTTGGAAATGACCGTGACACCTTACAGTCCATGAGAGCACAATTTGTTAACTGTGAAATCTTGAAGTTATCTGGATTCTTGTCAGACACACTTGCTACAGTATTTTAACAAAATGTATATTTGAATGCCAAGGGGAAAAACACCCCATCCACGAGCTTGAAAAAAAAAAAAAGTGAAACTGTGTATCAGGATTAGAGCCACAAAAGCAGCTTTGGGAGACTCCCCTATCAAATACTGTAATCCTCTGCAGAATGTGTGTTTAACTAGGATCTTGGCCAAGTAAAAAAGGTGCTAAATCTAGTCCTCTTGGCTTGAGAGGACAAACAAACATGATAGCTACAATATTTCAGCACTGTGCAATAGGCGAAGGAGACAGTGATCACAGACTGCTTTGTAAACTACTAAAATTAACTACAGTACAAATGGACCAGATGCTTTAAATTTTCATAAACTTATTTTTGATCCATAATCCACGTGGATCAAATTGCACCAATGGTATACCTTCCTCTGCTAAGAAAAAACACAGGAATTTTTGTGTAAGCATTAAAAAAAAAAAAAGCTGCTTATAACTTTACCATATGGGTAATGTTGCAATGCATTTGCTGTAAGACTTGGCTTACAAAATGAAAGAATATCTCTCTACTAATGAGTAGTTAACTTTAGAGAGTGTTCTAAATCCTTTTCCTCTTCCATGCTTCCCCAAAATAAAAAGTCCCCAACACACTGTTCTTTACTATACATATAAGGTGACTTTCTAGCACTTTTAAGGCACAAAGAAATGCATCAGCGTCTTTCCCCTCACCCCCCAACCAAAGCACTAGTTTATCTGGAAACTGAAAATAGTGTATACCTTTTGCTTCAAAGAAAGAATGGGATGAAAACAGCACAAGTCAACATGAAACAGCAAATTACCTGTTTCTATTACAAATTTCCACTTTACTCAAAATGTAATGAGAAAAGAAATACCCCCAATATTCCTTTTCTTGAAACCATCATTTTGGAAGATAAAGGAACAATTATTGCAAATGAGGTGACAATATTTGCAACATTTGGGCAATTCTTTCCAAAGGTACTTTACCTATGGAGATCATAGCTTGGCAAAGAAATACATAACGGATTTATTTTTTAAACCTGAATTCCAACATTAGTAACAACTTATTCAATAAAATAGGCTCTCATTTATTTTCATGTCAGTGGTTAAATCTAAATGGAATCTACAAAATAAGCTCAAGAATGTTTGGTATTCAGCTGCACACCCATATGAGATGAATACATCCTTCTATGCGTCACTTTTATACTTCAAAACAGAGACCAGAAACTCTTTAAAGAGGGACAATAACCACAAGCAAGCTATTTTAAAAGCAAGTTTCTTATTTCTCCAACATCACTGAATAAAAACAATGAAAAAATTACTGAGGTGAGAGTTATTAAAACTGTGTAACTGTTTACATGTTCTAATTAAATACCACTACTGTGCTCTCACAAACTAGATAAGTAAATCAAAAATTATAATTTTAGGGCTTCCCTGGTGGCGCAGTGGTTGAGAGTTCGCCTGCCAACGCAGGGGACACAGGTTCGTGCCCCAGTCTGGGAAGATCCCACATGCCACAGAGCGGCTGGGCTCGTGAGCCATGGCCGCTGGGCCTGCACGTCCGGAGCCTGTGCTCCGCAACGGGAGAGGCCACAAAGGTGAGAGGCCCGTGTACCGCAAAAAAAAAAAAAAAAAAAAATTATAATTTTACTTCCATAAATGATACATATACATATAATTGTATTGCTTATATATCTACATATATTTAATATATAACTTATTACATAAATACATTTAAATATATAACATATTATATAATCTAGATTTGTAACCATAATATCTTTTAAATTTTATTTATTTATTTACTTATGGCTGTGTTGGGTCTTCGTTGCTGCGCGCAGGCTTTCTCTCATTGCAGTGAGAGGGGGCTACTCTTCGTTGCAGTGCATGGGCTTTTCCTTGCAGTGGATCCTCTTGTTGCAGAGCACAGGCCCTAGGGCACGCAGGCTCAGCAGTTGTGGCGCACGCGCTTAGTTGCTCTGCGGCATGTGGGATCATCCCAGACCAGGGCTCGAACCTGTGTCTCCTGCATTGGCAGGCGGATTCTTAACCACTGCTCCACCAGGGAAGTCCCTGTAACCATAATATCTTAAGATAAAAAACTAATCTATTTAAGTGATTTTTGGCAAGAGATATGAGAACACATTATGAAAACCATAGAGATATAAAGTTACAGTATATAATGCTCTGTATCATATCCCACCATATCAAGCATGAATTGTCCCTTCCTGTGGATACAAGAACAATAATGTGTTTCACAGCTTATGCATATCCTTAGAGCCTTGTAAAGTGCCACAGAAAATACACACCATATGTTGAACAAAGCACAACTTTGCATATTGTATGTTTCAAAACACATGGCTAATTGAGTATAGGATTAACATATTTTTAACTGGGTTCTCTCTAGCTATCTGTTAAAGTATTTGTGAACTATATACTGTACACGCAGTCAACTTTAGAAAGAGCACAGGGCTTAAAGAGCCATGAGTTTAAGTCCCAGATTTTCCACTCACTGGGTCTACTGTCTAACCTCCCTATGCCTGTTCTCTCATCTCTAACAAGGAAAGGAAAATAATTCATAATTTCCCTTCTTCATAGAATTGTTCTAAGAGCCAAAATGAGATAGTATACAAAGGATAAAGCTCTACGTAAACATAGTATTTTCTTATATCTTCTTAGCGAAATTATTAAATACCACCATAGCAACTAGTTTTATGTAACAACTGCTTTAAAGTAAGGAAAGCACAGGCTACAGCATTCCCACCCAACTACGAAATGCTATGTCAGCTTCAGGATAAGAAAAAACTCCTTTAACCTTCGAGAAGAAGGAAGATGTGAAACAAATGATTGAATTAGTCATCATTTTCTCAACTCAGGTCAAAAGGTAAGACAGACCCTTAAAAACAAATATACATTAAATTTCAGGAAATAGTTTTTCTTTAATTGGCTCTTACTGCTCTTGCATTTCCACAAACAACAATTTGCTCTTATGAACCTAACATATGGGACTGATTTGTTTTCCATGTGTAATTCTCAATATCTAAATAAGCCACTTCAAGCACTGTCCCTTTTCAAGCTGTATAATCCTATTCTACTCTACTGAAGCATGTAATTTCCAACAACACAAGTACTTAAGTATCTTCAGAAGATATCTTCATGTATCTATTCCTAGGGCTAAAATGATGAAAAACTGAAGTGCCCAAGAATGTCAGAACAATGCACAGTTCTGGTTTTAAATGTTTCAAATTTTTTCTACAACACTACATAGCAGCTTGAATATAACCAGTATTTAGTTGATGTTTGCTGAATGAATTAGAATGCTTTGCCTCTATTTTGCTTTTTGATACGTGGGGCGGGGCGGGGGGCGCACTGTCTTTCGTTTATACCAAGTAGGATCCACATTTCATCATAAGCAGCAGAAAAGATTTGCCAAACATACTTTATCGATTCTGTTCAGAAGACGCCTACTCATGAGTTGGCTGTGTATCACAGTACACTTAACTAGTGCTCCAGAATTACCTGAATTGCCTCACTGTACTCAGGGAATGCACCTGTATTCTCAGCAGTGAGTACAAATAAATAGAAATAAATTAATTGAATACATTTCTTTAGCGTGCAAAAACCAATTACTAACTCTTACCTGCGGATATTAAAACATCTACAGGAACAAAATCCTAAAAGTGAATTATTTTTTAGGAATTACCTCTAAAAACAGTAAAATCTGAATTATAATAATAACATTAATATAAATACTATAACAAAATAAGTCTTAATTTCTAATTTTTGTCTACCCTCTACTTACAGTTTACAAAATCAAACAGTTGTCACTTAAAAACTCCTAATTCCAGCCAGTAAGGTTCATTTTCTCTTCCTTTTTTGTAAGGTAATATCTAGTCTTGCTAGAACTACAAGCTACCAATATTCTTCTTAAGCAATGGGTTACATTTTCTTTCATATTAAATGTATTTCTTTATTGATTTTATCATGTCTGAAATTGCAATCACCTGCTCCCTAAGTGACACTTTAAATCTCTATTTCAATGCTTATGAAATGGAAAGCACTGAGAGTACTATTCACAAAGTGCACAAAACTTTGAAAAAGACCCCATTATTCTCAAAACAATTCCTATTCACATTTCAAATTACAACAATAGAAGCTTCTTTATGGAACTGATATTTCTACAATTTTAATAAAAGTTTAGCAACAATTTAAGAAAAGTTGTACAAAAAAATTTAACTAAGCAAACTCAGAATACCAACAGTTGTTGTACAATCAATGTGTACACCAAAAAGAAAATTTTCTTTAATCATGACTTTAGATCTTAAGGAGTTATTTCAGAAAGAAAGTCTCAGAAAATGAAAGCCTCAATTTCAAAGCTAGTTTCTTCAATACCAAGAAGAATAATGACCAATCTTTAGACTGTAATAATTTAACATTTCTTTTATTTTCAAACCTGTAGCTTATACTAACTTTTTAATTAAACTTAAATCATTTCAAACTGTAAACATTTTTACAAGGATTTCTCCATGCCCTCTGAGCTTACATGGCTGCAATTTCAGAAAGTTTTGAGAGCTGAGGCAGTTTCTGATAACCCTGGTTTTCCATAAAAAATGAGCATTACACCAGCAGACAATTACACAGCTCACAAAAACAATGGAGTCAGAAAATGTATATGAATTGACAGCTTGGTATATTACTGCACATGATTTTACAAAAGTCTGTATTCATTCATGCACACATTCAGACAATAAACATTTACTGAGCCACCTGCCATCAGCACTGCCCATGAGAAGTTCACTAGCTAAAGAGCAATGATAAATCATGTAGTCAGATAAATTATAGTATAATTATGTAATATATATAGTATAATGTATTAGGTGATACACTATAACATACAAAGACATAACATACATACAGATATTCCTCTAACCAACTCATTCGGAGATACACATCATCTAGAACCTTGATAACTAGAGTATGGTCCATGAACCAGAAATGCCATCACCCAGTGGGTGGTCAGTCAGAAATATGGAATCTCGGGTCCCAAGCAAATCTACTGAATCAGAATCTGCATTTTAACACGCTCTCCAGGTAACCCCAATGCACATTTAACTTTTGAGAAACAATGATCTAGAACATAATTGAAAAACAGTAAATAAGTAAAAGTGACATCTTGTACTTTTAAGCTCTTCAGGCCCCATCCTGAGCCTTTTTACAAATGAATAGATAATTTAACAAGTTCAGCTACTTACCTTCACAGATCAGGAACAAACTGGGAGATACCACTGACAACAAAGAAAGAAAACAGGAAAAACTAATAAAAAGCAATCTCAGAAAGGGATGGCTATAGGGGACCATTTAAACAGCAACAATCTACCCTTTCTGCCTAAATAGGCCCGAAAGGTGTCAGTGTGTTACAGAAGTATAACAGTTATTGATGTTCTTAAATGTGTCTCCTCTAACTAGACCACAAATTCCTTGAGGACAGGGACCTAGTTTTATTCTTATACACTTATATTTGTAAACTGAATGACCCTAAAGCATTAAGATGAGTTTGGTTAGGCAATGAGATGTATAATACATTTCAGAAAAAATTCTATCTAAAAAAATTACAGGGCTTCCCTGGTGGCGCAGTGGTTGAGAGTCCGCCTGCTGATGCAGGGGATACGGGTTCGTGCCCCGGTCCGGGAAGATCCCGCATGCCCGCGGAGCGGCTGGGCCCGTGAGCCATGGCCGCTGAGCCTGCGCGTCCGGAGCCTGTGCTCCGCAACGGGAGAGGCCACAACAGCAAGAGGCCCGCGTACCGCCAAAAAAAAAAAAAAAAATTACAATAAAAATGTCACAGCATTTTTTTTTTTTTAAAGAATAAAGCCTCTCCATTCTATAACAACCCAATCAACAAGCACTCTAAGAACAGAGGCTTTACTGAACTTGTGGCTCCAAATCCAAATCTTTTCTGACTCTATTCAAACTCACTTCTAGGGGACCAGTGCGTGGAGTGAGTAGAGAAACAGATTAGAAGAGAATGGAGGGAGAATAAAAATCAGAGAACACTCAGGGTTCCTCCACTCGTGAAAATAAAAAGAGAAAAGGAGAAAAAATACTACCTCTAGCAACCATTCACTCCATGGTCCTTGCCCCTGTAAACCAGACACCTGCTCACAATCCTCCTAACCTAAAAACTTAAAGACACCTTAGCTCTAGAAACACTTCCCCTTGTGGCCTGCAATCAGCTATTACAGCCAGTTTATAATACAACAAATTCACTCTTCCAAAACAGCAAATTTCATGATGTTCTAGTCATTACGCTCCAAACAAATCATTAGTTTTCTTGCCTATGTCCTTGCTCATGCTATTACTTCATAGAGAACTTTCTGCTCTGTTAATCTGACCCTGCATGTTAGCCACCAGCCGTGTGTGGCTACTTAACATTTGAAATGTGGCTAAACCAGACAGAGATGTATGATAAATGTAAAATACACATCGAATTTTAAGACTTGGTACAAAAAAGATGTAACCGTATTGTTTTTTTAACAATGATTACATGTTGAAATAATATTTTGGATATATTCAATTAAATAAAATAGATAATTAAAATTAATTTCACCTGTTTCTTTTTAATGTGGCTACTAGAAAATTTAAATTACATATGTGGTACACATTACACTTCTATTGGACAGTGCTGGTCTAGATCCTACTCATTCTTCAAGGCCTAATTCAAACACCTCCAGCCCCGTAAAACTTTCCCCAATGACTCCAAGTGGACATGGTTTCTGTCTCCCTGAATTTCTTTTTCTTTTTTTTTTTTTTTGCGGTATGTGGGCCTCTCGCTGTTGTGGCCTCTCCCGTTGCGGAGCATAGGCTCCGGACGCGCAGGCCCAACGGCCATGGCTCACGGGCCCAGCCGCTCCGTGGCATGCAGGATCCTCCCGGACCGGGGCACAAACCCGCGTCCCCTGCATCGTCAGGCGGACTCTCAACCACTGCGCCACCAGGGAAGCCCTCCCTGAACTTTCATATCACTTTTCTTCACACTCCCAAAGAACCAGAGCAATTTTACCTTCTTAGTGAGTGTCCCTATTACAGCTCCCCAACTCCAAGATAAGCAAATCAAGAAAAGAAACTACATCTAGGTCACATAAATTTTCATCCTACACCTTGGAGAGTGCATGTACTAAGTTGATGCTTGATGTCTGCTAATTGAGAGTTGAACTTCTCAATTACTGTATTATCCATCCCTTTCACCGATTTCCATTTCTTCCTGAGGAATTAAACTCCATGTCTACAAATGTCCTGGATTATAATTAGACAGAGTGCCAGTGAGCTGTACATATATGATGAACAAGCAGATCTAAAACTATCTAATACCAGTAGTCAATACACTTACATCAACTGTAAAAATTCGACAAGCCTCTAAAGGTTCCACTTTTTTTTTTTTTTATGATACTGTCCCTAAAAGTGTATTGTGAAGATCAACTAATTCAAATGTAGGAGACTTTCCCAGAGACCAGAGATTAACGACACTGGGTGACTAAAGTCTACCAAAAATTGTCCGAGATCCTCCCACAACCCTGAGAATAGATCAGGTAAGCATACAAAGGCTTGAGTAAAGTAAGAGCAGTGTCTTATATCGCACCCAAAGATCTGAAATCGAGCTGTGAGGAAAGTGATAGGAAGGGAAAAAACGGCTTGTGTGCAAGAGACGAAGGGTGTTAACTATTGGAACGCGAAACGAGAAATAAAACCTAGCACAAAAAATGTCTGAATTATGTGGGAGGGATCCTCCCTGCGTGTATCTCTCAACCTCTGAACCCTGAGGCAAAGGTCGCGGTGATCATTTCAAGTGGTCTTTTCTTCAAATGGTATTCCACTGCCTGAGATCTGCATCCGCAAATCTTCCTTCCTCACCAGCCTATTCTGACTCCCCGGGCCAGGAATTACGGCCAAACCCAACCCTGAAGCCACCCTTCTCCAGCACAGTTTGGAAACCGTCGGATGAACCGGGAGGGCCGAACTGAGACCCAGCAGCTGGACGACACCCCTCTCCCTTCGAGTCCGGGCTTAACCCCTTGGGCAGGACTGGGCTGGCAGAGAAGAGCCAGTAAGCAGAGGGGGCGGGGCAGGGCGCCGAACTTCGAGGACGGGTCTTCCCGTTCCATGCCGGCGCCTGCCGGTGCCGCGGGGACCCGCAGGGTGGTGACAAGGCAGAACAGAAAGGCAGTGCAAAGCAGCCCGGGGCTTTCACTCACCAGCCGTCGCCGCCCGACGTTGGCAGTGGCAGGACCTCTTCTCCTTCCGCCATTGCTGTTGACGTCCACGTCACTTTGCCGAAAAGTGGACCCGGTGCCGAGGCCGACTCAGACCCAACGTCGTAAAAGGTCCTCGGAAGTCTGGGACTCAGCTTCTGGAGAGGGAAGGGAAGAGGGAAGAGGCGACGACGCGAGGAACGCAACGTCACGACGTCCCGAGGGCGAAAGGTAACTTGAAGGAGGAGACGTGGACAGCCGGTGCCCCTCCAAAGACTATATGTCCCAGGATGCCGCGGGGCCCGGGCCAGGCGCAGTGGGCGGGGCTTGGCGAGGGCGTGCGTCCCAGTAGGAGGCCCTTGAGAGCGTCGCTTCTTGGCGTCCAGTTAGTGTCTCCTCTGCGTCTTGGCGTCCTGCTTAAAGTCATGTTTGACTGTCTTAAATAGTGGAGAGGCGAGGGGAGGTGGGAATTCTACAGGGAGGGTGGAGATAGGAGCATAGCCACATTTGGGCCATTTCCTAGTGCAACAGCTGTGTTTGAGAAAAGAGTGGGATGTAAGGAAAAGGCACGCTCACCCCTGTTTGTGGGGCGCGGTCAGAAGTACAAATGGAGGCCACGTACTTTATGTTTGAATACTTTAAAAGTTTTTTTTTTAAGCTAAATAGTAAAGGAAATATGTTCTAACCTCCCACCTTTATAAACATATCTTTCTAACAACATAGAAGGTCAAGTCCAAATTTAGAATTCTAGAACTCTGGATTTCCAAGCAGGGAGAGCTGCCATGTTTCTTCTCTTCCCACCCTACTTCCCCTTCACTCCACGTGGGTGGACTCCTCGGCCTCCACATCCAAACTCGGTGTCTACCGTCACCAGCAAAGCACCGGCTTTTTGTTTCCCCTTGACCATCCCTGGGCCTAGGGCTGAGCACAGGGTTCAGGAAGACGGACCTAGGGAAATGCTTTTGTAAGCCCTGGACCTAATGCTGATGAAGTAGAGCCACGTGTAACAATATGGATTAATCTGGAAAATATGATGTTAAATGAACAAAACATTGTGGAAGGGTAGGTAAAGTATGGTGTCATTTATATTTGGCTTTAAAAATAGGCAGCACAGGGCTTCCCTGGTGGCGCAGTGGTTGAGAGTCTGCCTGCCGATGCAGGGGACACGGGCTCGAGCCCTGGTCTGGGGGGATCCCACATGCCGCGGAGCAACTAGGCCCGTGAGTCACAATTACTGAGCCTGCGCGTCTGGAGCCTGTGCTCCGTAACAGGAGAGGCCGCGATAGTGAGAGGCCCGCGCACCGCGATGAAGAGTGGCCCCCACTTGCCGCAACTAGAGAAAGCCCTCGCACAGAAACGAAGACCCGACACAGCCATAAATAAATAAAAAATAAAAAAAATAAAAATAGGCAGCACAATATACATTTTTATAGAATGTATGTGCTTTTAAAAAATGCGCAAGAATGATATATAGAAAAATTGGAATGGCAGTTCTCAAAGATAAACAAAACCAGACATTAGTTAAGTAGTGAAAACAGATGTTATTCAGAAACTACGGACAGTAGGGGAATGGGCTGTTCCATTCTGATTTGTGCAGAGGTGATTAGGGGTTTTAAAGGGAGAAAGAGGGAGCAGGGAGAGCGGGACTCAGAGTCAGACAAGTGAAAAATTACAATGCATTGGTCAGTGTAGTTGTGATTAGACCAGCTGTGTCTGCTAGCTGGCAATTTTCGAGGTCAGGATTCTTCCCTCCCACAGAGCCTGAGAGACAGAGACCCTGCCCTTCTTGATGATTACATTTCAAAGGAATGGCTCTCAGGTCCTTGAGAAGGACACGTCTAAGTTGTAAGAGATACATATTCACAGATGTAAGCCCTTTGTAGTAAATGCTCCAAGAGACGTCAGTAACCTATCATCAGGTGTTGGCTAGATCAAACAGTAAACTCTCCTGGCAGCCATTGCACTTTCTCAATCAGGCATTTTAATGGGGTTCATTGGAGGCCAGGGTCATCCTAGGGACACAGCCTAAAGTTGCTAAAAACCATGCTAGAGTTTGATCAAGTCTCTTAGTGCAAGGGTTTGGACAGAGCTGTTAGGTGCCAAAAGTTCTGCAGTTCTCACAGTTACATTTGTGGAAGGAGAGGAAATGGCTTCAATTATATTTTTAATATTTTGTTTCTAAAGAGCTGAGAAATGGCTACATAGGTGTTCAGTATTCTTTATAGAGTCTATGCTTTGGTATCTAAAATGTTTCATAATTTTAAAAACTATTTGACTAAATAAGCACAAAGCATAGTACAGCTCTTTCATTTACAACCAAAAACATGTTCATTCTCTTCCCAAAGGGGAGATAATACAGAGCCACATTATTGCACCTACTTCTAAGCCAAGGATCTCTGCATGATGTTCAGTCCTTCTATGGGGAAAATTTCTTTTAATATGGAGTGAGAGTTTACATGACAGCTATCAAAAAGAATAAAAGACATGAATCTAGGTCAAATTACCATCCTGATATTCAGGACCTCTGCTGGGTCTCTTCAGTTGCTGTCAGTGGATTTTCAAAAGTTTTCTACAATGTTTTGTAAAACTGTTAATTCAGTGACATGACAAGCAGTTGTTCATTGATTAAGGTGATCATAACCCTCAATTGTAATTCATTCTCAGTGTAATTAAAACAGTGACTGCTTAATACTCCATGTGGTAAAAGTATTATTCCATTTAAAATACATCAAGTGTTTGCTTGTGTTTGATATCCAGGCTCCTGAGTTAGTGTAGACTCCATAGTTGATGAGTTTTCTGGTAAGTCCTTCCTCTTCATTTGGATCCAGTTTGTCCACATTTTCCCCAACATGCCTCACTTCCTGAGGTGACAAGGATATCACTATGCCCAAAGAACATTTTATAGCTGGCTACAAGTTTTTATGGGTGTAACTTTCTGAGTATTTTTGTGCTTTAAAAAAAAATCTCAAAGTCCTGCCTTTTACCGGGATTGTTATGAGCTTTAAAAAATATAAGTATGGGATTACAAGTAGAATTTGTTAAATTCTAGTAGTAAATCTCTGCTTAAAAAAAAAATTTCAAGAGCTAGAGAGGTTTTATTATGAAATTATCTCCCTGTATTTTCTTTCTTTACTCTTTTCTCCTAATTATGAGAAGATTCCATCAACGACACTAGAAGCTCTCTCTGCTTTTATATATCTTTATATCTTTCTGGAACAGAGGAAGTTGGAATTTCTTTTTTCATAGACCTGGTGATGCTAATGGTGGTGACCATCTGGATCTGTGCACAATGCAGCCATTCCAAGATATGTCTTCAAGAAAGGCACATCCTATCACCCACATAGGGTGTGTTATTGGCCTGCAATTCTGCAGCTATTTGTACTCCCGTGCCCAAATAGAAAAGTATGGTATTATTCTATATTATCCTTGGATAACATCGAATTGCATTTTTATAAAGGGAAAATTAAAGTTTCTTGGTTTTGAATGAAACTGTAAAAAAAAGAATATTTTTCATCTATTATTTGGTGTTGTGTGCCATATAACTATGTAATTATGTAGTTCATATTGTATTATATGTACTTAAGTCATATTATGACACAGTCTATTCTCAATAAATATTTGTTAAATGAACTGAAGATTTTTTTTGAAGTATTTTGGAATAGATGAAGTCATTCAGCTATATACAAACAGCTGGTTGGGATTGGGGGCAAGTGTTGAGCAAACAGTGATAAAAAAATATTTCTCCCTTGGGGCTTCCCTGATGGCGCAGTGGTTGAACGTCCGCCTGCCGATGCAGGGGACACGGGTTCGTGCCCAGGTCTGGGAAGATCCCACATGCCGCGGAGCGGCTTGGCCCGTGAGTCATGGCCGCTGAGCTTGCGCGTCCGGAGCCTGTGTTCCGCAACGGGAGAGGCCCCAACAGTGAGAGGCCCGCATACTGCAAAAAAAAAAAAAAAAATATTTCTCCCTTATCTTTCAGTAGTTGTCTTTGCTAATTGAAGTTGACTCTTAATAGGTTATATAGATGGACCCAAAGTAAACATTTGGACAGGGATTGACCCATTCTGGCTTTGGGATAGTTATGCTTTAACGTGGGAGCCTGTTTCACTCTCTCCTCATTCCAGATTTGTTTCCAAATGTTCCAGACAAAAGGGACAAAAGGCTCTTATTAGGGTTGAGTCGCTGCTGGTTAGAAACAGAGATAGTAAACAATATGTTAGCTGGAACTAGCCTTCATTTTAAAAACTTAACTTCTTGCTTTTTGTGAGTTCACACACTCACAATATGTAAACAGTATCTTTAGACAATGACTGTGCTATTCTTTATGTATGATCTGTCTCCATTCACCTCATACACTTATACTCACCCTTCCTTTTAGGCATATGTCTTTCCAAATAAAAGAGTTAGCAAGCAACCATCTAAGGTAATTGGATGAAATTGCATGATATATGCTTTTAATGATATGTGTAAAAAATACAGTTATGTGTTACAATTTCTATGAATATGTTATTTACAGACTGGTTTCTCTAATACCCATGCTAAATTGTACAGCTTATCCCACTCCTGGGCATATACCTGGACAAAACTATAATTTGAAAAGATACATGCACCCCTATGTTCATAGCAACACTATCCACAATAGCTAAAACATGGAAACAACCTAAATGTCCATCAATAGGTGAATGGATAAAGAAGATGTGGTACTGATATGCAATGGAATACTACTCAGCCATAAAAAAGAATGAAATAATGCCATTTGCAGCAACATGGATGCAACTAGAGATTATCATACTGAAGTACGTCAGAAAGAAAAAGACAAATACATATGATATCACTTGTATGTGGAATCTAAAATATGGCACAAATGAACCTATCTACGAAACAGAGAGACTCACAGACATAGAGATCAGACTTGTGGTTGCCAAGGGGGAGGCAGGGAGGGAGAGAGATGGACTGCGAGTTCTGGGTTGGTAGATGCAAACCATTACATTTAGAATGGATAAACAACAAGGTCCTACTGTACAGCACAGGGAACTATATCCAATCTCCTGGGATAAACCATAATGGAAAAGAATATAAAAAAAAGAATGTCCATATTTGTATAACTGAGTCACTGTGCTGTACAGCAGAGATTGACACAACATTGTTAAGTCAACTACACTTCAATTTAAAAAAAAAGAAAAATAAATAAATTATACAGCTTATCACTGTCATTACTACATTCCAAATTCACATAAGAAGAATTAAAACATTAAGTAAAAAGAATTCTTAGGATATAATGAATATGAAAATGACCACAGAAACAAAAGCATTTAAAACATTTAGATGAAGAATTTCTTCTCTATAATTTTGCTCACACTTTTTTCTAGACAATATCAACTACTTCTGTGTTGTTAATTTCCATCTGTAACCTAACTCCTAAATCTGTATTTCCAACCCTGGCCTTTTATAGTTTGCATCTATGAATCTAGCCATCTCCTGGGAGCTTGCACTTGGATGACCCACAAACACTCCAAACACAATATTTCTAAAACCAAACTCATTATGTCTACCTGCTCCCCAGTCCATTCCATTTCTATAGAGGTAAATGGTTTTATTATATATCTAGTCATCTAAGCCAGAAACTTGGGAATTATTCTAGCTTTCTTTCCTTCTTATTTCCCATGGGTCATCATGGACCTATGCATATTTTCCTCCCTAGGCATTTTTCAAGTCAGGTCGTTCTTCACCACCCCCGCAGTTTTTCTCTTGCTTTTGCTCCTCATTTTGTTTTGCATGAAGGGAGTCCTTAATTAGTCTCCAACCTCCTGCCACTCTCTTCCCCAAAGAGTCAACACAGGCTCTACACTAGGGGTTCAAACTGGCAGCCCTCAGGCTAGATTTACTTAGCAATTTTTATTCTCTTGTCATTTTTAATCACTTGAATACCTTTATACACTTTTCAGTTTGTCTCCTCCACCATTCCCCACCACTTTGGACCAGCCCCCAATTTACACATTTTTTATTTGCTTGATCCTCAGAGGTATTTGTATTTGTGCCTCTTGTTGCATATTTCTAAAATGGAAGTTTGCCTAAAATCCTTCAATTGCCCATTATCCCCTATAAAGAATGTCTAAATTCTTTATCATGGATACAATACTCTCAGAATCTTGAGTACTTTCCCATCTTCCCTTTTAACATATGCTTCAGCCATTCTGTATTTTTTAAGTCAGTTGCTTGATTTTTAAAAAATATTTATTTGGCTGCGCCAGGTCTTAGTTGCGGCACACGGGATCCTTAGTTGTGGCATGCGAAATCTTTCTTCTTTTAGCTGCGGCATGCGGGATTAGTTCCCTCACCAGGGATTGAACCCAGGCCCCCTGCATTGGGAGTGTGGAGTCTTAACTGCTGGACCACCAGGGAAGTCCCTCAGCCATTCTATATTTACAGGCCCCAGATACGCCCTGCTGCTCCATGACTTTATGTCTTTGTTGAGACTTGCTTCCTCTGCTTTGTTACATTCTAACTTCCTTCAACTGGTTACACTTAGCCATATGGCTTGAGCAACATTTTCTTTGTAACCCTCTCTCTCAAGCAGAATTATTCATTCCTGCCTTTTGCTATCACTTCCCCTTAAATATTCCTCAAAATTATATGCTTATATATTTGTTTTCTCTGCTAGACCTGATATCCTTGGGACCAGCTTAATATGTCTTTACATTTCTAGTGCCTAGCACAGTACTTGATACATAGCTGTAATCTGCTGTATGAGTAAATGGATGAATGGACTGTGTGCATGCGTGTGTGTGTGTGTGTACGTGTGTAACATTATTACTGCAAACACTTATAGACCATTTACCATGTCCTAGGCATTGTTCTAAGCACTTCTGTTAACTCATTCAATCCTCCCAACAACCCTATGAATTAGTAATGAATAAATATGAAATCTGAAATCAAGTTAGATCAAATAGGCAAGTAGTTTTCTATCATGATTTAAGAAGCATTTTTTTAGAAGTAGAAATGATTGTCATGTTTGTATTAAATTAAAAAAAATAAGTTAATGAAGACACACAAAAGAAGAAGAAGAGGGCGGACATTACTTCAGGGTCCTTATACATCACAAGTAGGTGCAATTGCTCAATTGAGTGTTTCTGCTTCTGCTTAATGAAATCCTTCCTGGGAGAGGCAAAATCTTGTGTCATCATTTCTAACCTGAAGCAAATTAATTTCTTCCTGCCATAAAAACATTATTATTTTTTAAATCTTTGATTTGTATAAAGCATTTGGTGATAATCTGTGAGCAGAGACAAAGCCTATATCCACAGATAATGATACTGCTTCAGTTTTGTCTAGTCACAGTCTTTACAATGTCCTAAGAGGCTCTACATAATCTGCAACCCCAGTGTTCCCTCCATCTGGAAATCTCTTTGCCCAGATATATTTAGGCTCAGTGGGTAGATAGTGTTCAGGTAGGCAGAGATAAGGAAAAGAACTTCAGGGAGGGACTGACAAGATCAAATGCAGAAAAGCACCAGGCATGTTGGTGGTTCAGAGAGTAGGCCAGTGATGGGAGAGACAGTTCAGCCAGGATCTGGCAGGGAATGGAGAGCAACTGAAGGTTCTCAAATATTAGAGGACTCTATGACCCAAGGACAGTTTTACAAAGATGAACAGTTGGATTGAAGGTAGAAGAGATCAGAGACAGGGAGGTCAGCCAGGGGCCAGTAAGATCCTAAGCTGGGATATTAGCCATAGAGCTAGAAAAAAGTAATAAAAATGAGAAAGATTGTGGGAAGAGAAAGATTATGAGAGACCGAATTCCTGATCAAAAGAAGGGGTGTGTGGTCCTGATGACAGTAGCCACAGCAGGAGCAGAGCCCTCAGGAGGGATCTGTTGTGGATAGAGGTTTGATGGAAATGGGATATATTAGGCAGTTGGAAATAGGGCTGTGGCCCAGAAAATGGACTAGGTCTAAGGATACAAATCCTGTAAAATTCTGATTCTGGTTCTTTCTGTAGGATGAGAGGTAACCAATCAGGAGACAGAGACTGGCAATGGGCACTCTCATATGCCACTATAGGAAGTGAATTTGTGCAAATGTTTTTGGATTAGAATTTGGAAATACTCATCAACATCTAAAGTATATGTACCTTTTGAAATATTCTCTGTAGAATTTATCTTACAGAGATATTTGCACAATTGAGCAAGAGTATATACAAGGATGCTCATTGATGTACTGTTTGGCTTGTAATGGCAAAAAAAATTGGAGTCAACTTAATTGTCCATCATTGGATGGTACCTCTATATGATGAAATACTACATTGCTGTTAAATATAATAGAATGAGGTAAAGCTATATATAATGACACAGAAAGGTGTCTACCATGTATTAAGCAAAAAAAAAGCAAGTTGTAGGTGTGTTAATTAACTAGACGGGAGGAATCTTTTCACAATGAATAAGTATATCAAATCATCACCATGTACACTTTATTGTTTTCATGTACACTTTAAATATCTTTCCATTTTGTCAATTATACCTCAATAAAGCTGAAAATTTTTCAATTAAAAAAACCTCTTAGGGGGCTTCCCTGGTGGCGCAGTGGTTGAGAGTCCGCCTGCCGATGCAGGGGACACGGGTTCGTGCCCCAGTCTGGGAGGATCCCACGTGCCGCGGAGCGGCTGGGCCTGTGAGCCATGGCCGCTGAGCCTGCGTGTCGGGAGCCTGTGCTCCGCAATGGGAGAGGCCACAACAGTGAGAGGCCCGCGTACCGCAAAAAAAAAAAAAAAAAGAAAAAAGAAAAACCTCTTAGGGCTTCCCTGGTGGCACAGTGGTTGAGAGTCCGCCTGCCAATGCAGGGGACATGGGTTCGTGCCCCGGTCCGGGAAGATCCCACATGCCGCAGAGCGGCTGGGCCCATGAGCCATGGCCGCTGAGCCTGCGCGTCCGGAGCCTGTGCTCCGCAACGGGAGAGGCCACAACAGTGAGAGGCCCGCGTACCGCAAAAAAAAAAAAAAAACCTCTTAAAATTCCCCTCCCACCCCATGACTACTAACAGAAGAGTTCAGTTGGTGCATGTTCTGTCTGGTTCTACCTAGCCTTGAAAAGCTGGGTCCAACAGCAAGTCACTTCTCCATCCCCCAGGAATTGTGTTAACCACTTTATTTATTTTTAAATAAAACAAAAGGGTGGGGAGAAAAGCAAGTTGCAAAATGGTGTGTCTAATATAATTCCACTTTTCAAAAAAAGTGAGATATATATTTGGACAAGCACACAGAAAGGTCTAAAAGAATATGTGGAATTGTTAACTGTGAGTTTAGATTGGGCTCGACTTAAGCAGACATTGACCTTCTACAGCTATAAATTGTTAGACGTTTTTTCCACTGAGCATGTATTATTTGTAATAAGAATAAAAGTTTGGAATTTTACAAAAAAACACTTTCAGACTTTCTTAATGAGGTCATTCAGTCACTGGTACTAAAGGTGAGATAAAAGTAGGTCAAAGCAAGGCAGGAAAACGTGCGGTGGACTGAGTATGTGAAAGTAGTACATGGTGTGTATGTATTGATATATGAAAACGAGCAGACGGGCCCTGCCTGGTTTGGCACCTCCTGAACATTCTAGTCCCCTTTCATAGCACCTTCCCCTCCCCCTTACACCAGCCTCCTCTCTGTTCCTTGAATAAGGCTTTCAACACATGGCCTCTGCACATGCTGTCTCTGCCCTGAAAAAATCCCCACCCCAAACACACAGCCTCCGACATGTACACACCTTGCTGTTACTTCACACCTCAGCTCAGTTGTCACTTCCTCAGAGAAGTGAGAGGGCAGCCTTTCAGAATACAGCAGGCCCCTTTGTTACATGTGTTTCTAAATACGCTACACGTGATTTGAATGGGAAAACAAGAAATTTAAAACGGGAAGGGAGAAGGACAGCAGAGAGTGACTAATGCTTTAATGGTATTCATGTTTTGAAACCTTTCTTCTTAATCTATGTTGTCTAGTCTACCTGCTTTTCCTACTTTTAAGTTTACTTGTGGTTCTTCTTAGATGTTTCCTATGCAGGGCGGTAAGAGAAGCCTGAAATCATTAATAGACTGTGAATTCCTGCAGTATCATTGTACAATTTCCCTTTGGACAAATTCCTTTCTGCACTCGTTTATTGAGCACTAAGTTCTGTTCGAGACCCTGGGTGGAATAACCTTATTTACCGCCCACCTTTCCTACTTTTTCCTCTTCTACTCTCTTATTCAGTGCAAGCTCAGTCCATCACTGTGATTTTCAATCTCATGAGCATTGGAATCACCTGAGGAGCTTTAAAAAAAATGTGGGAATTCACCCTCAGGGATTCTGATTCTGCTGGTCTAGGGTCAGACCCAAACACAGGGGTGTTCTGAAAGTTCCTTGGGTGATGCTAATGTGGGGGAAGCATTAAGTACCACTGGCTGAGATTAATCTTGAAACAGAAACTCTACTTGGAGAACTGGAGAACACCTGACTTATGGAAATCAAAGCCTGGGTGGTTCCAATGGCATTAATCTCTTAGATGGGGTCAGACTTGCTTTGTTCACAAAGGTAGAGGCTGAAGGCAGAAAGCATAAAAGGTGACAGCTGAAGCATCACCCTGAATTAAGGCTGATGACTTTGGACCAGAACATTTGCTTGTAGGAAATAGTTTGATCACTTGTACAGCTAGATTAGGGGCAGGCATTCATGGAGGAGAGCAGATTAAATGCCTGTGGGGACCCATATTAGCTTTCAGGTTCTGTTCTCTGTTACTCATGTGTCTCAAAGACTTTCAGAACAAGCAAGTATTATTTTAGGAGTTTAATGCATGGGGCACCTGAGGCCCTGGAAGTTTTAGGCCTTATTCTTCAGCACAGTCCATCTCCCAGGACACCTGACTCCCAAACACCAGAGGTTATCACCAGGTGTCCTGTCTGAAGCAGGACATCTGATTCCTAGTCTTGGCTTAGCCACTAGTCACCACAGATGTGGCCTGCTTAAGTCACCTCTGCTCTCAGGGCCTCGGTTCCTTCAGATGAGGTTAAGTTGAACTATATGGTCTATCCAAACCCCCTTCAGCAGTAGCAAGTGACACTAGGTGGCACTCATGTAACTCCAGTGGGGAACGGTTGGAACATGTTGGCTGCCAGGCTCCTTCTGTCCCTTAAAAGACCCAAGGACATGATAAATGCAACTTGGGAAATAATGCAGTTTTAGGAAGACTGCTTGGGCTTCCTTTCACCAAGAAGAGTTTTTGAATCTGTGGATGTCTGTTGTGTTTTACCAGCTACTTTTACAATGTACTTTTGATTTCATATTCCTCTCCTTTTTACCATCTCAAATTTTAAAATACTGTAGAGAAAGCTATTTCCTATGGCTTAGCTACATTTGTAATCTTATCCAGACAAACAGGCTTGTGTGACATAAGAGCATGTGGTATTACCTTAGCAAGTACCAAGTTCTCCCAGTCACATGCCACTACACGAGTAACTTCTAGGAGAGAGACCCACTGTCCCAGCACTGAACTTCAAGCAAATGAGATTCTTCCCTGCGATGAGTTGCCCCCGAACAGGGTGACCCAGACATGGCTTTTGTTCAAAGTCTTGCTCCCCACAGCTGGTTTGTCCTGATGTTTCCAAGAGGTTCCTTCTGGTCTAGGTTCATTTCAAGAATGCAGTCTGGATCAACCTGGCTTCAGAACTTGACCTTCATGATCAGGATATTATCTCAAAGGTGATACTTTCTTCATCAGCAAAAATCACCCAAGACACCTTTCAGATGCTTCTCCCTCAATCAAGGACCACAGTAGTAGTACCCAAGGATTTAGCAACAAAAATAAAAGATAGAGGAACTAAGTTTGGCATCTCAATCTGTGAGATCTAAGAAGAGATTTAAGAAGTTTCATGTTGTTAATTCATATTGGGAGTAATAGGTGGATCGCAGTGACTTCATCACCTGTCAATATAAGGGACCCTGGACTTGGGTGAACTTCCTGGGTGGAAGTACAGTCATGACTTCCAGACCTGGGCGGGGGTGGTGTTAGAGTCAGGGTAAGGGATTGAAGGTACATATGTGTATGCACTGGTAGACTACAAAGACCTGAAGCCAAAATACTAACAGCAGTGGCCTTATGGGTGACATTTATTGTCATCTGTATACTTTCCTGTATTTCTCAAATTTTATTTAATGATCATGAATTTGTTTTTGTGTTTTATTATTTCAAAATTCAAAAGAAAAAAGAAGGAAAGAGAAAAGAATGATCAGCAGGTTTCAACAGGGAAACAGTTGTTTGTAAATTACCTTGTTTATGACTTGAAAAAAAGCTAGTATGATTTCAAAAGGGGATTGTACTATTTCCCTTGGATGTGGAAATTACTTGACTCTGGTCTGATCCACTGATGGTGAAGTAACACCTGAAAGACTCACATTAACATTACAATTGTCCACAACATACACAAAAGGAACCTTTAAAATGAATACAAATATTTTTTTATAATTTATAATTCTCCTCTTGTTGAATCAAACTGTACTACTTTAAGTGTGAGGTTGCTTTTTTGACTATGATGTTTTACTTTTCAACCTCATGTTAATTCTACAAAGCTTGGCAGATACCCAGTTGTGACTTCCTTTAGGACTTTTTGTTGCCACTCATTATCCTTCTTAACATTGCCCAAGGTAAAGAGCACCAAGCTTGGAAAAGGTTTGGAGAAAGTTTCTAATCCAGCTTTGGTACAACCTAGCAGTGTAAACATGGTCAGGTTACTTAAGTGTCCTGGGTTTCAGTTTTTCCATTTGTAAAGCAAACCATGGCTGTTCGTACTATCTCTTCCACCTCAGTGATTATAAGGATAAAATAAGATAATGTATGTGACAGGACTCAAAATTCTATAGGTGGGTTCTTTTGGAAACTGATGGTGAGATAAAGTATGGAGTAAAAAAGGTTTTCTGAGGGAGTGACACCTGTAAAAGAAAAGGGGAGTAAACCGGATTGAGCAGGGCAGTGGTCAGAGCGCAATGCTTTCTCTGCCAGCCCAACAGAGAGCACAGAGCTATGATGGCCAGTTCAAGAAGTCCGTGTTGGATGGGAATGGCCAGTTCCTTATACCACTGCCTTGCTCAGTCATTGGCTGGGGGGCCACTCCATAAACAGAGTGACCTCAGCTCCAACACAGAGCAGGTCTTGAAGGAGCTAACAGCTGGAGGCTGTCAGCTAACCACACTTCTTGAAGCTGAATAGCAAGTCCTTTCTGGAAAGGAGGACATGAGTGGTATATCTATGTCTGCCACACTGGCCCCTAATATGACTCTACTTGGGGCCATCACTTGAGATGGGTGTACATTATATCTCAAGATTATGAGTTCCCTTTCTCTGACCACAAACTTCTGTCCTTTGATATTGTCCACTCCCTCTCTGAGCATTGAGCATGCTCTCCCCACCCTCTGTGACCCCTATCCTTCTCTCCCTATCTTGACGGTCTCCTCCTTCTGATTTCCCTGGCCTCTCTAGCAAGGTTCACTAGCTTGGAGTCAAGGGTCTGGGATTTTATGTTGCCTTCTCTTGTTCCTCTCGACACTTTGATTTTTTCTCATGCTTGTCAGACTGATTTCTGAGTCACCCCATGGTCTTCTTTCCTCTGAAACTTGAGTGATGAACCTTACTGGAAAAATTCATGTGGGGACTTCCCTGGCGGTCCAGTGGTTAGAACTCTGCGCTTCCACTCCCGGGGCCCCAGGTTCCATCGCTGGTTGGGGAACTAAGATCCCGCAAGCTGCACAGTGTGGCCAAAAAAAAAAAAAAAAAATTCATTCAGTACCATCTACTGAATGGTAAACTACACTTCAATGACAGCCAATTTCATCAACACATTTACTGCAGCAATCCTTTTACCCAGTTCCTATTGTCTCCCTGTTCCACTTACATTGTGTCTAACTTGTAAGAGATGATTGACATTTATCCAATTCTGCCTTATGCAGAAGGTATCTATGTACTTGATATACTCCCTTCCGCTCTTCTCCCTCCAGCTTTATTTTTTATTTTTTTAAATAAATTTATTTATTTTATTTATTTATTTTTGTCTGTGTTGGGTCTTTGTTGCTGCATGCGGGCTCTCTCTAGTTGCAGTGAGCAGGGGCTACTCTTCGTTGTGGTGTGTGGGCTTCTCATTGCGGTGGCTTCTCTCATTGCAAAGCACAGGCTCTAGGTGCGCGGGCTTCAGTAGTTGTGGCACTCAGGCTCAGTAGTTGTGGCTCACAGGCTCTAGAGTGCAGGCTCAGTAGTTGTGATGCACAGGCTTAGTTGCTCCGCGGCATGCGGGGTCTTCACGGACCAGGGATCGAACGTGTGTCCCCTCCATTGGCAGGTGGATTCTCAACCACTGCGCCACCAGGGAAGCCCCTCCCTCCAACTTTTATATGGTAACTCTCTAGGTTACCATAGGAGCTAGGACTTGCACTATCCTGACTCTTGTTCAATACCCAGAACAGTGCCATAAGCTTATCTGGCACTGAAAAAAATTGTTGAGTGAATAAATAGTTGAATGAAGAACAACTAAATTTGTTTTGTTATATGCCTATTACAGGCTAGAGACAATTTCAAGTGTATTATATGTCATCTCAATCCTCATAGGACTCCCATTTTGTAAGTTTTAATCTTCCTATTTTATAGATTTATTTGTTGCCTGTCTCTTGCCACTAAATGTAAGTTCCTTGAGGGCAAATATCATGTCTGATTCGTTTCTGTAGCTTTGTAGCTCCACTTCCCAGGTGATGCCTGACACATAGATGATACTCAATGAAAGTTAGATGAAGGATCAGATAAGTGAGGGAACCACAAATGAAGGGTCAAGTTAAGACTGTGTCCGACACCAAAGCCACTTTGTACCATGTCATGTGGCTCTGTCTGTATTGTGTTGTTAACTGCCCAAGGCTTCACAACAATTTAATCACCAAATTTGAATTAGAAGAAAATGATCCTCCATGCCATACTTCAATCAAAATGGTGGCAGAAATTATAGTTGTCACTTGCTTTATTTACTTCTAAAGAATGTACCTAATATCATAGGAAGGATAATTGGCCAGTTCATGAATTTTCTGTTTCTGCTTCGAACATCTGACTGTAATTGTTTCTTTACCCTGTTCTGATGTCATCCATGACTCAGTATATGTTTGGGTATTATTTGGGACCCATCTGAATTCATAAGCCTTCTATTTATTACCATGAGAATAAGATTAGCCAATATTTGCATATGCTAACACTAGTGACAAAATTATAAGAAATGAGTTAAACAAAATGTCACTTAGCAGAAAGTGATAATTAAGCTCTTAATTAATCTTTCTTTCTGCCAGAATTTGGCTTTTAGTCAACTGATACCATTTGATAATAGTGTACATTAATGTGGCAAGCACCAGAAAGAAGCTTCTAGACAGCTCATGGATACTAAAAGTATGCAAATCTTTGAACCTATAGTTGGAAATTGAACAGCAATAGAGGTGAGATTCTAGAATTTCCATTCCCACCACTACTTATAATGGAACCAAACAACTGTGAATGCATTGCCAAGATTACTGAGGCCTTCATTCATAAAGCATTTTATGAACCTTTTAGTGTAAATACCAACTATTTTTAAATCTTATGATTCCCTGATGAAAATATTTTCCTAAACAATTTGGACCACTCCATATAGTTCTAATGGTTTCCCTATTAAGTACCTTTCAAAAATAGCCACAACGTATCTTTTTGAAATAGATGGGTATTAACCAAATGGAAGTGTGCATTGAAAGTTTCTGCTAAAGCAATGAAACCAAAATAGTCTATAAAATGAGGGATTTGAACTAAATGATCTCTAAGTTTGCTTTCAGTCATGGGGAAAAAAAAATCTGTGGCTGTAACCCTGAAAAAGTTTAGTCAATGCTAAAACCTGAATACAATTCACATGCCCTGTTATTCATGCCTTACATGATAAATGCTTGACCATTAATTTAACTCAAATCTGAAGGGAAATTAGCAATTCTATGTGAATTCATCCATTTGTTTTTATTAACTCATCATTCTATCTACATGTTTAATAAAATGTTCATAATGTAACAAGAGCTTCTAATTAAAGGAAGAGGCATTTCAGAAAAGTTTTTTTCCTTATTTTTCTGCAAAGGTGATGACAGTTTCAACACTCAGCTTTATGTTCCACGGTTATAATTTTGTGCCATATGTACATATAGAAAAGAGCTGCTATTGCAGCACCTCTCCCGATCATAATATCTTATATTCATACCACACTTTACAGTTTAACAAATTTATTTTTTAATTTTTTATTTATTTATTTTTTGGCCGCGCTGCACAGCTTGCAGAATCTCAGTTCCCTGACCTGGGATTGAACCCGGGCCTCTGTAGTGAAAGCCCAGAATCCTAACCACTAGACCACCAGGGAACTCCCCAAATTTATTTTTTCAGTTTTTAAATTTCCTATCACATTCACCTCATGCCTCATTGGTGACATCACGCCTTAAGCAGCTAGTCTCCTCGACCCCTCATTCTCCACCTTTGATCCCCTCAGTGGCCCTGAGGAGAGAGCTTGGCAGATATTCTCAGTCAGAAATGAGCAAACCAAAGCTCAGGGAAATGAAGAAGCTAGCTGGTGGGTGATGATGCCTCAGATTACAATTTATATTGCATCCGTAAAGTTAATTTGAATAAATTTTTGAATAAAAAGGAATCAATCATTTGGGAAATTCAAAATGGCATAAACCATTTTAGGAAAGTTGATAATTGATAGATCCATTTCAAGACAATTTGCCCACCCACAAGGACCCACAGTGACTTCTAAACAGAACTTAATGTCTCCTGATGTGTATTCTTCCTGCTACAATGTAGACAGATCACTCAGATGGGTTTGAATTTAGACACTGCTGACTCCCTAACTCTGTGACACGTTGGATGGATTTATTGCCTGGCATATAACTGAACAAATATTTGTTGAGTTAATAAATGGCTTAAAAATTTTAATAGGTGCTCATTTTTTATTAGTTGTTTCTTTGACACAATTCTTTTGGAAAACAATAAAGCAACATATAGCAAGAACCATAGGAATGTCTGTGTGATACTCTTTGATTCAGAAGTTCTACTCCAAAGAATTTTTCATAAAGAAAAAATCTGGTAGGAGTAACAACCTTGAAGGTATTCTTAAGGTTATCAATCATAGGCAAAACATCAAAACAGTCTCAAAGCCTAGGATACAGTATCTATGAAGGGTATGATTTCTGGCTGCTAAGCATGTTTCTTCCCTATCGCTTCCTTAAACATAAGGGTAGGCACATGACCTGAAGTGACCAATTAAATTGTCCCATCTCCACAGCCCACAGTGATTGGTTTAGGGATGAGCCAATAAAAGTCCTTTCCTAGGAATTTTCCTTTAGAATTAGTTAGGAAGACATCCTCTTGCATCTATGGTCAAGGACTGGAAAAATACAGCTCTATGTTGCCAGCCACATGAAGAAAGCCTGGCTGCAGCAAAATCAAGTAAGGGCAATACACAAATAGACACAAGAGGTGAAGAGAGACAGAGACTCAGCTGGCACATTCCTGAAAACATAATTTAAGCCCTGTATCCTAACATCTCTTCCACTCATGTCTATTCCAGTTACACAGGCCGTTAAGTCTCTATTTTCATTAAGCTAGTTTAAGTTGGGTTTCTGTCACTTACAATTAAGAGCCCTGATTACTACATCCACACAAAGCAATGCTATGTAACCTTTAAAACAGCAATTTTGCAGAAACATGGGAAAATGTTTACAACAAAATGTTAAGTGGTAGTAACAAAAGACAAAATAGTAGGTGTGTATGTATGAGTATACAAGGAAAAAGGTGTTAACAGTGTTTACTCCTGAGTGAGAGTGAAAAGGAATAGAACTTTTCCCTTTCCTTTATCTACTACTTGAAAATATTTCAGTGAGCATGTATAATATTGCTCTTGTCATTTAGAAAGAAAAAAAGTACATACCTTAAGATTATCATGATGTAAATATACTTAATCACCTGCAAGATAATATGAAAATAGTTATTGTGCTAAAAAGTGAGATTTTAGCTGTTTAATTTTTTTCAAAAACATCTTGAGATGCCTTTACTTATTTATTGGCTTTTCAGTAAGAAAAGAAACATTTTAAAGAATAAAATTCATAAACTCTGTCATGTGATAACTTTAAAGATTAAAACTAGCAAAGGAGAAGAGTAATCTCATCTATTGGGAGTTTGCTTATAAATTATAATTCCATTTTCAAATTAACATTTTACTTTAACATTATAGTGCTTGTGAGGACATTCAGTGCTAGATTGTTGGTTTTCCTGCCATTGCCTTACCACTCTCTCCCCTAGCTCCTTTTAACGATTGTATGATTGTAAAATTTGTCCAAGTTAATTTACACCAAGACTAGTCGTGAAGGAAATCGTTTCTTTTGCTTTATATTAGTATTAGCCTTCGTAGTTAATTCCATGTAAGATATTTCTGCTCTCTCCTACTCAGTTTTCCTCATATGGAAAATGAGAACTTTAGGTATACCATTTTGTATATAAAATATAGATTTTACCTGAAGATGTGATTGGTTGCTCGGTTTGGTTTACTTGGTTTGGTTTAGAATAAAAATTTACTAATGAATGATTTTAGATCGTCACTTCTTTTGGTAAATTTAGAATAGTAAATTTCTATATACTCTATTTTTACTTTTACTAAGAGGAGTGAAATATACCTCTACTCCATTCTTTCTACTTGCATATTGGGATGTATAACATGTTGGTATATAATTAGTAACATATGATTCTAAAGCACTACTTCCTACAAAGAGGAAAAAACACACAATTAAGACAAGGCACAACATTTCTTCACCTTCAATACAATAAAGCACTGTTTTAGCCCTGATCCACAATGTGAAAAGTAACTTAAGTATTTTAAAAAGGTCATTTATCTTCTCTTTACCTCATTTTTTTTCAGTTATAAAAGAGACATAATAATAGTTTCCTTGACAACTTCCTAGGATTTGTGTATCTATTGAGATTAAAAACAAATATTGGGCTTCCCTGGTGGCACAGTGGTTGAGAGTCCGCCTGCCAATGCAGGGGACACGGGTTTGTGCCCTGGTCCGGGAGGATCCCACATGCCGCGGAGCAGCTGTGCCTGTGAGCCATGGCCGCTGAGCCTGCGTGTCTGGAGCCTGTGCTCCGCAACAGGAGAGGCCACGGCAGTGAGAGGCCCGCGTACTGAGAAAAAAAACCAAAAAAACCAAATATTATTAGAGGATACCAAAGAGAAAAGTGCACACTTTAGAATTGTATAGCTTGATCAAATTTTACCAACGGAGCATGTTCATGTAATAAACATGCCAAGACAAGAAACAGAAGGTCACCATACCCCAGAAATATCACTCACACCCCTTCAAGTCAAAAGAGTGTTCACCACCTTGATCTCTAATACTATAGATTTTGCTTGTGCTTGAACTTTATATAAAAGGACCCACATGGTATGTATTCTTTTACGCCTGACTTGTTTCACTCAGCATTATGTTTACGAGGTTCATCCATACTGTGTGCAGTTTATGGATAATTCCTTTCCCTTGCTGTATAGTACTGCTTTATAAAAGTACCATGAGTTATTTATACATTTCTCTGTTGATGGGCATTTGGATAGTGTTTGCTTCTGGCTTTATGAATGGGAGAACAAATATGTTCATTTCTGTTGGGTATATACCTAGAATTGGGATTTCTTGGTCATAGCTTGTATGTATATTGGGCTTTGGTAGATACTGCCAAACACTTGTTCAAAATAGTTGATGCAGTTAACACTCCCACAGGTAATGTACGAGACATCTGCTTGCTACACATCTTTGCCAACAGTTAGGATTTTCTCTGTTGAGATTTTAATATACATAAAATAATTTCATAAACCATAAATCTCCTTCAAATGCAAGACGTCTCCTAATTTTATTTTACTAGCTTGTCTTGTTCCAGAGTAATTTAAGGTGAGTTGAAGGTAAGACTGTGTATGCCATTTCACTACTCACAGCTTCTCTTCAGATGGTTACTGCCCTCTGGGGCAGCCTTAATTAAGCTATGCCTTTGTTAATCCAAATAAAAGCAAGCCCATAAAAAACTAAAAATAGAACTACCATATGACCCAGCAATCCCACTACTGGGCATATACACTGAGAAAACCATAATTCAAAAAGAGTCATGTACCAAAATGTTCATTGCAGCTCTATTTACAATAGCCAGGACATGCAAGCAACCTAAGTGTCCGTCAACAGATGAATGGATAAAGATGTGGCATATATATACAATGGAATATTACTCAGCCATAAAAAGAAACGAAACTGAGTTATTTGTAGTGAGGTGGCTGGGCCGAGAGTCTGTCATACAGAGTAAAGTAAGTCAGAAAGAGAAAAACAAATACCGTATGCTAACACATATATATGGAATCTAAAAAAAAAAAAAAGGTCATGAAGAACCTAGGGGCAAAATGGGAATAAAGACACAGACCTACTAGCAAATGGACTTGAGGATACGGGGAGGGGGAAGGGTAAGCTGTGACAAAGTGAGAGAGTGGCATGGACATATATACACTACCAAATGTAAAATAGATAGCTAGTGGGAAGTAGCCGCATAGCACAGGGAGATCAGCTCAGTGCTTTGTGACCACCTAGAGGGGTGGGATAGGGAGGGTGGGAGGGAGGGAGACGCAAGAGGGAAGAGATATGGGGACATATGTATATGTATAACTGATTCACTTTGTTATAAAGCAGAAAGTAACACACCATTGTAAAGCAATTATACTCCAATAAAGATGTTAAAAAAAAAAGCAAGCCCAATAACCAAACTGAATTAAATTTTCCTAATTTTGCTAGAGTGTCTCTCAGAAATGCTAATTATGTCCTTCAGTTCTACAGGCAAGAGACTAATTCCTTCCAATTTGTGAAAACAAGGAGGAGCTCAACTCTATACCACAGGCTAGGAAAATTTAGTACACAGCAAATACACTCATTTAAAATGTAAATCTAATTTCCTATGCAAAGTTAGTAACCCAAACCCTAGGACAGAATTCATCCCATTTCTTTCATGTCCACTACATGACTTCACTACATCTGACTTTATGGGCTCTTTTAAGTAGTTCTACCAGAGTTTCTTTTTGAGAATAAGAACGATGTTGGATAGAGGAGAGGAAGGGAAAAGCCTGTACTTAACAATGGCTATGGTTACTAGCAGACCAAGCTCAATGGCGGGTCTATTCTGTGATCTGACAAAAATGCTCAAGCTCTGGGAAATCTAATGACCAACTGTCATCTTCCTCCTCACTCTTTCCAGTTGTTGACCCTAACCTTCCTTACTGCCGGTCTTCCCCTCCACTTGCTTTAAATAGATGAGGTTTTGCTCAGTTACCCTCGTTTATACAACGTGACTTCCAGTGGAGAGTGTGACTCTATCCTGAGCTGCTGTTTTAATTAATTAACAAAATATATACTTACGGACTACATTCCATGTGCTTGACACTAAGAACCCAGAGGCAAATAAGAGCCTTTAAACAGTTCACAGCCTAGTGAAGGAGACAGATTGGTACACATCTGGTTACAAGTACTAAAATAGCAATAATAAACAAAGCAAATGTAAACATAAAAGGACCGGGCTTCCCTGGTGGCGCAGTGGTTGAGAATCTGCCTGCTAATGCAGGGGACATGGGTTCAAGCCCTGGTGGTCTGGGAGGATCCCACATGCCGCAGAGCAACTAGGCCCGTGAGCCACAATTACTGAGCCTGCGCGTCTGGAGCCTGTGCTCCGCAACAAGAGAGGCCGCGATAGTGAGAGGCCCATGCACCGTGATGAAGAGTGGCGCCCGCTTGCCACAACTAGAGAAAGCCCTCACACAGAAACGAAGACCCAACACAGCCAAAATAAATTAATTAATAAACTCCTATCCCCAACATCTTCTTTAAAAAAAAAACAAAACATAAAAGGACCTTATTTTATTACACAAGTGGATGTGGGACAAATGAGAAAGATATTTTATGATCCCTCCTACTCAACTTTCATTTACTTTGTTACCTCAGTCTCAGGTTACAATTACAGTAATTTATTCAAATAGAAAGAAAACCACAATCTGGCAAATATATGAATGTAACAATGATGGAAAATGCTCATCTTTCATATTCTTGTTTCTTTGTTTTGGTTTGGGGTTTTGTGTGTGTTTGTGTGCTTCCTTTTTTTTTTATAACAATCTTTTTTAAAATTTTATTTATTTATTTATTTATTTATTTGTCTGTGTTGGGTCTTTGTTGCTACGCACGGGTTTTCTCTAGTTGTGTCGAGCGGGGGCTACTCTTTGTTGCGGTGTGTGGGCTTCTCATTCCGGTGGCTTCTCTTGCTGTGGAACATGGGCTCTAGGCACGCGGGCTTCAGTCGTTGTGGCAACGTGGGCTCAGTAGTTGGGGCTCATGGGCTCTAGAGCGCAGGCTCAGTAGCTGTGGTGCACAGGCTCAGTAGTTGTGGCTCGTGGACTCTAGAGCACAGGCTCAGTAGTCGTGGTGTACAGGCTTCGTTGCTCCGCGATATGTGGGATCATCCCAGACCAGGGCTCGAACCCATGTCCCCTGAATTGATGGGCAGATTCTTAACCACTATGCCACCAGGGAAGTCCCTGTGCATGTTTCTTTTTTGGCATGCTTTCACAGTTCTTCCTGCAAACCACTTATTACTCCTTGACTCGAAGCTCATGAGCTATATTTCGCTGGTCATTTCTGATTGATGCAGGCTCAGAAGCTTCTCCAAACAACTCGCTCATTGGCCTCAACTTTTATGTGTCCATCCCATGCTTTCTATCTCCATCCCCCGTGTTCACAGGCTTATTAAATATATAAGAATTTAGTGGACAAAAATAAAATAAAATAGAAGACCAACAGATTGGTATAGTGTAGACTGGTACAGTGTACACTAACAGGTCACAAACCTTAAAGTGCTTAGGAATCACTGGAGTGTTCTAAATGCAGATTTCCAGATCCCACTCCAAGAAACTTTTTTTTTAATTAATTAATTTATTTATTTTTGGCTGCATTGGGTCTTCGTTGCTGCATGCAGGCTCTCTCTAGTTGTGGCGAGCAGGGGCTACTCTTCGTTGTGGGGTGTGGGCTTTTCATTGCTGTGGCTTCTCTCGTTGCAGAGCATGGGCTCTAGGTGCACAGGCTTCAGTAGTTGTGACACACGCAAGAAACTTTGATTCAATAGTTTTGGCCCAGGAGTCTGCACTTAATAATCAACCCAGTTGATTCTTATGAAGGGGTTCTTAAACCTCATTTTGAGAAACTCCACTTTGGTTTCCGTTTAACAAACACACAAATACTCCACATGATTGAGAAGATGCAGATCTCTGCCTGGCCCTTTTTTTATGCATATAGGCATTACCAGTCCTCTAGTCAGCAGGGTTTTTTTGGTTTTTGTTTTTGAATTAATACAATTTATTTTTTTAGAGAAGTTTCAGATTTACAGAAAAATTGAATAAAAAGTACATAGAATTCCCATAGATCCCCTAAAAATCTTGTGTGCTCCACCTATTCATCCTTCCTTCCCTTCTCCACACCCTTGGCAACCACTGATCTTTTCACTGTCATCATTTGGTTTTGTCGATGCTTTGATTTTAGCCATTCTAAGAGGTACGTAGTGCCATCTCATTGTTGTTTTAATTTGCAGTTCCCTAATGACATATGATGTTGAGCATCCTTTCATATGCATATTTGCCATCTGTATATGTAACTGCTAATACCATCTGATTCCCAGTCTGTTTAAATATCTCCACTGGGCTGATGTCTTTTAATTCTTTCTAATCCCAGGGTGTTGTCAGCTTCAGGCTGTCCATCCCCAATAGACATCTTCTTCCTTACATCCTCTTTTTTTTTTTTTTTTTTGCACTATGCGGGCCTCTCACTGTTGTGGCCTCTCCCGCTGCGGAGCACAGGCTCTGGATGCGCAGGCTCAGCAGCCATGGCTCACGGGCTCAGCCGCTCAGCGGCATGTGGGATCTTCCTGGACCGGGGCACGAACCCGTGTCCCCTGCATCGGCAGGCGGACTCTCAACCACTGCGCCACCAGGGAAGCCCCCTTACATCCTCTTTATTCCTACACTTCATTGAAACTGAGGGCCATGGATTTTTCAAACAATATACCAGTTCCTCTAGAGGTTTTTTTTTTTTTTTTGCGGTACGCGGGCCTCTCACTGTTGTGGCCTCTCCCATTGCGGAGCACAGGCTCCGGACGCGCAGGCTCAGCGGCCATGGCTCACGGGCCCAGCCGCTCCGCGGCACGTGGGATCCTCCCAGACCGGGGCACGAACCCGCGTCCCCTGCATTGGCAGGCGGACTCTCAACCACTGCGCCACCAGGGAAGCCCGCTCTAGAGGTTTTGACTTGGGTTGCTGACAGAGAAATCTTTATTGTCTTTTTTTTTTTTCACTTTTAAAAGTTGAGATTTATTTCATTTAATACAAAGGGTAAGAAGCTACAATAAGAATTCAATATTGGTAAGCAAATCATATAGGTCAGGGAGAAGCTTATGGATCACATATTCTCATACGTCAGGCAACCATCTTCCAGATTACAGGAAAAAAATAGAGATCATAATAAGATGCATTGGGGATAACTGTCATATGTTTGTACACTCTTGCAATGCATTTTTCCTATACTAAATTTTTCACAGAAATAAATATAAAGCTGCCACTCACATTTGTCCAACAATAATTAGTCATCAGTCATTTTGAAAAGATGATAACACTGATTATTCAATAGGCAGTACGGAGAGATGCCTGCAAGAAATATGTCTAGTTCGGGCTGTGAAATCTGGGTTGCTTCATAAGAGAAGATGGATGCAACTGGGAATTAAGATTTTATTTATCTTGTTTCTTGAGGTAGGCTTGTATTGCTATAAACTTCCCTCTTAGAACTGCTTTTGCTGCATCCCATAGGTTTTGGATCGTTGTGTTTTCATTGTCATTTGTCTCTAGGTATTTTTTGATTTCCTCAGTGATCTCTTGGTTATTTAGTAACGTATGTGTTTGTGTCTTTTACGGTTTTTTCCCTGTAATTGATTTCTAACCTCATAGCATTATGGTCAGAAGAGATGCTTGATATGATTTCAATTTTCTTAACTTTACTGAGGCTTGATTTGTGACCCAAGATGTGATCTATCCTGGAGAATATTCCATGTGCACTTGAGAAGAAAGTGTAATCTGCTGTTTGGGGATGGAATGTCCTATAAGTATCAATTAAATCTACCTATTCTATTGTGTCATTTAAAGCTTGTGTTTCCTTATTAATTTTCAGTTTGGATGATCTGTTCATTGGTGTGAGGTGTTAAAGTCCCCCACTATTAATGTGTTACTGTCGATGTCCTCTTTTATAGATGTTAGCAGTTGCCTTATGTATTGAGGTGCTCCTCTGTTGGGTGCATATATATTTATAATTGTTATATCTTCTTCTTGGATTGATCCCTTGATCATTATGTAGTGTCCTTCTTTGTCTCTTGTAACATTCTTTAATTTAAAGTCTATTTTATTGATATGAGTATTGCTACTCCAGCCTTCTTTTGATTTCCATTTGCATGGAATATCTTTTTCCATCCCCTCACTTTCAGTCTGTATGTGTCCCTAGGTCTGAAGTGGGTCTCTTGTAGACAGCATATATAAGGGTCTTGTTTTTGTATCCATTCAGCAAGCCTGTGTCTTTTGCTTGGAGCATTTAATCCATTCACATTTAAGGTAATTATCGATATGTATGTTCCTATTAGCATTTTCTTAATTGTTATGGGTTTGTTTTTGTAAGTCCTTTTCTTCTCTTGTGTTTCCCACTTAGAGAAGTTCCTTTAGCATTTGTTGTAGAGCTGGTTTGGTGGTGCTGAATTCTCCTAACTTTTGCTTGTCTGTAAAGCTTTTGATTTCTCCGTTGAATCTGAATGAGATCTTTGCTGGGTAGAGTAATCTTGGTTGTAGGTTCTTCCCTTTCATCACTTTAAATATATCATGCCACTCCCTTCTGGCTTGTAGAGTTTCTGCTGAGAAATCAGCTGTTTACCTTATGGGAGTTCCCTTGTATGTTATTTGTCCTTTTTCCCTTGTTGCTTTCAATAATTTTTCTTTGTCTTTAATTTTTGTCAATTTGATTACTATGTGTCTTGGTGTGTTTCTCCTTGGGTTTATCCTGCCTGGGACTCTCTGTGCTTCCTGGACTTGGGTGGCTATTTCCTTTCCCATGTTAGGGAAGTTTTCGACTATAATCTCTTCAAATATTTTCTCGGGTCCTTTCGCTCTCTCTTCTCCTTCTGGGACCCCTATAATGCGAATGTTATTGTGTTTAATGTTGTCCCAGAGGTCTCTTAGGCTGTCTTCATTTCTTTTCATTCTTTTTTTCTTTATTCTGTTCCACAGCAGTGAATTCCACCATTCTGTCTTCCAGGTCACTTATGTGTTCTTCTGCCTCAGTTATTCTGCTATTGATTACTTCTAGTGTATTTTTCATTTCAGTTATTGTATTGTTCATCTCTGTTTGCTTGTTCTTTAATTCTTCTAGGTGTTTGCTCTTTAATTCTTTTAGGTCTTTGTTAAACATTTCTTGCATCTTCTCAATCTTTGCCTCCATTCTTTTTCCTATGTCCTGTAGCATCTTTACTATCATTATTCTGAATTCTTTTTCTGGAAGGTTGCCTATCTCCACTTCATTTAGTTGTTTTTCTGGGGTTTTATTTTGTTCCTTCATCTGCTACATAGCCCTCTGCCTTTTCATCTTGTCTATCTTTCTGTGGATGTGGTTTTTGTTCCACAGGCTGCAGGATTGTAGTTCTTCTTGCTTCTGCTCTTTATTAAGTCTTTAAAAATGATATTATTCAAGTGACACACAAGGGAAATGAGTGATGAGAAGAGGAGGTACTATTACAAAAATGGTCCCAGGACATTAGATTTATCACAAAATCCTTTCCATGAGTCAGTTCATCTTTTCCATTTTAGTTTCAGGGAGGATATTTGACCCCCTGGAATTAGGAGTCTTCTCCTACTTTCACCAAATTACTAAAACCAATGAATATTCAAGTGAAACCTTATCCAAATTTGGGGCTTGCCTGACCACAGAGGACCCTCTGCCTGAGTTATTGCTCCTGAAACTCACACAGCTATCTCTGGAGAGCACAGAATGGAGGCTAAGTTTCTTGGATGAGATGTAGTAAGTTTTCTAAAGATGTGGTTGATCCAAGAATATACACAGCTAATTTATAAAAAAGCAGCTACCTTGAGGATAACACATGAAGGATTCCAGAGGTCAAGAATTGACCTCAGTCCATATGGGGAAATCTCACTGGTGTGAACTGAGAAAGCTTACATGAAGCTATAGGCTATCTAAAACCTCTGACAACAGTATTTTATGTTTCAGACAGAAAGAGGTCAAAGATGAAGATCTTGAAATACAGACTCTCTCTCTGCATTAGCAGGGAGACTGATGGTATCTGAGCTGGCTGGAAGGAGGCTGGGGAGTCGGAAATGCCTTCCTTATGCTGGTGCTAGTCCTGATCCTAGGATTTAAATGTTATTTTCAGTTTAAAAGAGTCCGATAGGTCTATATATTTTAATATATTTTTATAGAAGAGGAGAATTTTTCCACAGTCTTAGAGTCTCTCTAGAAGCCAATAAACCATGTTAAAAGAGGCCCAGATTATCTGTCTTCCTTCATCTTAATGCCTCTGCAACATCATGCATTACCTCATAGGATTGGTATGTGACAGATTCTATTTTGAGTCTTCCGATGATTCCTTCATTTAGTCTTTCTTGAGAAGCAGAGTTCAGAAAAATCTGTGCAACTGGAAGTCGTCCCCCAGTCCCCTGGATCTTGCAGTCTTAGTTTCAAAGAGGTCAGTGTCTTCTTAAGGGCCATGTGGAGGCTCCAGGGTGTTCCCAGGAAAATGCATTCCTTGTGCTAAGAAGTTATCTACAGAGCATCTTAGACAGAGTTCTGTTCGGTGCTGTAGTGACATAAGATGTCTGTGCCTGAAGAACTTTTTGAGTTGTTAAATAATGGGACTGTTTTAGTGAACCCAATAAACCCTAGTTAATAAAACTCTCCATTGATGTGGACAGTATTCATTTCCAATAAAACTAGCAAGACAGGAACCTCACCCAACAAGCCACGCTGTTCTAACTTGTTGGAAGATACTGCAGCTGAAAGCTACAGCCATTTTCACTCCATTTTCCTTACTGATATTTGACTTGATCAAATGCTTAACACCTGTGCAAAAGCCACTCAAAAAGACTTTTTGGTATCTGTCATTCTAAATTCCAAGCATGGCACACTGACCCAGAGATTTTTGTTTGTTTTGGTGCTAAAATACACATAACATAAAATTGACCCTTTTAACCATTTTTCAGTATATAGTTCAGAGCTCTTAAGTACATTCATATTGTTGTGTAACCATCACCACCATCCATGTCCAGAACTACTTCATCTTCCCAAAATGAAACTCTGTACTAATTAAACAATAACTTCCCACTCCCCCCTACCCCCAGCCCCTGGCAACCACCATTCTACTTTCTGCCTCTATGAATTTGACACAGGTATATCATATAAGTGGAATAATACAATATTTGTCTTTTTGTGTCTGGCTTATTTCACTTAGCATAATGTCCTCTAGGTTCATCCATGTTGTAGCATGTGTTAGAATTTTATTGCTTTTAAAGGCTCAAATATATATTGCTGTGTGTAATACATATAAATATATATATACACACACACATACATATACACACACAGTGGACCCTTGAACAACATGGGTTTGAACTGTGCAGGTCCACCCATATTCAGATTTTTTTCACTAAATATGTACTGCAATATTACATAATCCATGGTTGATTGTTCCTTGGATCCTGAACTGTGGATATGAGGACAGGTGAAAAGTTATATGCAGGTTTTTGACTGTGCAGAGGGTCAGCACCCATAACCCCTGAGATGTACAAGGATCAACTGTATGTATATATCTGTCTGTATATATGTATATATACATATACATATACACACACACCAATACCACATTTTGTTTATTCATTCATCTGTCAATGGACACTTGAGTTGCTGCCACCTTTTGGCTATTGTGAATAATGCTACTATGAACATGGGCATACAAATATCTGTTAAGAGTTCCTTCTTCTCTGGGTATATACCCAGAAGTGGAACTGCTGGATCGTACTATAACTCTATTTTTTTTTTTTTTTGGAAAAATCACCATACCATTTTTCACAGTGGCTGCATCACTTTACATTCCTACCAGCAATGGGTTCCACTTTCTTCACATCCTTGTCCATGCTTGTAACTTTCTGGGTTTGTTTTTTGTTTGTTTGTTTTGTTTTTTTGATAATAGCTATCTTAATGGGTGTGAAGTGATATCTCATTGTGGTTTTGACATGAATTTCCCTAATGATTAGATACTGAGCATCTTTTCATGTGCTTAGTAGCCACTTGTATACCTTTGGAGATGTGAAATCTTTTGCCCATTTAAAATTGGATTTGTTGTTGTTGAGTTGTAGTTTAAAAATGTATATTCTGGATATCAATCCCTTATAAGAAATACAATTTGTGAATATTTTCTCCTATTCTTGGGGTTTCCTTTTCACTCTGTTGATAGTGCCTTTTGATGCACAAAAGTTCTTAATTTTAATGAAGTCCAATTTAACTATTTTGCTTTTCTTGACTGTGCTTTTGGTGTCAGAAAATCATTGCCAAATCCAACGTCCTAAAGCTTTCTCTTTTTTAAAAAGCTTTTTTACTATGTTTTCATAGAAGTTTTAGCTCTAACATTTACATCTTTGATCATTTTTTAATATTTATTTATTTTATTAATTTATTTGGCTGAGCTGGCTCTTAGTTGCAGCATGCAGGCTCTTAGTTGTGGCATGTGGGATCTAGTTCCCTGACCAGGGATCGAACCTGGGCCCCCTGCATTGGGAGCATGGAGTCTTATCCACTGGACCACCAGGGAAGTCCCAAATCTTTGGTCGTTTTGAGTTAATTTTTGTACATAGTGTAAGGTAAGGGTCTAACTTAATTTTTTTTGCATTTGCATTTTTTTGCATTTGGAGATCCAGTTTTCCTAAACCATTTCTTAAAAAGACTGCCTTTTCCCCATTGAACGATTTTGGCACCCTTACTGAAAATCATTTGACCATACATGTGAGGGTTCACTTCTGGGTTCTCTATTGTATTGCATTGGTGTATATATCTGTCTTTATGGCAGTACCATGCTGTTTTGATTGTCAAAGAATTATAGTAAGTTCTGAGATCAGGAATGTTAGACCTCCAACATTGTTCTTTATTTTCAAGATTGTTTTGACTATTTGGGGTTACTTGATAAAATTCCATAATAATTTTAGGATGAATTTTCTATTTCTGAAAAAAAGTGTTGAGATTTTGATGAAGATTGCATTGAATCTGTAGATCATCTTGGGTAGTACTGACATCTTAACAATAGTAAACCTTCTAATCCGTGAACATGGGATGTTTCCATTTATTGATGTGTTTAATTTCTTTCAGGAATGTTTTGTAGTTTTCAAGTGTAATTAACCTCCTTGGTTAAGTTTATTGCCAAGTATTTCATTCATCTTGATGCTACTGTAAATTGAATTGTTTTCTTAATCTCCTTTGGACTGTTCATTGTTAGGGTACAGAAGCACAACTGATTTAAAAAAAAAAAGACACAACAGATTTTTGTGTGTTGATTTTGTATCCTGAAACTTTGCTGAATTTTCTTATTGGTTCTAACAGGTGTGTGTGTGTGTGTGTGTGTGTGTGAGATCTTTAGGGTTTCCTACATATAGGATCTTGTTACTTGCAAGCAGAGATATTTTTACTTCTTCCTTTCCAATTTGGATCCCTTTTATTTCTTTTATCTTGCCTAACTGCTCTGAATAGAGCTTCTGGTACCACGTTGAATAGAAGTGGTGAAAGTGAGCATTCTTACCTTATTCCTGGTCTTAGAGGGAAAGCTTTCAGTCTTACACCATTGTGTATGTTGGCTGTGGGTTTTTCATATATGGCCTTTATTATGTTGAAGAAACTTTTTTCTAATCCTAGCTTGTTGAGTTTTTTTATTATGAAAGGTGTTGAATTTTGTCAAATGCTTTTTTCTACATCAATTGAGATCATGGACCCTGAGATTTTGTAATGAGAGAAATGGCTTTTATTCTTATCACCTAGCCCCTGCACACAAATTGGGGGAGGCCTCAGCAATTAAGAACTTACAGTTTTACTTCATGAAACTCTGTTCTCTTCCATACCTCTTAGTGAAGCCAACCACTGTTGTCAATTACAGCAATCAGATCTAGGAATTTACTTTTCTTGACCTAGCTACTGGTTTTTTTTAAAAACGCAGCTATAGCTAACTATAGCATCCCCTCTTTCTTGCTAATAATTAGACGAAACAGTAAATCAATTTGGACTTACTGATGAATGACTGGCTAGAAACAATATTTAATGGGATGAATTTAATTTTTAAATGGCCACATAGTAAAATGAACTTTTTGGGGCATGTATAGTTCTAGGAATAAGTGCATGTACAGATTCATGTAACTACCACCAAAATCAGGATACAGCTCAGTTCCATTACCCTAAAAAGACTCCTGCATTCTATCCTTTTATTATCCTCCCCCTACCTTGAACACCTGGCAACTAATAATCACTATTTTGTCTTTTTGAGAATGTCATACAGTGTATAACATATATCTGTGAGGGGAAGCTTAAGTGTGACTGATGGCTTTGCTAGCAGTCATTCTGAATAACAGAACTATTCTAAACCATGAAGCTGGTATCATCATCATCATGGTAGGCGAGAATAATCATAGATTCATATGTTGTATCAGCCTCAGAACTTCTATCAGTCTGCTAGGAAGAGTGTTAGCCCAATTATAAGACTAATGGTTGAAGATTGGTGCCAATCTTTGAGCAACTGGATCATAAGAAATAAGAAATAACAGAATGTAAGGTTAACCTATTCTATAGGTTATCTGTGGTACATGGCCATTTCATGGACTATTACATGTTATCATCCACACATGAAGGACAGTGAGGAGGAAATGTATTAAGCTGAAAACTACAGAACTGCACGAGATGATTTCCAGCAGCTTATAAAGCAACTATGCTTTGGGACTTCCCTGGTGGCACAGTGGATAAGAATCTGCCTGCCAATGCAGAAGACATGGGTTCGAGCCCTGGTCCAGGAAGAACCCACATGCTGCGGAGCAACTAAGCTCATGCACCACAAATACTGAGCCTGTGCTCTAGAACCAGTGAGCCACAACTACTAAAGCCCATGTGCCTAGAGCCTGTCCTCTGCAACAAGAGAAGACACTGCAATGAGAAGCCCATGCACCGCAACGAAGAGTAACCCCTGCTCGCCGCAACTAGAGAAAGCCCATGCGCAGCAACGAAGACCCAACACAGCCAAAATTAACAAATTAATTAATTTTTTAAAAAGGTGAATTATTTTGTTTAAAAAAACAAAAAGCAACTATGCTTTGTTTCCAATGCAGTGATCAGCGATATAATTTTCTGGTCAGGTGAAACACATCTAGTGCAGTAAAATGGAAATAGTCATATTTCATCTATTAGGATGATTTTGGCTGCAACTAACAGAATATCCAGGTGAAAGTGGATATCTCACATAAAAAATATCTCATATAAAAAAAGTCTCTAGAAGTAGGTAGTTCCAGAACTGAATGAGTGGTCTCAACAATATCATGAAGAATCCAGCTCTTTCCAAAAGCCACATGATCATCTCAATAGATGCAAAAAAGCATTTGACAAAATGCAGCACCCATTCATGATAAAACCTCTCACCAAAGTGGGTATAAAGGGAACAAATCTCAACATAATAAAAGCCATTTATGCCTAACCCACAGACAACATAATACTCAATGGTGAAAAACTGAAAGCCTTCCCACTAAATTCGGGAATGAGACAAGGATGCCCATTCCACCACTTCCATTCAACATAGTATTAGAAGTTCTAGCCACAGCAATTATACATGAAAAAGAAATAAAAGGTAACCAAATTGGAAGGGAAGAGGTAAAACTGTATTTGCAGGTGACATGATACTCTAAATAGAGAATCCTAAAGCCTCCACAAAAAAAACTATTAGAACTAATAAATGAAGGTAGCAGGATACAAGATTAATATACAGAAATCTCTTGCATTTCTTTACACTTACAATGAAATATCAAAAAAGAAAAAGTAAAGAAAACACTTCCATTTAAAACTGTCAGGGAGTTCCCTGGTGGCTTAGTGGTTAGGATTCTGGGCTTTCACTGTCATGGCCCCTTTTTTAATCCCTGGTTGGGGAACTGAGATCCTGCAAGTCACACAGTGCAGCCAAAACCAAACCAAACCAAAACAAAAACCCCAAAGAAACAAAAAGCACTGTGTCAAAAAAAAAATACCTTGGAATAAACTTAACCAAGGAGGTGAAAGACCTATACACTGAAAACTATAAAACGTTGATAAAGGAAACTGAAAGTGATTCAAGAAATGGAAAGATATCCCATGTTCTTGGATTGGAAGAATTAGTATTGTTAAAATGGCCATACTACCCAAAGAAATCTACAGATTAAATGCAATCCCTATCAAAATACACTTTTCAAAGAACTTGAACAGATAATCCTAAAATTTATATGGAACCACAAAAGCCAAAGCAATCCTGAGGAAAAAGAACAAAGCTGGAGGCATAAACCTTCCAGACTTCAGACAATACTACAAAGCTATAGTAATCAAAACAGCATGGTATTGGCACAAAAACAGACATATGGATCAATGGAACAGAATAGAGAGCCCAGAAATAAACCCACACAACTATGGTCATTAATCTACAACAAAGGAGGTAAGAATACACAGTGGAGAAAAGACAGTTTCTTCAACAAGTAGTGTTGGGAAATCTGGACAGTTACATTTAAATCAATGAAATTAAAACACTCCCTCACACCATATACAAAAATAAACTCAAAATGGTTTAAAGACATAAATATAAGGCATGACACCATAAAACTCCTAGAAGAGAACATAGGCAAAACATTCTTGGACATAAAATCGTAGCAATATTTTCTTAGATCAGTCTCCCAAGGCAAAAGAAATAAAAGCAAAAATAAACAAAAGGAAATCTAATCAAACTTAAAAGCTTTTGCACAACAAAGGAAAACACAAACAAAAAACAAAAAGACCACCTACAGAATGGGAGAAAATATTTGCAAATGATGCAACTAACGAGGAGTTAATATCCAAAATGTACAAACAACTCATACAGCTCAAAAAAAACCCAAAAAACAAAACAAAACAAACAATCCAATCAAAAAATGGGCAGAAGACCTAAACAGATATTTCTTCAAAGAAAACGTACAGATGGTCAATGGGCACATGAAAAGACGCTCAACATTGCTAATTATTAGAGAAATGCAAATCAAAACTATAATGAGGTATCACCTCACACCAGTCAGAATGGCTATTATCAACAAGTCCACAAATAATAAATGCTGGAGAGGGTATGGAGAAAAGGGAACCCTCCTACACTTTTGGTGGGAATGTAAATTGGTGCAGCCACTATGGAAAACAGTATGGAGGTTCCTTAAAAAACTAAAAACAGAGCTACCATATGATCCAGCAATCCCACTCCTAGACATATATTCAGAAAAGACAAAAACCCTAATTAGAAAAGATACATGCACCCCAATGTTCATCCAGCACTATTTACAATAGCCAAGACTTGGAAACAACCCAAGTGCCCATCAACAGATGACTGACTTAAGAAGATGTGGTATATATACAATGGAATATTAGTCAGCCATTAAAAAGAATGAAATATTGCCATTTGCAGCAACATGAATAGACTTAGAGAATACTATACTAAGCAAAGTAAGTCAAAGACAAATATTATACGATATCACTTATATGTGGAATCTAAAAAATAATACAAATGAATCTATAAACAAAATAGAAACAGACTTACAGACTTAGAAGATTTACAGACATAGAAGGTAACATATGGTTATCAAAGGGGGGGATTAATTAGGCATGTGAGATTAACACATACAGACTACTATACATAAAATAGATAAGCAACAAGGATTTACTGTAAAGCACAGGGAACTATATTCAATGTCTTGTAATAACCTATAATGGAAAAAACAACCACAAAAAAAATATATATATATATATATATATAACAATCACCTTTCTGTACACCTGAAACTAGCACAATATTGTAAATCAACTATACTTCAATTAAAAATAATTAAACAGGGCTTCCCTGGTGGCGCAGTGGTTGATAGTCCGCCTGCCGATGCAGGGGACACAGGTTCGTGCCCTGGTCCGGGAAGATCCCACATGCCGCAGAGCGGCTGGGCCCATGAGCCATGGCCGCTGAGCCTGCGCGTCCGGAGCCTGTGCTCTGCAACGGGAGAGGCCACAACAGTGAGAGGCCCACGTACTGCAAAAAATAAATAAATAAAAATAATTAAACAAAAAGAATCCAGCTCTTTCCATCCTCCATTCCACCATCCTCAGTATGAAAACTTTTAGCCCTCAGATTTTTTGCCTCTTGGTTGCAAGATGGCTGCTACAGCTCCAGACACCATGTCTTCATACAATTGCATTCATATGTAGGAAGCAGGGGGCAGGTAGATGACAAGAGAGCTCTTCTTTTCCCAATTCTGCCAACAAACTTTCTCTTATTAACCATAGTCAGAACCAGGTCCTTTGGCCATTCCTACCCAAAGGCAAAGTGTATATCTAGCATTTTAACATTTATCATGTGAAGTGGGCTTTGACAGGAGAGACGAAGGGTAAGGGAAGTGACTCCTGGGAGGGTAAAAAACCTGTCTCACCCCATTGTTGTGAAAGATTAAACACAGTAATGTGGGTAGGGCATGTCTAACTGGGCCGGGCACATCCTTATTTCTTTGTTCCATTTCTTTCTCTCTTTCAGGTTTCCTTCCTTATTTTTCAGCCTTAGAAGAAAGATGGAAATCCAAAAGATTTGCTCACCTTCCCTATTCAAAGGCATTGCTTGTCTCTTCCACCCCAGCTTACTTTTTGGATTTCTGCAGCTCTAGTTTCCACAAACCATTTTGGAATCTCCCTGACCTCTCAAGAAAGTTCTTGACCTCAAACTGAGGAATATATTTTTATGGCCAATTCATGGATGTTGATTATAAGAAACAGAGAAATCTTTATAAACAAAAAAGAAAAAAATCAGCAGAGTCTAAGTTATTTCTGCCATGTTAGCCTGCACTAAAAATCATCTGTTTCAGTGGAGTGCAGTTCTTTCCATACAGAAAAGGGGCGAAAGGCACCCTGACGCCTGTCTGCAGCGACTGCTGGCTCTGTGGGCGCCACAAGATGTTTCTTGCCATCAGAGCAATGACTTCAGTTTTTCCATTCCAACTGTGGTGAAAATGAATAAGAAAACTGGATCCTGCCTCTGGAAGCAGGATACAGGCTCCACACTAATCAAAAAAGGAAGATTCAGTATAAAACAATATTTCACTCCCCAGACTTTGTCAGAAGTGGCTCTGAGTCATCTCACTGACCGCCACAGGATTAGAATGGGGATATTGTACAAGCCCGACCCTTTGCAGGACAGGTTTTTTTTTCTTCCGCCTAAATGAGTCTCTTGCTACTGAGTCATTACAATCCAAATCTCATAATTTTACATCCTCTCTTCTAATTGTTTACCAGATACCTAGCTATTTTAAGGGGGCTGGCAGGGGGAGTGGAGACAAAAAGTGGCTCAGCTTATAATTCATTTATTTAAGAAGTGTCAAAGAATACTGACACTGTAAACAGGTAAAAGGAGAAGGAAGGTTTTTGAAACCTGGTCAGTAGTGATAAAGATTTCAAAGGCCTGCGCTTATTTGCCAAACCAAGGCTGATTTAGCAGCAGACTCCTGAACCAGTCCTGAGGGGAGGGACCCTGGGCTGAGCGCCTGAGTGACTCCTGGCATCGAGAAAGGGGAATGGGCTTCCCTGTGTTGCACCCAGTGGAGAAGCCAGGAGAAATCTGCTCTGCAGTTCTATCACTTAGGAATATCCAGAACAAAAAAATGTTGACAACTTCAGGCTGCGGTGCTGTGGGATTTTGCTGGATGTCCTGTGAAGGAAAACCACCAGCAGCTGTCTGAAGCTGTTTTTCCTATATTAACATTTGGTTAATAAAGCCTCTACTGTGAAACAAACCAGATGAAAAACCAGGCTTCATGAGGAAGGCCTCAGGGCAGGCTGGGAAGGATTACGGTTTTATCAACTTCAGAACACCTCTGTGTGCTCAGCATGGACTTGGGTGCTCTGGGATCATACTCGGAGGTGGGGAGCTGGTGCTGTCCTGAGGGAGCTTACTCTCTCTTCCATCCTGGAGGCCAGACTGACATTTAAAGAAGCTAAGTGAAACCCATGCAAGGCGAGTGCGGGATCCATGCTAAGCTGTGCAAGTGGGATTGGAAGGACACAAAGACCTATGTGAGATGAGTCCCTTGAGAGCAGGACCTCAGCTGGCTCATTTTGGTATCCTTGGCATTGTGAATTTGTCACATAAGGTAGGGGTTTAATTAGTTAAATTTCAAATAAAGGTTAACTCTATACTTTTATTTACCCATAATTTCATCCTACCCAATTTTTTACCTGCTGCCTCTGTGCATGTACTTAGAATATACACCTGAATAAAAGCACCTAAAAACTCCAATAGTGGAACTTCCCTGGTGGTCCAGTGGTTAAGAATCCACCTTCCAATGCAGGGGACCTGGGTTCGATCCCTGGTCAGGGAATAAAGATCCCACATATTTCAGGGCAACTAAGGCCACGTGTCACAACTACTGAGCCTGTGCACTGCAACTAGAGAGAGGCCCCCGCGCCGCAAAGAAAGATCCTGTGTGCCGCAACTAAGACCCGACACAGCCAAAAATAAATATTTTTTAAACCCCGATAGTTTCCAGTCACACTCACACACACAATCACACAAATGCCTGAACACACTCACTTACACACTCACAAGCTCTTATTCACATTTTTGTTGTCTCTCTTGATCTCATGCTCACTTTTTCTTGCTCCAGAATTGTTGCCAGGAGTTGCAGAAAGAAAGTTTAGTTTCACCAACCTATTCACAAAAGCACAAGGATGAAGAGCTAGAAAAGTGGAGGAAGAAGACAACAGCAAGATGATGGGAGAAGGAAGAAAAAGAATAGGAGAGAAAGAAAGCCAGAAAAGTTCCCCATTGTGGGTGGGGAGTTAATTGTGAATGATGAGGCTCTTCCCCTAACAAGGATTAGGATGGCTCCCATCTTTTATAGCAGGGTAAGGAGTCTTACAAAGATAAACTGCTTTGGGCTTGATGACTTGTGGAGAAGCAGAAAAAAGGAACGACACCTCCATTCTGTCATAAATTCCAGTCACTTAACTTTTCTTAAGTAGTTTATTTTCTGGTGTGGATAGACTTGCTTTGTATAGCTTTCCACGGAACCAACTCTAGTGCAAAGTGAAATGAGGAGTACTTTTTTGGAAAAGTCTTGACTACTTGGTGAATGCAGATGCATTCTGTGATGGTTAATTTTATGGGTGAACTTGACTGGGCTATGGTGCCCAGATATTTGGTCAAACATTATTCTGGATGTTTCTGTAAGGCTGTTTTTGGATCAGATTTAAATCAGTAGACTGTGTAAAACAGACTGCCCTCCATAATGTGAGTGGGTCTCATGCAATCAATGGAAAGCCTGAAGAGTACAAAATGCTAACTTCCCCGGAACAAGAGGGAATTCTCCAGCTGACAGCCTTTGTGCTCCATCTGCAACATCAATCCTTTCAGGTGTTCCAGCAGACTGTCTTTTGGCCAAATTAAAAAAAAAATTTTCTTTTATTGGAGTGATAGGTGATTTACAATGTTGTGTTAGCTTCCGGTGTACAGCAAAGTAAATCGGTTATACATATACATATATCCACTCTTTTTTTAAAGATTCTTTTTCCATATAGGTCATTACAGAGTATTGAGTAGCATTCCCTGTGCTATATAGGTCCTTATTAGTTATCTATTTTATATATAGCACTGTGTATATGTTAATCACAATCTCCCAATTTATCCCTCCCTCCCCTTCCCCCCTGGTAACCATAAGTTAGCTTTCTACGTCTGTGACTGTTTCTGTTTTGTAAATAAGTTCATTTGTACCCTTTTTTTTTAAGATTCCACATATAAGCCATATCATAGGATATTTGCAACACAGTATTATTATTATATATTTTTAAAATAAATTTATTTATTTGCATTGTGGTGCATGGGCTTCTCATTGCAGTGGCTTCTCTTGTTGCAGAGCACGGGTTCTAGGAGCGCGGACTTCAGTAGTTGTGGCACGCAGGCTCAGTAGTTGTGGCTCACGGGCTTAGTTGCTCCACGACATGTGGGATCTTCCCAGACCATGGCTCAAACCCATGTCTCCTGCATTGGTAGGCGGATTCTTATCCACTGCACCACCAGGGAAGTCTCTGCCTTTTGGCTTAAACTGCACCTCCTTCCTGAGCATCCAGCCTGCTAGCCTCCCCTGTCAGATTTTGCACTTGCCAAGCCTCCACAATCATGTGAGCCAATTACTGAAAATAAATCTCTTTACACACACACACCTCCTATTGGTTCTGTTTCTCCAAGAGCCTTGATTAATACAGCATTTTATAAGCTGACAAACAGGATTGAAATGTAACAAATGTATTCTTGCCTTTTTCCAATCAACACCATAACTCAGCAGTGTGGACTGAAGGGGCAAGAGCCCAGGATCTGAAGTCACAGGGTTTGGTTCCTGTGTGAGCTCTGTTCCTCCTTAGCTCTCTGCTCTGCCCTGGATAGGTCACCTAAGCTCAAGAAACCACAATTGTTCAGATGACTAGAGCATTGCCAAGTATATTAGTTTTTTATTGCTACTGTAACAAATTACCATACTCAGTGCTAAAAACAACATAAATTGATTTTCTTACAGTTCTAGAGGTCAGAATTCTGAAATCAAGGTGTCAGCAGGACTTCTAGAGGCTTCAGGGGAGGATGTGTCTCTTGCTTTTTTCAGCCTATAGAGGAGGCTGCCTGCATTCTTTGGATCATGGCCCCTTCTTTGTATCATTCCAACCTCTTGCTTCCATTGCCACATCTCCCCCTATTCTTCTGATCTCCCGCCTCTCTTTTATAAGGACCCTTAGGATTACACTGGGCCCACAAAGATAATCCATATCAGTATCCTTAATTTAATCACAGCTGCAAAGTCTCTTTTGGCATACAAGGTAACATTCACAGGTTCCAGGGATTAGGATGTGGGTGGAGGTGGGCTGGGGCATTATTCAGCCTACCACACCTGGTCACCTGAGGTCAGTGGTTCGTACTTGAAACCATTTTGGTTTTTTTGGAAAAGTACTCGACCATTTGGTGAATGCAGAAAGTTGCAACAGAGAAATGCTTCCTTGCCTGCTCAAGAGACAACTATGTATTGGTACTATGTTTCTCTTTAACAATGAAAATTCTGCTGTTAGAGTCATCACAGAGTAAAGCTTTCCCCACCTCAAAAAATAAAATAATATAAACATGTTTTTTAAAGTATAATATTCTGGTTATCTAGTTATACAGATCTATGGAGTCTCTTGCCCTGGCAGCTTTACCAAGTACAGTTGATCCTTGAACAACATGGGTTTGAACTGCAAGCGTCTACTTATACACGGATTTTTTTCAATAAATACTTACTGCAGCACTACATGATCCACAGTTGGTTGAATCCGTGGATGTAGAACCACAGATACTAAGGGCCAACTGTAAAGTTATAGGCGGATTCTCAACTGCATGGGGGTCAGCGCCACTAACCCCTGTGTTGTTCAAGGGTCAACTGTATGCCATTCAGTCTCCTGTAAAGTGACCTTTAGCAGGAATTAAAACTTTTTAAGATGGACCCCAAGAAGCTTCCTCGACACATATAATTCAAGTATCACAAATCCATGTCATCACCTGCATTCTAGAGTACATCATCCCAATGTAAGATTTAGAATTGTGTTGTGTCCTCAAATGCTGAGTACAGTTTTCAAGAGAATCAGTTATTTTCAGTGCTTCCCTCTTGGCTACATGGGTAAATTTAGGGAAATTCCTGGACTTTCTTTTTGGTGTATTGATGTATTTTGGGTGCTCACGGCACTGCCATAAACTTTGCTCGGCTTATTCTTAGTAGAGAAAACTTCATTTTGACTCACATATAATTGAATAAATCAATTTTCAAAAGTCATCCTGATTGCTCAATTCAGTGTCCAAAAATTGTTGTTGGTGAGTCTGTAATTTCAACCAGCCAATGAGGACTCATGGTCTGAGCCTGAGTGACGGTTAAAAGGATTCACCTAATCTTGGGGCCCCAGGTTTACTTACTCTTGTCTGGTGATGCCACCCTCCTAGGCATTCACCTACTTTCAGGCACAAGGGCTTCAAATAAATTCCCGAGACTTGGTTTACAGCTCAAGGATGATTTATCTTCCCCATACCAAGGACATTTTATTTACCTAATTATGCCTTCTCCTCCTCTTCTTCTTCTTTTTTCCTTTTTTTTTTTTTTTTTTGCGGTACGTGGGCCTCTCACTGTTGTGGCCTCTCCCGTTGCGGAGCACAGGCTCCAGACACGCAGGCTCAGCAGCCATGGCTCACGGGCTCAGCCGCTCCGCGGCATGTGGGATCTTCCCGGACCGGGGCACGAACCCGTGTCCCCTGCCTCGGCAGGCAGACTCTCAACCACTGCGCCATCAGGGAAGCCCCCCACTCTTCTTCTTTTTCTTTTTCTTTTTTTTTTTAATTTAACAAATTTAATCAGTTATACATATACATATGTTCCCATATCCCCTCCCTTTGGCGTCACCCTCCCGCCCTCCCTATCCCACCCCTCCAGGCGGTCACAAAGCACCGAGCTGATCTCCCTGTGCTATGCAGCTGTTTCCCACTAGCTATCTACCTTACGTTTGGTAGTGTATATATGTCCATGCCGCTCTTTCACTTTGTCACAGCTTACCCTTCCCCCTCCCCATATCCTCAAGTCCATTCTCTAGTAGATCTGTGTCTTTATTCCTGTCTTACCCCTATGTTCTTCATGACATTTTTTTTTCTTAAATTCCATATATATGTGTCAGCGTACAGTATTTGTCTTTCTCTTTCTGACTTACTTCACTCTGTATGACAGACTCTAGGTCCATCCACCTCATTACAAATAGCTCAATTTCGTTTCTTTTTATGGCTGAGTAATATTCCATTGTATATATGTGCCACATCTTCTTTATCCATTCATCCGATGATGGACACTTAGGTTGTTTCCATCTCCGGGCTATTGTAAATAGGGCTGCTATGAACATTTTGGTACATGACTATTTTTGAATTATGGTTTTCTCAGGGTATATGCCCAGTAGTGGGATTGCTGGGTCATATGGTAGCTCTATTTTTAGTTTTTTAAGGAACCTCCATACCGTTCTCCATAGTGGCTGTACCAATTCACATTCCCACCAACAGTGCAAGAGTGTTCCCTTTTTTCCACACTCTCTCCAGCATTTATTTTTTCTAGACTTTTTGATGATGGCCATTCTGACTGGTGTGAGATGATATCTCATTGTAGTTTTGATTTGCATTTCTCTAATGAGTAAAGATGTTGAGCATCCTTTCATGTGTTTGTTGGCAGTCTGTATATCTTCTGTGGAGAAATGTCCATTTAGTTCTTCTGCCCATTTTTGGATTGGGTTGTTTTTTTGTTATTGAGCTGCATGAGTTGCTTATAAATTTTGGAGATTAATCCTTTGTCAGTTGCTTCATTTGCAAATATTTTCTCCCATTCTGAGGGTTGTCTTTTGGTCTTGTTCATGGTTTCCTTTGCTGTGCAAAAGCTTTGAAGTTTCATTAGGTCCCATTTCTTTATTTTTGTCTTTATTTCCATTTCTCTAGGAGGGGGGTCAAAAAGGATCTTGCTGTGATTTATGTCATAGAGTGTTCTGCCTATGTTTTCCTCTAAGAGTTTGATAGTGTCTGGCCTTACATTTAGGTCTTTAATCCATTTTGAGCTTATTTTTGTGTATGGTATTAGGGAGTCATCTAATCTCATACTTTTACATGTCCCTGTCCAGTTTTCCCAGCACCACTTATTGAAGAGACTGTCCTTTCTCCACTGTACATTCCTGCCTCCTTTATCAAAGATAAGGTGACCATATGTGCGTGGGTTTATCTCTGGGCTTTCTATCCTGTTCCATTGATCTATATTTCTGTTTTTGTGCCAGTACTACACTGTCTTGATTACTGTGGCTTTGTAGTATAGTCTGAAGTCAGGGAGCCTGATTCCTCCAGCTCCATTTTTCGTTCTCAAGATTGCTTTGGCTATTCGGGGTCTCTTGTGTTTCCATACAAATTGTGAAATTTTTTGTTCTAGTCCTGTGAAAAATGTCAGTGATAGTTTGATAGGGATTGCATTTAATCTGTAGATTGCTTTGGGTAGTAGAGTCATTTTCACAATGTTGATTCTTCCAATCCAAGAACATGGTATATCTCTCCATCTATTTGTATCATCTTTAATTTCTTTCATCAGTGTCTTATAATTTTCTGCATACAGGTCTTTTGTCTCCTTAGGTAGGTTTATTCCTAGATATTTTATTCTTTTTGTTGCAATGGTAAATGGGAGTGTTTCCTTGATTTCACTTTCAGATTTTTCATCATTAGTATATAGGAATGCCAGAGATTTCTGTGCATTAATTTTGTATCCTGCTACTTTACCAAATTCATTGATTAGCTCTAGTAGTTTTCTGGTAGCATCTTTAGGATTCTCTATGTATAGGATCATGTCATCTGCAAACAGTGACAGCTTTACTTCTTCTTTTCCGATTTGGATTACTTTTATTTCCTTTTCTTCTCAGATTGCTGTGGCTAAAACTTCCAAAACTATGTTGAATAAGAGTGGTGAGAGTGGGCAACCTTGTCTTGTTCCTGATCTTAGTGGAAAAGGTTTCAGTTTTTCACCATTGAGGACGATGCTGGCTGTGGGTTTGTCATATATGGCCTTTATTATGTTGAGGAAAGTTCCCTCTATGCCTACTTTCTGCAGGGTTTTTATCATAAATGGGTGTTGAATTTTGTCGAAAGCTTTCTCTGCATCTATTGAGATGATCATATGGTTTTTCTCCTTCAATTTGTTAATATGGTGTATCACGTTGATTGATTTGCGTATATTGAAGAATCCTTGCATTCCTGGGATAAACCCCACTTGATCATGGTGTATGATCCTTTTAATGTGCTGTTGGATTCTGTTTGCTAGTATTTTGTTGAGGATTTTTGCATCTATGTTCATCAGTGATATTGGCCTGTAGTTTTCTTTCTTTGTGACATCCTTGTCTGGTTTTGGTATCAAGGTGATGGTGGCCTTGTAGAATGAGTTTGGGAGTGTTCCTCCCTCTGCTATATTTTGGAAGAGTTTGAGAAAGATAGGTGTTAGCTCTTCTCTAAATGCTTGATAGAATTCGCCTGTGAAGCCATCTGGTCCTGGGCTTTTGTTTGTTGGAAGATTTTTTATCACAGTTTCAATTTCAGTGCTTGTGATTGGTCCGTTCATATTTTCTATTTCTTCCTGATTCAGTCTTGGCAGGTTGTGCATTTCTAAGAACTTGTCCATTTCTTCCAGGCTGTCTATTTTATTGGCAGAGAGTTGCTTGTAGTAATCTCTCATGATCTTTTGTATTTCTGCAGTGTCAGTTGTTACTTCTCCTTTTTCATTTCTAATTCTATTGATTTGAGTCTTCTCCCTTTTTTTCTTGATGAGTCTGGCTAATGGTTTATCAATTTTGTTTATCTTCTCAAAGAACCAGCTTTTAGTTTTATTGATCTTTGCTATCGTTTCCTTCATTTCTTTTTCATTTATTTCTGATCTGATTTTTATGATTTCTTTCCTTCTGCTAACTTTGGGGCGTTTTTGTTCTTCTTTCTCTAACTGCTTGAGGTGCAAGGTCAGGTTGTTTATTCGAGATGTTTCCTGTTTCTTAAGGTGGGATTGTATTGCTATAAACTTCCCCCTTAGAACTGATTTTGCTGCATCCCATAGGTTTTGGGCCGTCATGTCTCCATTGTCATTTGTTTCTAGGTATTTTTTAATTTCCTTTTTGATTTCTTCAGTGATCACTTCGTTATTAAGTAGTGTATTGTTTAGCCTCCATGTGTATGTATTTTTTACAGATCTTTTCCTGTAATTGATATCTAGCCTCATAGCATTGTGGTCAGAAAAGATACTTGATACAATTTCAATTTTCTTAAATTTACCAAGGCTTGATTTGTGACCCAAGATATGACCTATCCTGGAGAATGTTCCATGAGCACTTGAGAAAAATGTGTATTCTGTTGTTTTTGGATGGAATGTCCTATAAATATCAATTAAGTCCATCTTGTTTAATGTATCATTTAAATCTTGTTTCCTTATTTATTTTCATTTTGGATGATCTGTCTATTGGTGAAAGTGGGGTGTTAAAGTCCCCTACTATGATTGTGTTACTGTCGATTTCTCCTTTTATGGCTGTTAGTATTTGCCTTATGTATTGAGGTGCTCCTATGTTGGGTGCATAAATCTTTACAATTGTTATATCTTCTTCTTGGATCGATCCCTTGATCATTATGTAGTGTCCTTCTTTGTCTCTTCTAGTAGTCTTTATTTTAAAGTCTATTTTGTCTGATATGAGAATTGCTACTCCAGCTTTCTTTTGGTTTCCATTTGCATGGAATATCTTTTTCCATCCCCTTACTTTCAGTCTGTATGTGTCTCTAGGTCTGAAGTGGGTCTCTTGTAGACAGCATATATATGGGTCTTGTTTTCGTATCCATTCAGCCAATCTGTGTCTTTTGGTGGGAGCATTTAGTCCATTTACATTTAAGGTAATTATTGATATGTATGTTCCTATTACCATTTTTTTAATTGTTTTGGGTTCGTTATTGTAGGTCTTTTCCTTCTGTTGTGTTTCTTGCCTAGAGAAGTTCCTTTAGCATTTGTTGTAAAGCTGGTTTGGTGGTGCTGAACTCTCTCAGCTTTTGCTTGTCTGTAAACGTTTTAATTTCTCCATCAAATCTGAATGAGATCCTTGCTGGGTAGAGTAATCTTGGTTGCAGGTTTTTCTCCCTCATCACTTTAATTATGTCCTGCCACTCCCTTCTGGCTTGTAGAGTTTCTGCTGAGAGACCAGCTGTTATCCTGATGGGAATTCCCTTGTGTGTTATTTGTTGTTTTTCCCTTGCTGCTTTTAATATGATTTCTTTGTGTTTAATTTTTGACAGTTTGATTAATATGTGTCTTGGTGTATTTCTCCTTGGATTTATTCTGTATGGGACTCTTTGTGCCTCCTGGACTTGACTATTTCCTTTCCCATATTAGGGAAGTTTTCAACTATAATCTCTTCAAATATTTTCTCAGTCCCTTTCTTTTTCTCTTCTTCTTCTGGAACCCCTATAATTCTAATGTTGGTGTGTTTAATGTTGTCCCAGAGGTCTCTGAGACTGTCCTCTGTTCTTTTCATTCTTTTTTCTTTATTTTGCTCTGCAGCAGTTATTTCCACTATTTTATCTTCCACCTCACTTATCCATTCTTCTGCCTCAGTTATTCTGCTATTGATCCCATCTAGAGTATTTTTCATTTCATTTATTGTTTTTAATCGATGCTTGATTCATCTTTAGTTCTTCTAGGTCCTTGTTAACTGTTTCTTGCATTTTGTCTATTCTATTTCCAAGATTTTGGATCTTGGAAATAGAATCTTGGATCATCTTTACTATCATTATTCTGAATTCTTTTTCAGGTAGACTGCCTATTACCTCTTCATTTGTTAGGTCTGGTGGGTTTTTATCTTGCTCCTTCTCCTGCTGTGTGTTTTTCTGTCTTCTCATTTTGCTTATCTTACTGTGTTTGGGGTCTCCTTTTTGCAGGCTGCAGGTTCGTAGTTTCCGTTGTTTTTGGTGTCTGTCCCCAGTGGCTAAGGTTGGTTTAGTGGGTTGTGTAGGCTTCCTGGTGGAGGGGACTAATGCCTGTGTTCTGGTGGATGAGGCTGGATCTTGTCTTTCTGGTGGGCAGGTCCACGTCTGGTGGTGTGTTTTGGGGTGTCTGCGGACTTTTTATGATTTCAGGCAGCCTCTCTGCTAATGGGTGGTGTTGTGTTCCTGTCTTGCTAGTTGTTTGGCATAGGGTGTCCAGCACCGTAGCTTGCTGGTCGTTGAGTGAAGCTGGGTGCTGGTGTTGAGATGGAGATCTCTGGAAGATTTTCGCCGTTTGATATTACGTGGAGCTGGGAGGTCTCTTGTGGACCTGTGTCCTGAAGTTGGCTCTCCCACCTCAGAGGCAGAGCACTGACTCCTGGCTCCTCAATTTGGGATGATTTGTTGTCTATTCATGTATTCCACAGTTGCAGGGTATATCAAGTTGATTGTGGAGCTTTAATCCGCTGCTTCTGAGGCTGCTGGGAGAGGTTTCCCTTTCTCTTCTTTGTTCTCACAGCTCCTGGGTCTCAGCTTTGGATTTGGCCCCGCCTCTGAGTGTAGGTCGCCGGAGGGTGTCTGTTCTTCGCTCAGACAGGACAGGGTTAAAGGAGCAGCCGCTTCGGGGACTCTGGCTCACTCAGGCCGCGGGGGAGGGAGGGGCACGGAGTGCGGGGCGAGCCTGTAGCGGCAGTGGCCGGCGTGACGTTGCACCAGCCCGAGGCTCGCCGTGCGTTCTCCCAGGGAAGCTGTCCCTGGATCCCGGGACCCCGGCAGTGGCGGGCTGCACAGGCTCCCGGAAGGGCGGCGTGGACAGTGACCTGCGCTCGCACACAGGCCTCTTGGCGGCGGCAGCAGCAGCCCCAGCATCCCACGCCTGTCTCTGGGCTCCGCGCTTTCAGCCGCGGCTCGGGCCCGTCTGTGGGGCTCCTTTAAGCAGCGCTCTTAATCCCCTCTCCTCGCGCAGCAGGAAACCAAGAGGGAAGAAATAGCCTCTTGCCTCTTCGGCAGCTCCAGAGTTTTCCCGGACTCCCTCCCGGCTAGCTGTGGCGCATTAGCCCCCTTCAGGCTGAGTTCTCGCCGCCAGCCCCAGTCCTCTCCCTGCGCTCTGACCGAAGCCCGAGCCTCAGCTTCCAGCGCCGCCCGCCCCGGCGGGCGAGCAGACAAGCCTCTCGGGCTGGTGAGTGCCGGTCGGCACCGATCCTCTGTGCGGGAATCTCTCCGCTTTGCCCTTCCCAGGTACGTGGGGAGTTTCTTGCCTTTTCGGAGGTCTGAGGTCTTCTGCCAGCGTTCAGTAGGTGTTCTGTAGGAGTTGTTCCTTCTTCTTTTTCTTCACTCTGAAACTCTCATTATTTATCTATCTGGGATTGAACTTGGTCAGTCAATCCAGTTCCCCTTGATGAAATATCCCAGTCATTTTGAGATCTTTGGCTCCATTACTTCACCGTCCATTTCTGTGTTTTCTGCTTTTCTTTTTAAAGTCTGACTTTACTGCTGGAGGAAGAGCATTTTCCTTTCTTTCAGCCTCAAGTGAACTGCCAACATGGAAAAGAAGGCTAACCAGGTCACAGCTCCTGTCACCATGTAGGCAAGACCTAAGAAAAGGCTACTGCCTCCACTCCATGTCAGGGTGGAAAGAACAACCGCTTTTTCTCCTTGGAACCTGTTTACAGGAAAGTCTAAGAAAAGAAGACCTGTTAAGGATCTGTCTCAGCACTTCTCAGCTCTACCACTACATATCCTAAATACATTAGGTTGAACTATATATATATATATATACACACACATATATACACACATACACACACACACACACACACACACACACACATATATATATATTTTTTGGCTGTGCTTTTCATCACATGGGATCTTAGTTCCCTGACCAGGGATCGAACGTGCGATGAAAGCACAGAGGCCTAACCACTGGACTGCCAGGGAAGTCCTAAACCGTATAATACTGCTGGTTTTGTTGGTAAAAAATGGTTGACTATTCAATTTCATATAGTCTAATCCTTACCAAGCAGTATGTTGTATTTTGCTGGAATGAAATTAAGTAAAAACAAGTCTTCCCTCTAAATAGTTGTAATCTATGAAAGAAATTCTGACACAGATAGATCTGAATGACTTATAGACAACTCACTAGTGAACAAATATATTTAATTTCTAAACCCAAGGAAATGAAAAGACTACAGATAGGTTTTGTAGCAAAGCTAAATTTGCGTTTAAGGATCAGAATACCCAGGGTAGGCTAAAGTCCTTCATAGGCTAAGGTATGAATTCCTACCTCTTGGAAAATTCTTCAAGAGGAGTGAAGAGCAAAAAAAGTAGTGAGATAGGGCTTCCCTGGTGGCGCAGTGGTTGAGAGTCCGCCTGCCGATGCAGGGGACGCGAGTTCGTGCCCCGGTCTGGGAGGATCCCACATGCTGCGGAGCGGCTGGGCCAGTGAGCCATGGCCGCTGAGCCTGCGCGTCCGGAGCCTGTGCTCCGCAACGGGAGAGGCCACAACAGTGAGAGGCCCGCATAACGCAAAAAAAAAAAAAAAAAAGTAGTGAGATAGATGGCAAAACGTTTTTGGTGGGAAAACTAAAGGTGGTGCATTCATTTGGGTTTTGAAAAGGTCAGCATCCCTCACTGCTGGGGAGAAAGTGTTTGAACTGGCTCTGCTATCGTTAGCATTTGAATGATGTCATTTTGATCATGCATGTGGCCTGAGGTTTTTAAACATCTGGTGCCTTTTGTAAACCAAACTAATAAACAAATAAAGGCTTCTCATAGCAACAGCATTTCCCAGCAAAGCTCTTAAAAGGCCTCAAATCACTTGGCAACATACTATTTAAAGGCACAAACTTGTTAGGAAAGCTAGTTCTCTTTCTTTTCCATCAAAATTCCTCACTGTCACCGGGTCCTTGGGTGCCATCTCAACTCGGCTGACTGACTGTTCCATTAAGAGGGTCTTTTCCTCACACAGCGGGTCTTTTCTCCCTTAGAAGTGGTAGCATTTTCTGCAGCTCAAGCTTAGTTCTCCTTGCATATTAGCCAGGCAGTGAGGCTGGACAGATAATACTCACACTAGGGTTCAACACAGGTGGTACAAGCATAGGACTCAAGTTCTGGACTGAGGTTTTTTGCTAAAGATTTAGATTTGAGAGTTATCAGCATTAAAATACGACTGTGAACGAAGATGCCCAAGGAAGGCATGTTTCAAGCAGAGAGATAGTGTCTCCTTTGTTCGGAGCATGGACTCTGTCTTCTCCTCAACCCTAAACTCACTGAAATGCATTATGAGGGCAGCAGTACACAATGGGCTTTTTTCCTGTGTCTTGATTGCTGCCATAACTGCCTTACTTGTAAGGGCAATCACAGGAAAAAGTTGATGGGAACAGAAGGTCCAACTTGACAGACTATTGCCAAGCAACTTTCAATCTCAAATTTTCTAGGAGGGAGAGAGAGGGGTTGCTGAAATCCTATTCAGAAGGTAATATTCTATGGCTTACTCTTTGATCTGTACATACAATGCTGTACAAGACAGAGCAATTTCTGGTTTTCCTTTTCATAGACTAGAATTAGGGACCATGCTAAAGGAATGTCTGAAGGCAAACCATACTCCTGGTCAGTAAACAAAAGGAGGCAATAAGTTGAGAGGTAGGGATGGTGTCACATCAGTGGGGGTATCTCTGCCCAAGGAATGTCCCCACTCCCCTGTCAGAGTGGAGACATTTGTGCTTTGCTCTAGAACAGAAAAGAAGAAAAGATGGAGCGTTGAACTGAAACACACATTGTTATTCACTGACCCAAGAATCTCTCAGTCAAGCTCCTTGAGAGGTAAAGAAACAAATGAGGTAGACAGTTTGGTGTTCAAATCCTCTAGCCTGCTGGGGGGCCCCGTGAAAAACTCCTAGCTGGTAGCCCTGAGATGCTACGGGGTTGCTGATGCCTGATCAGGCTGACGTCTCAAAGCTGTGTACAAGTCCTGGAAAGACCTGCCTCTGAGAGAATTCTGCCTCAGGGAGAATCAGAAAGGGACTTCAAAACTAAGTCTGAAGATCAGAGTTAGTAAAATTGTGTTTAAATATATAATTTTTAAAAGATAGTGTTTGGTGTCATTTTGAAGTTAAGTCCTTTTTGTTCTTAAGTCAAGAGTTACATTTGTATTTTTAAATTAAGTGAAAACATTTCAGAATCTCATATTAAAGTATGTCTCCTAATGTGGACCGTATGTCCATAACCAAAGCACTGGCTCCTGCTAGCTGGCTTCGTACCTAATAGAGGAAGAACACAGCATCCTCACTGCAGAGCTTGTAGCACGGCTCATGTGGGTTGGATGAACGGAAACTGTCCTTGAATCCAGGGCTCCCTTGGTCTATGCTACTTTTGCCTAAAATAAAAGGTTCTACAATCTCTCTCAGTTTTCATTGTTTTTAGTCCATATTCCAAATTTACTTCTTAGTAAACCTCTCTCTCTTTGTTTCCAGGGTCCTCCATGTCATCCCATCCTATACGGCAGGCTTCTCCTCATTGTTTTAGATCTCTAGGCCCAGTGTTACTTAATCTTTCTTCAGGGACAGAAATAGCCCTTCCCTCCTTATCCATACCTACTTACCTGATACTGCTATTGACTGTTGTTCCTTTAAAAACGACAACACACATTTAATTATATATAAAGTGGAGACAAACTATATGGTGATGGAGTGACAGTACTGCCTATAAGATAAATATATATTTCTTTTACATATATATAGATTCGATTGGTGAATAGAAAGGTATAGAATAAAATAGTTCAACAACTAGCATCCAGATGGACACTGATTTTCCTTCAACCCCAGAAAGAAAATTGGAATAAAAGGATACTGTAGGTTATGTTGAAACTATAACTACCAGCAGGCAAGCCTTCAGTAAAATGCTCTATTCGATGGAGTCGGCGGTACAGTTTTTTGAAAGTGGGAAATGCGGCTGTCCTCATCCACACAATGAAGTCGTCATTGATGAAGCCATTGTTTGCTGGATCCTCTTCATCTAGTTCATAGGCAGGCTTAGGCCAGTTCGGAGGCTTTGTGGTTCCTGTGGAAAGTTAACAATGGATGTGGTTGAGTAAAATCGTCTACCACCTTTAGTTTTTCTTAAAATGTAGAGAATGAAACAACTTCCATATTCTTGAGGAAAGAGGAATCAAAATTACAAAATTTTTTTAAAAAGTATGTGTGTGTAAGCTACCTGAGTATACAACCATTAAAAATAATGGTCATGGGCTACCCTGATGGCGCAGTGGTTAAGAATCCGCCTGCCAATGCAGGGAACACGGGTTCAAGCCCTGGTCCGGGAAGATCCCACATGCCACGGAGCAACTAAGCCCGTGTGCCACAACTACTGAGCCTGTGCTCTAGATCCGCGAGCCACAACTGCTGAGCCTGCGTGCCACAACTACTGAAGCCCGCATGCCTAGAGCCCGTGCTCCACAAGAGAAGCCACCGCAACAAGAAGCCCGCGCACCACAGTGAAGAGTAGACCCTGCTCACCACAGCTATAGAAAGCCCATGTGCAGCAATGAAGACCCAAACAGCCAAAAATAAATAAATAATTAATTTTAAAAAAATGGTTATAAGGACTCTAAGGAAATGTGGGGGGAAATACTGATGATATTGTCATAGGGTTAAAAGAAGCAGAATATCATATGTATATTATGTATTCAAATATATAAAATGTATAATAAAGCATTGAAAAAATAGATACAGCAAAATTATAATAGTGGTGTTATTCAGTGATAGCATAATGGGGAATGTCTATTTTCTTTAACATCATTAGTAATGTAAAGAAAGCAAATTAAAACAAGATACCATTTCACCTAAAAATAGGTTTATATTTAAAGAAAAAAAGAATGACAACCATTGATGAGGCGGTGGAAATGGGAACTCTTGTACAGAGCAGATAGATGTGTGGATTAACCACATTTTTGGCAATCTAGGAACATGCAGCAAAAGATTGAGGACTTCCCTGGTGGTCCAGTGGGTAAGACTCCATGCTGCCAATGCAGGGGGCCCGGGTTTGATCCCTGGTCAGGGAACTAGATCCCTCATGCACGTCACAACTAAGAGTTCACATGCCACAACTAAGGAGTCCGCATGCTGCAATGAAGAGCCCACATGCCACAACGAAGATCCTGCGTGCCACAACTAAGATCCAGTGCAGCCAAAATAAATAAATAAATATTTTAAAAAAAGATTGAATATATTTTGCATCCATTTTGTCTCAGAAATTCTCCTTCTAGGACTACATTCTAAGGAAATGATTATGGAAGTGCATGAAGATCGTGTTGCATGGATACTCCCTGCAGACCTGTACCTAAGAGCTCGAAGTTGGAAGCAAGGAAGAACTTGTAGAAGGGAGAAGGTGGAGAACAGAGGTGTTGCAAACCTGTTCTAAAGCCAGGAAGCCTGGTAGGTCTGGGTGCTGTGCTGTAGGAATGCTGGGAGCACCAGGTGAAGTCTGTTGAGTTTACTCTCATCCTCATACTTCCCACTTTACCGCCCTGGGCATGCCTGTCTCTCCCACTCAACAACAGACTCTTGAGTTCAGTGTCTTCCTCATCATTTTTTCACTGGCATTTAGTCCAGTGCCTGGCACATGGTAGGTGTTCAATCAATGCTTGATAAAGGGATGAGCGATTCCAATGAAAGCTGACAGAAGCTGATAATAAACAGCATTTTGAATTTTAAAATAATCAACAAGAGGAAGTTGTCCAGTGAACTTTTTACTTCCATAAAACTGGTTCTACTATCTGTACGAAACCATTCTTTCTCACCTCTGACCACTGACTATTTTCTCCTAAAAGAAACCCAGTCTTATTTTCTCAGCATGGGCTGTAGTGTTTATAAAAGCATGTGCTGGGCCTCCCTGGTGGCGCAGTGGTTGAGAGTCCGCCTGCCGATGCAGGGGATGCGGGTTCGTGCCCCGGTCTGGGAGGATCCCATATGCCGCGGAGCGGCTGGGCCCGTGAGCCATGGCTGCTGGGCCTGCGCGTCCGGAGCCTGTGCTCCGCAACGGGAGAGGCCGCAGCAGTGAGAGGCCCGCGTACCACAAAAAAAAAAAAAAAAAAAAAAAAGCATGTGCTAAGTTTGGCTGGATTAATCTGAAATATGTTGGTATACTTATACTTCCTCTGGAAATAATCCTTTGCTGGAAAAACTTTCTCTCCAAAAACTGTGGCAATGTTGGCCCTTCCCAAGAATTCGATCGCTATTGCTAGAAGAATATTGATCGAAATCAAAATTGCCTTTGGTACCTGCATGTGGACCTCACCCTCTCTCTACTTCAGCCAGAGCGCATGCTCAAGTCAATGTGTCCTATAGGCCAGTGATATCCAAGTTACCCAGGGAGTGAAAAATGCAGGTTCAAGCATGCCTTTCCGTATCAACCCCTAATCCTACCCCATCCCATGTCTCCAGAGAGTATGAGAAGCATGGTGTAAGAAGCATCAACTTCTCTCACTTTCCAAGTTCAGCTGGGTCCTTGGTATTTATCCATTCACTCAACAATAAGTATTTGATTGCTCACTTATATCAAGCACCAGGGATATAGCACGAGATCTAATCCCTTTCCTCAAGGGGTTCACATACTAAAGTGGGGATGACAAGTATTCAAATAGATAATTATAATAAAACATGGTAACTCTTACAATAGAAGTAAGAAAGAGTAGGAGTAGGAGATAAGAGAAAGCCAAGGATGCTTTGTGTTATATGCTTGTGGTTATGGTAAGACAAAACAATAGCATATTGCCAAGTTCCTTTCAAAAACTGGGAATTTAATTACAGATACAGTGACCATACATGCCAGTTTGCCTGAGACAGTCCCAGGTTATGTCTGTTGTCCATTATCTCAACTGATTTAGCACTTATCCCAAGCAAATAATGTACATATAATTTCATCCTTTCAGCCATGGTCTTAGCTAGTAGTGAGAGATATCCATGTATAGTCAACAGAGTGCTTACTTTAATTAATGAAAGATAACCAGTGGCCCTTCATAGCAAAACATAACATATCCCTGTGACCCCTGCCACAGTTTGACAGTACAGCCCGTTAGGCCACAGCCTCTGTTTTGGCCTGTGAGACATGTGGAGCCGCCAGGCTGCAAGTCAGTGGGGTTGGTGGGAGATGTGGGATATTACAGATTATGTTATAGGCACAAGATGTAGTGTGAAAAATAGATGCTGAGCAGTCTTGCTGAGAGTAGTTTGAACTCTCTTGCAACAGTGTTATTTATTATATGGTGTAAAAATATAACTACCTTATTGTTTGGTATCAGTTTTTTATTTGCTAGTAAATCCTTTTGGCTGTGAAGAGCTAAAACAAGGAACATACATGTTTAATGAAAAATTAAGCACAGTTTTTTTTAAGAAAGTTGATGAATGTGATACTTGCAATGTTGGTTGACATATACCCCCCACCATGGGAACCGTCATGATGTCAATGACCATGGTAAAAATCAAAAGACATAAATTGCTGAAGAACATCAGAATCTACTTCAAAAGTTTGCACTTATTTCTAAAAGCAATTACACTCCAATAAAGATGTGGAAAAAAAAAGAGTGTATTCAAAGACAGAGCTTTACCTCAAGGAGCTACAGAAAGTCCACTTCTATACCATTATGTCAGCATGACTTTTCATTTAGATCAAATGAGTTTCCTTCTAGTTTCACTTTTTTACTATTTTTTTTTTTTATAATCAAAGGAAAACTTTAATGTTTTGGCTCTATGAGCACAAAAAGAACCTCGTAAACAGTTAAATAAAGCAGTTTTAAATCAATGTCTTCAGATGTATTCATCCATCTGAATACATTGGTTTGATTTTTTTTAATTTGATTCTTCATGGAATCAAGGCAAAGCTTTTCAACATTCAATACTGGAAGATAAAACTGACATGATTATAAATATTACTATAAATTCAGTTAAAAAATTCAACAATCAAGTGTAAATATTTTGGTTTTTTTTTTTGCGGTACGCGGGCCACTGTTGCAGCCTCTCCCGCTGCGGAGCACAGGCTCAGCAGCCATGGCTCATGGGCCCAGCCACCCCGCGGCATGTGGGATCTTCCCAGACCAGGGCACGAACCCGTGTCCCCTGCATCGGCAGGCGGACTCTCAACCACTGCACCACTAGGGAAGCCCAATATTTTGGTTTTATAGTGATAACATAAATGCAAATTTGGTGGAGCACAACATCAGAGTAAAGATAATTTTCTTAGTAAATTGAGAAATTTATGGAGAAATGGGCTTAAAATTGGTTGTGTAACATATATAATTAACAACTGTATCCAAACAAGCTACAATATTTTGTTAATCAAAAAAAGAGCTGTAGTTGTGCAAATTTAAATATTTTCATACATTCACAGAGGAAATGAACTGCAAAATTTTTACAATGACAAAGATGTTAAAGAAATGCTTCAGCATGAGAATACATGTGGTCTGTCTTTACTACAAATCATCAACCAAAATTTTAGAAATGTTTGAGCCTTCAAAGAACTGTTTTCTATATCAAATTATATGTCCTACAATGATCCTGAACTTTTTCTTGGTAAATAAGCCCTCTAAGTTTTTGTGGAATTTTATTCAAAATAGTTGTAAAGTTTTAGACTATTCTACACATGGAATGCCACAAACCTTAGTTTTTGAGGATATAGTTAATTGTAATTATTGAAAATCAAGTTTGCAAACAAGAAAATATTGAAATTTACCCCTATAAAAGCAAGGGAACAATTGAACATACTATATAATGAGAGTTCAAAACGTGTACAAGATTTAATTTTTAAATTCTATAATTGTGCTTTGAAATATCTCAATTTATGTGAAAACTATTTTCATGGAGCTCCTATTTTAATTGGATAAAATTTTCTTCTCGATGAGAATTAAATGATATCCATGAAATCTAAGATTTCATAGCATCTAAATTTAGTAAAACATTCAAAAAAATCATAGAAAAATTGTGAAGTCAAAAAAGGACCTTGCCTATAAATATATTTGGGCTCCAGGCATGTGGGCCTCAGCAGTTGCAGCATACGGGCTCAGTAGTTGTGGATTGCAGGCTCTAGATCTCAGGCTCAGTAGTTGTGGCACACGGACCTAGCTGCTCCACGGCACGTGGGATCCTCCTGGACCAGGGATAGAACCTGTGTCCCTTGCACTGGCAGGTGGATTCTTAACCACTGCACCACCAGGGAAGTCCTAGATATTTTCTCAGTTAAAAAAAAGTTACAGTCAAAAGAGAAGAATCAATTAAGGGTGCAACAATCTGAAACTGATTAACCACAAAATGCACTTCAAAAAAAGAGTGCAAGGCTTCCCTGGTGGCGCAGTGGTTGAGAGTCCGCCTGCATGATGCAGGGGACGCAGCTTCGTGCTCCGGTCCAGGAAGATCCCACATGCCACGGAGCGGCTGGGCCCGTGAGCCATGGCCGCTGAGCCTGTGCTCCGCAATGGGAGAGGCCACAACAGTGAGAGGCCCGCGTACCGCAAAAAAAAAAAAAAAAAGAGTGCAGACAATTTTGTGAAAAAATTAAAAATATTTTAACAAAATATTTTTAAAAATACAAAAACCCGAATTTTTCATTAGAAAAATACAGGTGCATGAAATAAAGACAGATATGGCCAAGAAACTGATTAAAGTGTGTGACTCTGTATCCAGAATAATTATTCTGTTTATGTTATCTTTTAGCATTTAGATAATATTTAAAGTATTTTTTTAAGTTGGTTTAATGTACAGATATATTATTTTAATTTTTGAAATAATTTCATTTTTAAAACAGTTTGTAATAGAATTCTTTTATATGCCTATCAATGTGGTAATGTCAATTTACTGATCAATAAATAAAACTTTCGAATTAATATATAATTTTAGTTATTCTAGGGACCCCTTTCACTCTCAAAAGTGCACTAGTTTGAACAGTAAATTAATGATCACATAATTATAGATGAAGGAACAGGTTTCTTAAAACATTGCCTTTTCCTAATGGTAAACTGGAAGGAACTGGGGTACCAATCATTTCACGTTTCTGACAGGTATGTGATGGAGGTGCCCACAGGTAGGAAATATTATAACCAAAAGGTAGTCAGCAAAGAAGTAAACGAGGCGGAATCATAAACATGCCCCCACACATCAAAACCAAAGTTTCTATAAAGAGAGGAGAATATTGAGCTAATGTATGGATCTTACCTGCAAATGCACTAGAAAGATTTTGGAAACTTGGATTCTGAAATTTGACATACTTGTCTGTCCACCATGTAATTCCACTCCTTATCATTGGTACTTTGATATGGATAGATGAATTAAGGTTGTAAGAAAGAATAATGGTGTCTGTAGGGAAATTAAAAACGGTGTTAGATTCAAGTAAGCATTTTTTGCCACACTTGGAAGTGCACAACCAGACACAGCTGAAAAAGCAGGGTTTGAGTAGACTCTCCACATGCCTACATGGCATAGATGCTGGAATCAGAAGACTATTCTTTCTCTTGCTAAGGTCCCAATTATTGAAAAATACTCTTAGACTCCATTTGACTCATGTTTCCTAACTACTTCAAATCTCTGGTAAGGGAGAACTTCTTTGCAAATGAAATATCATAAATCAGTGGATAATGTAGACAAACAGTATTTTAAAAACTGCCACTCATCCTACACCCAGCGGGACCCACCCACGATTAGGGGTCCAGCAGCAATGTGGGAGACCCTGGGGGAGATGGTGGGGGAGGAGCGTGAAGGAACGGAAGGGAATGCGGCCAGCGCTTTCCCTGTCCACTTAAGCACCTGGGAGCCTATTGGGCTCCTGGGCCTAATCCTCTGCTCTCGGAGCCTCCCTCCTGCAGCGCAGAGCCAAAGCCTTGCCTCCAAGGCCCCCACCCAGGGCTCTACCTCCAAACTCCGGAACGCCACACTCCAGAGGCCCTCCTCTCCACGTGCTGCAGCTACCCTTTCCCGCAGGTCCTAAGCGGAGGCCCCGCCCCACGCTTGAATGTCACCCCCCTCCCGCCTAGGTTCCAACCCACCCTAAACTCCGCCCCTGCCTAAGTTCCACCCCGCCTAAACTCTGACCCCGTAGCCAAGGCTTTTTTTTTTTTTTTTTTTGTGGTACTCGGGCCTCTCACTGTTGTAGCCTCTCCCGTATTGGAGCACAGGCTCCCGACGCGCAGGCTCAGCAGCCATGGCTCACGGGCCCAGCCACTCCGCGGCATGTGGGATCCTCCTGGACCGGGGCACGAACCCGCGTCCCCTGCATTGGCAGGCGGACTCTCAACCACTGGGCCACCAGGGAAGCCCAAGGCTTTTTTTTTTTCTTTTCTTTTCTTTTTTCCTCTTTCAGATTGGGGTGCTGTTTTACCTTGGTGATTCATTGTTGTTGACCTTTTTATATTTTTATTTTTCCTAATAAATCTTTTATTTTTCTAATTTTATTTTATTCTTTATACTTTGCTAGTGATCTCTCCTTTTGGCTTGTCGCCCCCCCCACCCCCACCTTTTTTTTTTTCTTTTTTCTGGTGTGCTTTTATTTTACCTTGTTGCAATTGTTTCAATTATAGTTTTATTTTTCCTAATATATTTTTCATCTTTCTAATTTTATTTTGTTTTCTATTCTTTGATATTGTGCTGCTCCTTTTTTTTCTTTCTTTCTTCCTTTTTTTTTTTTTTTTTTTACTGTGCCAAAAAGCTTGCGGGATCTTGGTTCCCAGGCCAGAGGTCGGACAACGAGCTCCTGTGGTGGGAGCTCCAAGTCCAAACCACTGGAATAACAGAGAACCTCAGACCCCAGGGAATATCAATCGGAGTGAGGCCTCCCAAAGGTCCTCATCTCAGCACCAAGACCCAGCTCTATCCAAATGCCTGCAGACTCCAGTGCTGGACGTATCAGGCCAAACAACCAGTAAGACAGGAATACAGCACCACCCACCAAAAAGAAAAGACAAAAAAATACGTTACAGACACAGGAGCAAGGTAAAAACCTACAAGATCAAATAAATGAAGATGAAAGAGGCAACCTACCTGAAAAAGAATTCAGAGTAATGATAGTAGGATGATCCAAAATCTTGGAAACAGAATGGAGAAAATACAACAAACATGTAACAAGGATCTAGAAGAACTAAAGAACAAACAAACAGTGATGAACAACACAATTACTGAAATTAAAAATACTCTAGGGCTTCCCTGGTGGCGCAGTGGTTGAGAGTCCGCCTGCCGATGCAGGGGACCCGGGTTCGTGCCCCGGTCTGGGAGGATCCCACATGCCGTGGAGCGGCTGGGCCCATGAGCCATGGCCGCTGAGCCTGCGCGTCCGGAGCCTGTGCTCCACAACGGGAGAGGCCACAACAGTGAGAGGCCCACGTACCGCAAAAAAAAAATAAATAAATACTCTAGAAGGAATCAATAACAGAATATCTGAGGCAGAAGAACAGATAAGTGAGCTGGAAGATAAAATGGTGGAAAAGACTGCCAGGGAGCAGAATAAAGAAAAAAGAATGAAAAGAATTGAGGACAGTCTCAGAGACCTCTGAGACAACATTAAATGCACCAACATTCAAATTATAGGGGCCCCAGAAGAAGAGAAAAAGAAAGGGTCTGAGAAAATATTTGAAGAAATTATAGTCGAAAACTTCCCTAACATGGGAAGGAAAATAGTCAAGTCCAGGAAGCACAGAGAGTACCATAAAGGATAACCCCAAAGAGAAACACACTGAGACACATATTAATCAAAGTATCAAAAATTAAATGCAAAGAAAAAATATTAAAAGCAACAAGGAAAAGCAACAGATAACATACAAGGGAATCCCCATAAGGTTAACAGCTGGTCTTTCAGCAGAAACTCTGCAAGCCAGAAGGGAGTGGCAGGACATATTTAAACTGATGAAAGGGAAAAACTTAAAACCAACATTATTCTACCCAGCAAGGATTTCATTCCGATTCGATGGAGAAATTAAAACCTTTACAGATAAGCAAAAGTTAAGAGAATTCAGCACCACTAAACCAGCTTTACAACAAATGCTAAAGGAACTTATCTAGGCAGGAAGCACAAGAGAAGGAAAAGGCCTACAAATACAAACCCAAAACAATTAAGAAATGGTAACAGGAACATACATATTGATAATTACCTTCAGTGTAAATGGATTAAATGCCCCAGCCAAGAAGACATAGATTGGCTGAATCGATACAGAAACAAGACCCGTACATATGCTGTTGACAAGAGACCCACTTCAGACCTAGGGACACATACAGACTGAAAGTGAGGGGATGGAAAAAGATATTCCATGCAAATGGAAATCAAAAGAAAGCTGGAGTAGCAATTCTCATATCAGACAAAATAGACTTTAAAAAAAAGACTATTATAAGAGACAAAGAAGGACACTACATAATGATCAAGGGATCAATCCAAGAATATATAACAATTGTAAATATTTATGCACCCAACATAGGAACACCTCAATACATAAGGCAAATGCTAATAGCCATAAAGGGGAAATTGACAGTAACACAGTAAGTGTGGGGGACTTTAACACCCCACTTTCACCAATGGACAGATCATCCAAAATGAAAATACATAAGGAAACACAAGCTTTAAATGACACATTCAACAAGATGGACTTAATTGATATTTATAGGACATTCCATCCAAAAACAACAGAATACACTTTCTTCTCAAGTGCTCATGGAACATTCTCCAGGATAGACCATATCTTGGGTCACAAATCAAGCCTTGGTAAATTTAAGAAAACTGAAATCGTGTCAAGTATCTTTTCTGACCAAAATGTTATGAGACTAGGTATCAATTACAGGAAAAAAACTGTAAGAAATACAAACACATGGAGGCTAAACAATCTACTACTAAATAACCAAGAGATCATTGAAGAAATCAAAGAGGAAATCAAAAAATACCTAGAAACAAATGACAATGAAAACACTACGACCCAAAACCTATGGGATGCAGCAAAATCAGTTCTAAGAGGGAAGTTTAGAGCAATACAAGCCTACCTCAAGAAACAAGAAACATCTCAAATAAACAACCTGACCTTACACCTAAAGCAATTAGAGAAAGAAGAAGAACAACAAAAAAACCCCAAAGTTAGCAGAAGGAAAGAAATCATAAAGATCAGATCAGAAATAAATGAAAAAGAAATGAAGGAAACGATAGTAAAGATCAATAAAACTAAAAGCTGGTTCTTTGAGAAGATAAACAAAATTGATAAACCATTAGCCAGACTCATCAAGCAAAAAAGGGAGAAGACTCACATGCACAGAATTAGAAATGAAAAAGGAGAAGTAACAACTGACACTGAAGAAATACAAAGAATCATGAGAGATTACTACAAGCAACTATATGCCAATTAAAATGGATAACCTGGAAGAAATGGACAAATTCTTTGAAAAGCACACCTTCTTAGACTGAGCCAGGAAGAAATAGAAAATATAAACAGACCAATCACAAGCACTGAAATTGAAACTGTGATTAAAAATCTTCCAACAAACAAAAGCCCAGGACTAGATGGCTTCACAGGCGAATTCTATCAAACATTTAGAGAAGAGCTAACACCTATCCTTCTCAAACTCTTCCAAAGTATAGCAGAGGGAGGAACACACCTAAACTCATTCTACGTGGCCACCATCACCCTGATACCAAAACCAGACAAAGATGTCACAAAAAAAGAAAACTACAGGCCAATATCTCTGATGAACATAGATGCAAAAATCCTCAATAAAATACTAGCAAACAGAATCCAACAGCATATTAAAAGGATCATACACCATGATCAAGTGGAGTTTTATCCCAGGAATGCAAGGATTCTTCAATATATGCAAATCAATCAATGTGATACACCATATTAACAAACTGAAGAAGGAAAACCATATGATCAACTCAATAGATGCAGAAAAAGCTTTTGACAAAACTCAACACCGATTTATGATAAAAACTCTCCAGAAAGTGGGCATAGAGGGAACCTATCTCAACATAATAAAGGCCATACATGACAAACCCACAGCCAGCATCATCCTCAATGGTGAAAAACTGAAACCATTTCCACTAAGATCAGGAACAAGACAAGGTTGCCCACTCTCACCACTATTATTCAACATAGTTTTGGAAGTTTTAGCCACAACAAGCAGAGAAGAAAAAGAAATAAAGGGAATCCAAATCAGAAAAGAAGTAAAACTGTCACTGTTTGCAGGTGACATGATACTATACATAGAGAATCCTAAAGAAGCTACCAGAAAACTACTAGAGCTAATCAATGAATTTTGTAGAGTAGCAGGATACAAAATTAATGCACAGAAATCTCTTGCATTCCTATACACTAAGGATGAAAAATCTGTAAGGGAAATTAAGGAAACACTCCCATTTACCATTGCAAAAAAACGAATAAAATACCTAGGAATAAACCTACCTAAGGAGACAAAAGACCTGTATGCAGAAAACTCTAAGACACTGATGAAAGAAATTAAAGATGACACAAACAGATGGAGAGATATACCATGTTCTTGGATTGGAAGAATCAACACTGTGAAAATGACTATACTACCCAAAGCAATCTACAGATTCAATGCAATCCCTATCAAACTACCAATGGCATTTTCCACAGAATTAGAACAAAAAATTTCAAAATTTGTATGGAAACATAAAGGACCCCAAATAGCCAAAGCAATCTTGAGAAAGAAAAATGGAGCTGGAGGAATCGGGCTCCCGGACTTCAGACTATACTACAAAGCTACAGTAATCAAGACAGTATGGTACTGGCACAAAAACAGAAATATAGATCAATGGAACAGGATAGAAAGCCCAGAGATAAACCTATGCACATAGGGTCACCTTATCTTTGATAAAGTAGGCAAGAATATACAATGGAGAAAAGACAGCCTCTTCAATAAGTAGTGTTGGGAAAACTGGACAGCTACATCTAAAAGAATGAAATTAGAACACTCCTTAACACCATACACAAAAATAAACTCAAAATGGATTAGAGACCTAAATGTAAGGACAGGCGCTATAAAACTCTTAGAGGAAAATGTAGGCAGAACACTCTTTGACATAAATCACAGCAAGATCCTTTTTGCCCCACCTCCTAGAGAAATGGAAATAAAAACAAACAAATGCGACCTATGAAACTTAAAAGCTTTTGAACAGCAACAGAAACCATAAATAAGATGAAAAGACAACCCTCAGAATGGGAGAAAGTATTTGCAAATGAAGCAACTGACAAAGGATTAATCTCCAAAATATACAAGCAGCTCATGTCGCTTAATATCAAAAAGACCAAACAACCCAATCCAAAAATGCCCAGAAGACCTAAATAGACATTTCTCCAAAGAAGATATACAGATTGCCAACAAACACATGAAAGGATGCTCAACATCACTAATCATTAGAGAAATGCAAATCAAAACTACAATGAGGTATCATCTCACACCAGTCAGAATGGCCATCATCAAAAAATCTACAAACAATAAATTCTGGAGAGGGTGTGGAGAAAAGGGACCCTCTTGCACTGTTGGTGGGATTGTAAATCAGTACAGCCACTATGGAGAACAGTATGGAGGCTCCTTAAAAAACTAAATATAGAAGTATCATGTGACCCAGCAATCCCACTACTGGGCATATACACTGAGAAAACCATAATTCAAAAAGAGTCACGTGGGGCCTCCCTGGTGGCGCAGTGGTTGAGAATCCGCCTGCCGATGCAGGGGATACGGGTTCGTGCCCCGGTCTGGGAGGATCCCATATGCCGCGGAGCAGCTGGGCCCGTGAGCCATGGCTGCTGAGCCTGCGCGTCCGGAGCCTGTGCTCCGCAACGGGAGAGGCCACAACAGTGAGAGGCCCGCATACCACAAAAAAAAAAAAAAAAAAAAAAAAAAAAAAAAAAAAAAAAAAAGAGTCACGTACCACAATGTTCATTGCAGCACTATTTACAATAGCCAGGACATGGAAGCAACCTAAGTGTCCATCGACAGATGAATGGATAAAGAAGATGTGGCACATATATATACAATGGAATATTACTCAGCCATAAATAGAATGAAATTGAGTTATTTGTAGTGAGTTGGATGGACCTAGAGTCTGTCATACAGAGTGAAGTAAGTCAGAAAGAGAAAAACAAATACCATATGCTAACACATATATATGGAATCTAAAAAAAAAAAAAAAAAGGTTCTGATGACCCTAGGGGCAGGACAGGAATAAAGACACAGACATAGATAATGGACTTCACGATATGGGGAGGGGGAAGGGTAAGCTGGGACGAAATGAGAGAGTAGCATTGACATATATATACTACCAAATGTAAAATAGATAGCTAGTGGGAAGCAGCTGCATGGCACAGGGTGTTCAGCTCAGTGCTTAACGACCACGTAGAGGGGTGGGATAAGGAGGGTGGGAAGGAGATGCAAGACAGAGGGGATATGGGGATATATGTATGCATATAGTTGATTCACTTTGTTTTACAGCAGAAACTAACACAACACTGTAAAGCAATTACACTCCAATAAAGATGTTAAAAAAAATAAACTGCCACTCAGCTGCAGGAGTAATCTTCTGGATATTTAGATTGTTACACACTCATGAAAGGGAAGATGATGGAGATAGGAAAAGACACCTACCATTGAACATGCTATTGGCAATAGCACCACAAGGAGCGATGGGGATCCCATTGTGGGAGGTTTTGAATGGAGCACAGTTTCTAACATCCTGGATGAGAAATGATACAGGAATAAGTGTTTTTGGTAAAATCTCTTAAAATGCTGGAAGTGAAAATACTGGCAGTGTAAATCAACCCATGCTGATCCATTGGCACAGATCAAGATTATGGGCTGCTACCTGCTGTTCCCAGGCTGCTGGCTGAACTAGACTAGAAAATTTTTGTGTTTTGGAGGTATGTATGTGTGTACGTGCACGTGTGTGTAGTTTCTTTCCTCATTAACAGTACATAGCATACCAAATATGTCTACAGGAAGAAATTTTACTTTGCTTGCTGTGCTAAATACCACACTAAGCCCACAATGGAATATTTTTAAAAGGTTTTTCTTATTAGAGTGTAACTTATATTCTAAAAAGTACATAAATTGTGATTCTACAGTTGAATGACTTATCACAGGGAAATCCACCCACCTAAACTACAAGAATACATTTTAAAAAGAGTGGCTGCTAAAAACCATTTGGTTATCCCTTTTATATAATGCCTGTATAGAAAAGGTTTCCTTCTAGCTTTTCTTGCCAGCATGCTCAATATCATTTACCAAGAGTTAAATTTTGTAACCTTAGGTCTGAAAGAATATTCATTAAACCAAAGGCTTTTATTCAATCAAGTAGAGCCCAGTTTCCTTAAACTAGGTTGATTGAAGCCCCCAGTTATAAAAAGGACAATGGTGGATATAGAGTGAGCTAGGCTGAGACCAATCACTCAAGGTTACTATCAAAATGGTTGGTGCATCCATCAACTAAAATGGGCAACTTTAAAGATAACTACAGAAATTAAGTATGAGAAAATAATATTGAAATCTAATTGATGTGTCAGTCATTCAAAGAAGCAAAAAACTCTACTGTTTGAAGCAGCTCCAGTATGCCATCAACTTTATTAAGAGAAACATAAATCCTGAATTGTGGTTGACAGGTACTTGAAGATTTGCCCTTCTGACACATTCATTATTACCAAGATTTGGGCAGTCCAATATGTATCTGGTTTTAATAGAAAATGCTGTCAAATAAAAAAATGGTTGGTGCATGAAAGGATAAACATCTAATTGGACAAGATTCACATTCCTGCTCTGAAGAGGGAAAGTGCTCCTTCTCAATAGCAGTTATCCTGAATACTCAGCCCCTTCAGTTCATGCAAGAATGAAATGAGCATTTCTGTCTTGTAAAAACTTAGCTTTTGAGTTTATTTTCCATACTGTCTTTTAGACTGAAAGATCCATCTGGCTTAAAAAAAAAAAAGAGTATTATACCAAATTAAATAAAGCCTTACCTTTACATCTGTACCCACCAGTTGGCTATTACTTCTGGATAGAATATATCGATAGAGGTTCTGATAGAAGCCATACAATTTGTAGTACATATAAATATTACCCTGTAGAGTAGAACAGCAAGATGTAAGAAGAGAGAAAAATAAACTGAAATATTAATAAACACGGACAGGAGTTTTAAAATATAAGAAGTAGTACCAAAAAGTATTGATGTGAACTGAAAGCTTCTTTATATCAGATAGAAACCCAAGAAATTATTTTTAAAAATCAGTGTTGGAAAATCCTGGTGTATACAAAATTATTTAAATGCCTACATAACTTATTTTTAATGTTTTTGTAAGGGCTACCACATTCCTGCCTTGAAAAAATTTTATAACTAGGCTTTGTATTCTCAATATATAAAATTTGATTTTACAAATATTTCCCTGCAATACTAGGAAAGATGCTTTGCCTAGGGGTTGTGGTAAGCATCAAATTCACATGGTCTCAAAGCAAATCCATAAAACACAATTTAAAATTGGAGCCACTGAGCATGTTTAGGCGCATGTTCACAATTGCCCATGTGAAAGACATAAGCCCAGCTCCTTGGTGTCCAGCTCCGGTGTTGTCTTTTTATCACTAGGATCTAGCACAGTACTGTGGCATATTATACTTGGTTAAGAAATGGTGAACTATTGGTTATGGACAAAAAGATGGAATAGTTCACTGATCTAGAAGAAAGGTGGTTTTCACCTTAGCAGTAAGTAGCCTTGTGGCCATGAGAGATGGGCCTTTTCATGGATTTTGCCGAATGAGGCTGCCCAATCACAGGCTACCATTGTGCTTCTACATTCATGGTGAAATACCAAGGCCGTAAAACTTCTCCTTTTTTTTTTTTTTTTAATTTGTATTTACTTATTTTTGGCTGCATTGGGTCTTCATTACTGTGCGAGGGCTTTTCTCTAGTTGCAGGGGCTACTCTTCGTTGCGGTGCGCAGCCTTCTCATTGCGGTGGCTTCTCTTGTTGCAGAGCACAGGCTCTAGAAGCGTGGGCTTCAGTAGTTGTGGCACGTGGGCTCAGTAGTTGTGGCTCATGGGCTCTAGAGCGCAGGCTCAGTAGTTGTGGCGCACGGGCTTAGTTGCTCCGCGGCTTGTGGGATCTTCCCAGACCATGGCTCAAACCCGTGTCCCCTGCATTGGCAGGCGGATTCTTAACCACTGCGCCACCAGGGAAGCCCCCTAGAACTTCTCCAAGTGGGCTTGACACAGATTTTACTAACAGCACATATGATGCAAATGTAAATGTCTAAGGTAGCTATTTATAATTAATATTCTACCTACCTCCAAAATAATGAAGGTATGCATCTAAAAATATGAAGGCCTAAATTTTATTAAGTGCCTCCCATATGTCAGGTGCTATGTTCAGTGCTAGAAATACAAAAGTATTACTTTACAGTTCCCTGAGTCAAGTGATTCTTTTATGCTATGCAAATTTGGCCTCGCCCTAAGGACCTTTAAGAGGATGAGTATGGAAGATGGGAGCTGGTACTCAGGTTAGGCTGAAAATAAGGGTCATGGTAAGTGTGACCAGTAACAGAAAACAACAAAGGCTGAAGAGCTTAGTCCCTGGTAAGAGAAAAGCCTCTGGAACACTGAGAAAGGGAGATGCTGGGCCCTAAGAGGTGGGCTGGAACATCATAAACAGAGAGCATGGATGTGAAGGTGAACAAGCCAGGCATAGCAGGAATGACAGATTATATTTCCTCACCAAAGGAGGGAACCTCTACTGATGACCCATAACTACAGAAAATATGAAATCCATGGAATGGAACTTACCATACATTTTCTTGGAAGCTAAAAAGAGCATTCTACTTACCCAAAGTTATATACTCATATAAACATGACAAAATAAATAGAGAACACTCACATGCTGGGGACAGAAGTGTTTTAATAAACTTTTTTCAATAATTCTTTGTCCAAGATTTTACAAGTCCTCCAAGATCATCATCTTTTTGATTAGTCCTAGAGGCACAATGCACTTTATAGTGTTTCTTTTCTTCCATGGTACTTGGTGCATGATTCCTAGTTTAAGGCAGAGAGCCTTGCGTGGATGTGTCATCTAGCGTGTGTAATGTGTGTGAACTTGTGGGCAGAAGGCTCTGTGCTTGCCCTGAGTAGTTTGGTTAGATTTTTATGAGAAAGCCTTTGCCTCAAAGGAATGGTTAGCAGCTGGTAACACTTATTTGCCTTTAGGATTTCAAAGGATGCAGACAGATGGGAACTTGAAGCCCTTTAAGGTTTTATCTTTTGAATTTTTTTTCTTCAAAATTTTAAGCACCCTGTGCCCCCCAAGAAGTAACCAATCCTGCTGACACCTTGATTTCAGACTTCTGATTTCTAGAATTGTGAGAAAATAAATATCTAATGTTTAAAGAAAAAAAAAGCAACACTAACTTTTACTTTGGGGGGACAGCATGGTGAGTTGAAGAAGGCAAGAAAGTACACAATTGTAGAGAACTAGAATTTTGACCTTTAACAAAAGAGCACAGATATAAAACTTCCCTCACGGGACTTTATATAGATATCACTTACAACTCAAGTACAACTCAGTAATATTCTCATAATTTACATCAGACTTACTCACAAAAATGATTAGAGATACAGATGTATTCAGAATATGACCGATGCCAACATGCTTTCATCTGGGATCAAGGGGGAGATAGGAAAGGGACACATAAAACCAAAGCTTCCTAAAGCATAAAGCAATATAATTTATCACTTTATCTTTTTTTCCATTCATTTAAAATTTCAGCAAACATTTTCTAAGCATCTACCACGTAAAATATACTGTGCTATGCCCCTGTGAAGGAAGCAAAGATTCTTATGTTCATTCAATAAACATTAATTGGGCAACTACAGGGTGTCAGGCATAGTTATAGGTGCTTGGGATACAATAGTGAGAGACAGACAATAAACAATACATATAATAAACTGTTCATTTATATAGTAAGTTGGAAGGTGATAAGTACTATGGAAAAAATGGAAATTACAGTAAGGTAATAAGAATCAGGAGTGAGGTGTGAGGTGAGCAGACAGGATGAAGTATGAAATAGGATGGCTAGTGTAGGCCTGATTAGGTGATGGCTGAGCCAAACAGGACCTGAAGGCAGCAGGGGAGTTAGCCGAGTGGATGTCAGGTACAGAGAAGAAGAGAATGTCTGACTTGTTTGAGGAATGAGGAGGCCGGTGTGGTCAGAGAGGGGGTGGGGAAGAGAATGGAGAGAGGAAGTTAGGAGGAAGTAAGAAGCCAGATCACATAGGCCTTGTAAGGACTTAGGCTTTTTCACTGAGTAGAAAGAGAAGCCATTGCAGGGATTTTTTGAGCAAAGGAATAACACGATATGACATACTTTAAAATGCTCACTCTGGCTGCTCTATTGAGACATGGATACAACAGGGAGACCTGATAGGTGGCTACTATAGAAATCCAGGTGAGAGGTGAGGGTGGCATGGAGCTGGGTAGTAGCAGCAGAGGTGGGCAGAGGTGAGCAGACTCTGGATATATTTTGAATGTAGAACCAATAGGATGGATTGGATGCAAGGTGTGAAAGAACGAAAGGAGTCAAGAATGACCCCTGGGCTTTTAGCCTGAGCACCAGAAGGACAGAGTTCTTTTCAACTGAGATTGTCTGTGGGTGGAATAGGGTTTTTCTGGAGATGGGCGTAGAGTGAGTAAGGGGAAGAAGTGGATATTAGTTAAGTTTTAGAAACATTAAGCTGAGATAGAAAACAGAGCATTGGTAATCGATAGCATTTAAACCTATGAGGTAGATGATGTTTCCAAGGAGGTGAGTGCATACGGAGAGGAGATGAAGACTGAAGGCCATGACTAAAGCCCTGCAGATCTCCACATAAAGAGTTTGGAGAGGGCTTCCCTGGTGGCGCAGTGGTTGAGAGTCCGCCTGCCGATGCAGGGGACACGGGTTCATGCCCTGGTCCGGGAAGATCCCACATGCCGCGGAGCGGCTGGGCCCGTGAGCCATGGCCACTGAGCCTGCGCGTCTGGAGCCTGTGCTCCGCAACGGGAGAGGCCACAACAGTGAGAGGCCAGCGTACCGCCAAAAAAAAAAAAAAAAAAAAAAGAGTTTGGAGAAAATAGGAGCGTAATCGAGGGGTGGACGTGGCTGCTGTGCTCTGAGGTCATCCTATGTTTGCACCAAGGCCATGCTTCCCATTGCTGCTCCCGGACAACAGCTCAGCAACAGGGATACTGAGGCAAGGACTCTCTGTTGGGGTTGCTGAAACTTTCTTAAGAATACCCTGCAGTCTAAGACCTTTCTTCCCTCCTCCCCATCTCTCTACCCTTTTCTCCCTCTGTCCCTCCTTCCTTCCTACTCTGCTTCCCTCTCCTTCCCAGGGGTCAGAGCTGTGTTGTGGTCTGACAGCTCTCCCAGCCTCCTCCAGCTTCCTCCATATTTTCCCTCACAGGCAGTTCCCCCAGTAAATCTCTGGCATATCTAATCCTGTCTTGGCATCTGCTTCTCAGAGGACCTGGACTAACACGAGACTTTAATCAGCCCCAAAGCAGGGATGTCTCTTAATATTTCTTTGGCATTTCTCACAGTGCCTGACAGCCAGGCCAAGAGTCGCCTTAGGGATTAGGCAACTGTATGTGTAGAATGACTAGGAGGGGAGGACGCAAGGAGAGTCCCAGGTGTGTGACCTTTGACACTAACTCACTGTGTGACCTTGGCCAAGTCACTTAACCTCTCAACCCATTAATCTTCTCACTGTAAAATGAGTGGTTAGATTCAGTGATTTCTATGGTCCCCTCCTGTGTTGACATTTGGCATAGAACCTGTTTGATTGATGTTAAGAATTGTTACAAAGCTGGGTGGGTAAAGAATCCGGAAATTTAGACACAAGGAGAAGAATGAAATTCCAAAGAAAAAAAAGGGGGTGGGGGGGAGAGTCGAACATGAACCTCAATACTTTATAAGATCCCCACCCTGCGTTATTTCTTGTATTTTCAGTTTTGGAAAGCACTTGGTGGAGCTCATGAATTTACTGCCACATGTTAAATAGGAGTAGAGCAGCGTCTAGCCAGTTGAAGGCTCTTGAGTCTCACTTACCTTCATTGTCTCTGGAAGGAAAAAGGGAACGGAGCAGTTGCATTCTTTGTCAAAATTAGCGGCATTTTCCCGCAGTTTTGCACAATTTGCACATTTTTCTGTGTAATTAATCTGTCAGGCAGGGAAAATAGTAATTATTAATTAAAAAGGGATGTGAGTACATATCTTAAAATTAAAGTCCTGAGTCCATCAAAGTCTCCAAGCTTTCTAGGTCAAGGGCATGCTATCTGGGACATGAACCAAGGGCAGCTCTGCGGATGTGTGGGACAAGTGGGTCTCCTTACGGCCTTTCATTTTGGGACCCAGCTGCACTTTGCCACTTACCTGGAGTTCAGGGTTTCTACTACATATTTATGTAACCTGCTGTGATGAAGCCTTATGCCTCCATCATAAAAAGTTACCATTAGGAAAATATTAGTCAGTGACTCATGAGAACTGGGCCTGCAGCCTGAGTCTAATCAGCGTTATGGGAAAGTCACTTCACTGTTTTTCCATTTTATTGTATGGAAAATATTTATACTAGTGAATTATTCTACATGGTATCTAGAGGAAGTTTTTAAAAATGACCAAACAGAAAAAAGAAGTGTTTCCAAAATGTAGTTATCGATGTATGTGAAGCAATTGTTTTTAATTGTTATATTGTTTTTAAAAGTTAAGTTCTGTGCAAAATGGTGTAAGTGGACTCTTTAAAAAAGGATAGTGTGTCCCGAATGGGCAAATCCTGTGAGCTCTGGCTCAAGGACTCAGTTATGTGAAGGTGGAGCTGGAAGGAGAGTGGGGAAGGGGGGCTCAGAGAGAGGCCACGAGGCTGTGCATTTCCCTTCCGCTCCAGGAAACACTCATCTCAGGCTCCCAGGGGTGGTTGTGAGGTCCTGCTGGTCGCTGCTGCTTTTTCCTCACTGTGTTGAGGAGTCATTAGAAAAGTCTGGGAATGGGAAAGGAACAGGGAAGCAAGGGACTGGCTTTCTCTTCAGTAAATTGCCAATGGGATTTTAGATTCTTTGGGAGAGAAGAGTAACAAGAAAGAAAGAAGGAATTTTCAATGCTTGCAAAGCCACTGGGTGTTTGGAAGTCAAAGAGGTAAAGTGTGGATACTAAATTAAAGATTAGCCAAAAGGTTACTTAATTGTACTTAGATGCTTATATTTACTTAAATCATTCTTTAAGTATGCAGCAAGACTTGAACTATTATTTTTAAAAATACTGATGCCTTTTCTGGTAGTGACACTGCATTCTAATTTTTTAAAAGCATTAAAGAACAGGGCTGTACCTAATTGAGACCTATCAATAGCACACTGAACTGTGACTGAGGAAATGGGTGCTAGTTCAGCCAGTCTCTGATCCTGAGTTCCAGGGCCCACATTTTGTTCATCAGCATCATTTTGGCTAGCAATTAATTGATTTGTGAGGTCATTTTAGTAGTATACACACTACTCCATGGATTCTTGAGAGAGTTCTATCAATGCCGAATTAGAAAAAAATGTCTTTCATGATCAAGTAATTTTTGAGTAGATGATATCCAAGGTGTTTTCTAGCTCTAAACATTTTATGAGGGAAACATGTCTTTGATCTACTGTCTACTCTTGCTGCTCAAACCTATAGCTCTAAAATGACAGCAAAGATCATAGTCTGGGCCTCATAGAATTTTGGAAAGGCAGGAATTATCATTCTTGCTTAAAGTAAACTGCAAAAAGGGCACTTTCTCGTTGTGCCCCAGGCCTAAGTGAGAAGAGGAAAGCCAGCTCCGAGCTCTTCTACTAGGTGTGTATTGACCACACTGGCCTGGGATACACCTTATACATCCTGATACATCCTGATACTCAGGATCAGAGACTGGCTGAACTAGCACCCGTTTCCTCAGTCACAGTTCAGTGTGCTATTGATAGGTCTCAATTAGCTACAGCCCTGTTCTTTAATGCTTTTAAAAAATTAGAAAGCAGTGTCACTAACAGAAAAGGCATCAGTATTTTTAAAAATAATAGTTCAAGTCTTGCTGCATACTTAAAGAATGATTTAAGTAAATATAAGCATCTAAGTACATTCATCTTACCACCCATTACAACAAAACACTTCCATGTGCAAAAGAGCATTGGCCTCTATGGGTGGTTTCTGATTTTCCTGTATAAAAGCAAAGTGTTAGAAACAGTCCTCTCTGAAGTGGCTTAAAAGAAAAGTCAACTGGAAAATCCCCTTAACATCAAGATAAAATCATTCTGTTGAAAGTTGTTTGCAGAGTGGCCTTGGCCAACCATGGAGTGAGGTTCTCCTCACATGGCTAAGGTGACATCATTCAGCAATTGCTGTCTCTTAATGGAGGCTGCACTTCAAAGAGGGTGGGGATGGGTGCCCAGAAGGGAGGAAGCTGGAAGGACATGGGAAGGGGAGGGGAAGAACCAGAAAGAAAGGGGTTGGTGAAGGAGAAAATCGGACAGTAAACAGGATGAACTTTATGGAAATGAATATCAACCTTGTAAGCCAATTACTTTGCTATCGTCTTCAACAAGGCAAGTTTACTTCCCTCCTGCCATTTTGCCTTTTTCACTTGGTGGGGCCTGGTGGTTTACATTACCACACTGGAGGACTCAAGAGGACTTAGGGGCACCTGCCAGGAGCTGGGGGGTGGGGCACAGAAAATTTCAGTGGAAAGGCAAGAGAGCAGTGTGTGTTGGTAGGAGGAGGGGGACCTGAAATGCAATTTTCTTCTTTGAAGTCCTAGCTATTTGCCGTAATCCGTTCTTTCAGTAAGTGTGTGCCTATTATGCACTGGCGACGTGCAAGGAAGGGGTTGTGGATATGGCAAACACGCCAGCCGTGGCTGAGCTCTCTGTTCTTAGCACACACTACCTTACTCACTCTATCGTTAGCTCATTGAGGATGGAGTTCAACTCTTACAAACCTTACTCATCTACACACCCAGAAGAACTCTGAGCACCTTCAGACACTCATGAACGTTAAATCAGGGTTGACAGACTTGGCCTTCATGGTAATTTTGCCACTAGCCTATGTGGGGAGAAGGAATGGGTGAGCTTTCCATGGCTGCCTTCAGAGTGGAGGTCATACAGTCTGGGATATCACATAACCTGCTCAGAGATTATGTGCATGAAACATGTACTTAATTTATTAGACCAAATGCGGGCATGGCCTCAGACAAGATCTGAGCTCCCCCTCCCCAGACCAGCTACTGGGCTTCTCATCCTCCAACAGCTTGTTGTCAAATCGGCAAAAGGCTTGTAACTGAGGGGTTCACTGCTCAACTTGCACTTTTCTCACTCTGAGTAGAACTTGGTTTATTTTGCTAAGTATCCTTTAGAGGCCAGAAAGATTTGTGTTCTTGCCTTTCCTGGATTAAAGCGATGATCTCAGATGGAATTTATTTGCAAAGGGAAAGACACAATGCTTGAAAGTGGGGCAAAATTAAGACCTACATCTTTGGCTCTTCGCTCTTTTTTTCAATATGATTCACGGGTCCCTGGCAGTCATTTGGTCTTGCCTCTCCTCCAGCCTCTACCAGTCACTTGCTCGGTACTCTGCCAGCATAAAAAGCTCCTGACTTTGACAGGCCCCTGTAAACAAATGTGGCTGAACTGACCAGTGTGAGAGTGATTGTCCTCAAGAGGGAGAAGGGATGAACAAAGCCACCACATAGAGGCTCTTTCACCATCTGCACCTGCCTGCTGAAAAAGGGATGCTCCAGTCTCATCTACTTCCCTGTTGAGGGGCTGGGTTCTCAAACTGACCACTCATTATAGTCCCAAAGCTGAAAATTCTTAGAAATTGCATCAAAAAAGTGAGATGGGACACACCTCTACTTCCTTGATGGTCTTTGCAGACAACAGAAGGATGACGCCCACTCCAAGGCAGAACACGCCTGTGGCAAAAAAGCCGGAGAGGATTTTGTTGGCTGAGAGCTGTAGCCTGTAGGCGGGCAACTGCTGCTGCTTCACTGAACTGTTGTCTGGCAATCTGGACTGGCAGTCCTGGGATTTCCTCTTCATTGTGGTTCTGCGGGTGACCCAGATATACTTTTGAGGCATTTATAACATTACTGCTCAGAGTAATACCACATAATGGTAATACTGAGAATTACGTGCATCTTCCTTTGCACTCGCAAAGTCTTTCTGCTTCCTGGAATTATTTCTTAACCGGACCCGATATTATTTCTTAACCAGACCCGATTTCCACAGCTCCCTTCAATCAGCCATTGTTGGGTATGTTTTACGTAGGCTCAAAAAGCTTGTTGTGCTAACTGCCATGCCTAGGAGGAACAGTCCCCAGCAGGTCTGTATAAACCAACATCTGGCAACATTAGAAAGCAGTTACAACGGGCTATTTCTGGGACGTGGTGGCTAATTCAAGGCAACCCTTCCTGAAAGGGGGAAAATGGATTTATCCTTACGAACCTGCCCAAATCCTTCAAGATTAATACAGATAATAGAAGTGAGTGCTGTCAGCTTTTCCCAAATGTGGCTGTCCCTTAACACGAATATAAACTAAGTTGGGAAAATGCTCTCAGATTACAGCTAACTTTGCTCTTTGTGATAATGAGGAAGGGAGAAGCAAACAGGGATTGCAGAACACAGATGACTAATCTCAGTAGTTTCCAATTTTTTCATCCATAAGAAAGGCTCTGGCAGAAAGTGTAAATGAAAAACATCTCCTCCTAACCTTTCCTCAAGCACGCACTTTGAAGTAGCCCAAATGATGCAAGAGAAAGGAAGAGCAAAATAGATAATCATTTAAATGTTCAATATTGCAATATGGTATTATTGGGTTTTTTTTCACTTATTAGAAATCCACTAACATCATTTTCATTATGCTATTAATAATTACTTCCTCTTCAAGATGCATTTAAGATGTAGAATTAGGATTTTAAAAAAATTAGGTAGCATGTGAGTTTCTAATTTTCTTTTTTCTATTAACATTCGGCAGAGAAGCCATATGTTGGACTAATTTTGTATTAAAGAAGACAATGACTTTGGCAAATCTGCCTAGTTTAAAAGAATACAAAACAAATGCAATTACTTACAATGGGAGGTTTCCAATTCAGAGTCAAAGCTTTCCCTTGCAAAACTGGAAAAAAAGCAGAACACCAATAGGGACTTTTCAGCAAGTCATTTGAATCTGGCTTGGAGGTGGTGACGAGTATGGCTGTTGGTATCAGACAGATCTGTGTGAGAAGACGGCAGTGAACACTCCTAGTTCATATCTACTATTTGTTTTACTAAATAAGCATGGTCAAGAACTTGAGTTTAAAAGGCAGTAACAGCCTGTGAGATTAGCTTATGTGTGCAGAGTTGGCCTACAAAATATCGGGTATGTTTGCAATCTAGGTACTTGTTCCAACATTGGGTGTGATTATAGTACATATGTAACACCTATCAGAAGGGTCATTACAGTAACAAATCAAGAACAGTAATTCTTAGGCTTTTTATAAAACAACAAAACCAACCTAACCAAAATCCCAAACTAAAAGGTGCTTCACAGGAGTATATTAGGGTTTTCCGGAGAAACAGAACCAATAGATCTAAATGTATATATAGATCTATCATAAAGAATTGGCTCACGTGATTACGGAGGAGGCTGGCAAGTCCAAAATCTGCAGAGCTGATGTTCCTCCAGTTTGAGTTTGAAGGTCAAAAGCTGCCAAAGAACCAGGAAGAGCTGATGTCACAGTTTGAAGGTCATCAGGCAGGAAGAGCCGATATTTCAGTTGGAAGGCAGAATTCTCTCTTACTTGGGGGAGGGTCAGCCCCCAAAGGGCTAAGTTTAGCTATAGCTTGAATGACTTCTCATGCTGTGGTGGCTTTCTTTCTTTTTCCTTTAACTTGTTGAGCTTGAGCCAGAGTCCTGCAGGATGGAACGTGTTCCCCTATCCTTTGAATCCCCGTGTGTGGCTTCTAGCCCACAGAGGTGCACAAATAGCAAGTCGCTGGTGTGTGCAAGCATGTGATTTGCCGGAGTGTGATGTGCTACGCTGCTGGACTCCTTTAACATTTCACAATATTTGAATGTGGAAATTCATATACCAGTAGTGGCATCTGTTTGCTTTATTATATCGTTTGTTATATAGGCCTGACTCCCCAAATAGATAACCATGGTGTCCTGAAGCGAATATAGGAGATCTGGGTTTGACTTCTGCTTCTGCTACTTAAAGTAGTGTGTGTCCTTTCTGAGATTCAGTTTAATCATCTATAAAATACAAAGATGTTTCCTCCAGAACTATTTTAATGATTAACTGTGACAGACTATATATATTCTCCTTAGGAAACTAAGGAGAATGACAACTATATGCAATGTGGGATCCTTCACTGGATTCTGGAATAGAAAAAGGACATCAGTGGAAAAACTGGTATAATCCAAATAAAGTCTATAGTTTAGTTAATTGTATTGTACCCATGTTGATTTCTCAGTTTTGATAACTGTACCCATGTTGATTTCTTAGTTTTGATAACTGTACTGTACAATTTTGATAATTGTACTAACGGTTTTGATAACTGTACTTAGTTTTGATAACTGTACTATACCTTAACATTGGGGGATGCTAGGGGAAGGGAATATGGAAATTCTTTATACTATTTTTGCAACTATTCTGTAAGTGTGAAATTATCTCAAAACAAAGAATTAAATAAATGAATAAGACAGTTGTAGTTATATTGTTGTCTTTTATTTGTTTACAAAGTGCCACATATCCTTGCAGCTCTTTCCACCAGTAGTACCACTGCCACCCTTCACACTGGGACTAGGCATCACAGTTTCAAATCTGTTCCACACATACCATCTCATGAAATCCTCAGCAATCCTGCAAGATAGTATTCCCATTTCACAGTTGATGAAACAGGCTCAGAGAGGGAAGGGGCTTGCCTGAGGCTGCCCAGATGCTCTTTCCCTCTCTTGTACAGTCACATCAGAAGCCAGTTGGTGAAAGAAAAACTCAGTCTGCTTAACAAAAATCACACACAAGCCAGTGATACTTTATTATACAAGGGAGTTGGCAAAGGACAGATTCATTTTTGTAAAAGAATCCCCACCTAAGATTCCCAGTGATCCATCTGGTGATACAATCAACTTAATAAAACAATAGCTGATATTTACCAACTGCTTGCAATGGGCCAGAGCCATGCAAATCCCACCATGAAAACAGGAATTTTCATTAGGACGCAGACTTAGAAAAGGCCCAGCTTCAAAGATTCTGACTTGCATAGGCTGAGGACTCCCATTTCCAGAATTTCAAAAACCTCCTTTCTTATCTAAGTGAGAGAAAAGAAAAAAAAGTTTAAGATCAAGAAAAGATGGTCTTGGTGAATAAATTCAACCATCTGGAGTCCCTGGTATTTATGCAGCTGTTATGGCCAGAATCAGGAAGAGCAAAACCTGCATTTTATTCAGAGTTGAAATATTTACGTAAGTAAAGGAAGTGGTACTATATAAGACATCAATTTCATTAAGATGTCCTTTTGTTTGTACAGCATTCAACATAAGATCACATAGGAAAATCTTTTTCAAGATATCCAAAGTGTGCCTATAGACTATACACAATATTTTAATGCAGGATAGCTGTTAATAATGACATCATCACAATAAAAATAAGTATGGGTTAAAATGGGTTTTTTGAATACTATATCTCCCTCATTATTATAATTAGAAAACTAGTGATGGTTTACTCAGGTTTAACATTATAACTGAAATAATCAAATATGACCTCATGTGCCTGACATCAAGTTGGTTAAACTAGTTTTAAAAAACCAGTCGGGGGCTTCCCTGGTGGCGCAGTGGTTGAGAGTCCACCTGCCGATGCAGGGGACACGGGTTTGTGCCCCGGTCCGGGAGGATCCCACATGCCACATAGCGGCTGGGCCCGTGAGCCATGGCCGCTGAGCCTGCGCTCCACAGTGGGAGAGGCCACAACAGTGAGAGGCCCGCGTACTGCAAAAAAAACAAAAAACAAAAAACAAAAAACCAGTCAGGGGACTTCCCTGGTGCTGCAGTGGTTAAGAATCTGCCTGCTAATCCAGGGACATGGGTTCGAGCCCTGGTCCGGGAAGATCCCACATGTCACGGAGCAACTGGGCCCATGCGCCACAACTACTGAGCCTGCACTCTAGAGCCCGCAAGCCACAACTACTGATCATTTGTGCCACAACTACTTTAGCCCGTGCACCTAGAGCCCGTGCTCCACAAGAGAAGCCACCGCAATGAGAAGCCCACGCACCGCAACAAAGAGTAGCCCCCGCTCGCCGCAACTAGAGAAAGCCCGCAGGCAGCAACGAAGACCCAACGCAGCCAAAAATTAAAAAAAAAAAAAAAAAAAAAAAAGTCAGTTCAGGAGAGTGTGTGTGTGTGTGTGTGTGTAGGGAAGTGAGAAAATGGTTTTTAGCTTAACTCGCCAGTCAATTATAATCAGGTTTGGTCATTCTGAGGATATAGTTTTATATAGTAAATTAATTCATTCAACATGTTTGGAGGAATGATTGCAAGCTTCTTTGATAGTTACTGCCATGATTTATTTCTGGTTGGTGACTCTCAACCACTGCGCCACCAGGGAAGCCCTTTAATTATTTTTTAAAATCTATTTTTGGCTGCGTTGGGTCTTTGTTGCTGCATGTGGGCTTTCTCCAGTTGCGGCCAGCGGGGGTACTCTTCGTTGTGGTGCACGGGTTTCTCATTGTGGTGGCTTCTCTTGTTGTGGAGAAAGGGCTCTAGGAGTGTGGGCTTCCATAGTTGCAGCATGAGGGCTCAGTAGTTACAGCACGCGGGCCCTAGAGCGCGTGGGCTTCAGTAGTTGTGGTGCACGGGCTCGAGAGCGCAGGCTCAGTAGTTGTGGTGCACGGGCTTAGTTGCTCCACGGCATGTGGGATCTTCCCAGACCAGGGCTTGAACCCGTGTCCCCTGCACTGGCAGGCAGATTCTCAACCACTGTGCCACCAGGGAAGTCCCTCAATTTTTCACATTATGATGATAATGGATTACTTTCATAAATATATAATGAGCTAATGCTGTTCCTATTCAGTATTCAATCGGTTTTAATCTATTGAGACATCAAAAAAATTTCCCCACTCCCCAAAACCAAAATAGCCCTCTAATTTAAGTAAGTGGGTTTTTGGGTACATGGAGATGCAGGCAATGAGGCAAGTTTGTGCTCCCCCACCTCCAAGTACATTTATAAGGATAAAAAGGCAAAGACGATTGTTGTCTCTAAAACAAGGCACAGGGAAATATGCCAAGTCCTCTAGATCTTCCTGTTTCTCAAAGATGCAGTATAGATGTGGTCCCCAGTGGGGCAGAGGCCACTGGTCATTTAATGAAGAAAAGAAGCTGATTCCTATAAAACACATGGAAAGGATACAGTTATGTGTAAGGGGTGAGATGGCCTCTATAATTGTAGTTACTTCAGAATTAAAAGAAATCATTTCAAAGGTCAGAATGTGCTGGTTCCCCATGTCAAAGACTTTACTGCTGTGTTTGAACTCAGATTGAAAAAAAAAAAAGATTAAAGGCAATTGCTGGATTGCTAGTTACATGGTACCTCGGGAATGTCCATCATCCTTCTCAACTTCTGATCTCTCCAATTCCAGTCAAAAACCAGAAACTTTAAGGGGTTCAAATTAAGGCCACCTGAAAGAGACAGGGAGAGAGTTGCTACATTAAAGAATTTATGACATAAGCTTATTAAAATGATTTTTTATTCCTCTGGTTGCTTTTTTGCCTCATTTGCTCTTTTCTCCCCCAGCAACTAATCTCTGCACGTTAAGTGCTGTCCCTGTCTGATGGAAAACAAATGCAGCACTCAGAGACTTACTCTCCTTACAGTCTTATCACTGATTCTCAGGGAAGCAGGGAAGCTGCTCTTGCTAAGCTCGTGAAATGCTCAAGTTCTGGCAAAGAATCAATCCCAAGCCTCCATTTCATGAAGCCCCAGAGGGTAAAGTGTCATTCCCGACAGGGATTTGATAAGACATATCCTGCAGTTTGGGATAGTGACCCTTCAGAGGAGTTGAGTCCAATAGAGTCTGCATGACTCTGAAGAGGTGAGTCGGCAGAAGGACGAGGACGGGGTTGGGAGGTTAAATTCAGGCAAAAAAGAAAGTTAAGATGAATGGGCTCTATTCAAAGCCCGCTATCCTTTGAGGAGACTGGTAAACCACTTAAGGACTCATTCCTGCTGTCTTCCTGTGTATCTAGAGACAATTATGGAGTGTGGGGCTGGAGGGGACCTTAGGGGTTGTCTGTTCCTCAGAGGTCTCAGAGTTGGGCAGTTGGTTTTTTCCACTCCACACGTTCTGCCCACTGCCCCAAGCTATCACACCTGGAAACATAATGAAGCCTTCCTTTATCCTGCAGCACTTCCCCTCAATATTGGTTATTTCAATAATTTCCCCTCTGCCCTAAAGACTTTTTCATGCTTCTTATAACTACGATGCCTCTTATTTAGAACTCTCTCTGTAATTAAAAATGATGGAAATTAAGAAAGACAATGGGTTGATAGTGTTCCCTTAAAAATAACTGACTGCTGGGCTTCCCTGGTGGCGCAGTGGTTGACAGTCTGCCTGCCAATGCAGGGGACACGGGTTCGTGCCCCGGTCCGGGAAGATCCCACATGCCGCGGAGCGGCTGGGCCCGTGAGCCATGGCCACTGAGCCTGCGCATCCGGAGCCTGTGCTCCGCAACAGAAGAGACCACAACAGTGAGAGGCCCACGTACTGCAAAAAACCCCCAAAAAACCAAAAAAACAAAACAAAAAAAATAATTGACTGCTGATGGGACAGCAAATAGGTACAGGCTCTCTGGAAGGCAACTGGACATTATATAATAGGAGCTTTAAAATGCTTACTGTTTGATAAAATAATTCTCCTTCTCTGACATACCCCAATAAAACACCAGAAACTTACACATAGTTACTTATAAAGATGATCACTGTGTATTACTTATAATAGCAAAACAAATTAGAAAAAACCCAAATATCCTACCATAATAGAATTGCTAAACACCAATATAACTTGGGGTCAATATCCAAAATATATAAAGAACTCGTACAACTCAAGGGCAAAAAAACAAATGACTTGATTTAAAAATGGGTGCAGGAACTGAATATACAGTTTTTCCAAAGGAGACATCCAAATAGCCAATAAGTACATGAAAAGGAGCTCAACATCACTAATCATCAGGGAAACACAAATCAAAACCACAATGAGCTATCGCCTCATACCTGTTAGAATGACTGTTATCAAAAAGACAGGAGATAACAAGTACAGGCAAGGTTGTGGAGAAAAAGGAACTGTGTACTGCTGGTGGGATTGTAAATTTGTTCAGTCATTATGGAAAACAGTATAGAGGTTTCTCTAAAAATTAAAAATAGAACTACCCTATGACCCAGCAACTCCACTTCTGGGTATATATCCAAAGGAAATGAAATCACTGTCTTGAAAAGATATCTGTACCTCCCATGTTCACTGCTACATTAATTCCAAAAGCCAAGATTTGGAAACAACCTAAGTGTCCATTGACAAATGAATATATAGAGAATGTGTCACACACACACACACACACACACACACACACACACACAATATTATTCAGCCATAAAAAAGAAGAAAATCCTGCCACTTGTGACAACATGGAGGGAACTTGACAGCATTATACTAAGTGAAATAAGTCAGATAGAGAAAGACAAATAGTGTATGATCTTACATATATGTGGAATCTAAAAAAAACCCAAAAAACAAAAATGAACTCATAGGGCTTCCCTGGTGGCGCAGTGGTTGAGAGTTCGCCTGCCGATGCAGAGGACGCGGGTTCGTGCCCCGGTCTGGGAGGATCCCACGTGCCACGGAGCGGCTGGGCCTGTGAGCCATGGCTGCTGAGCCTGCGCATCCAGAGCCTGTGCTCCGCAACGGGAGAGGCCACAACAGTGAGAGGCCCGCGTATCACAAAAAAAAAAAAAAAAAAAAGAACTCATAGGTACAGAGAATAGATTGGTGCTGGGTGCCAGAGGTAAGAGGTGGGGGAAATAGATGAAGGTGGTCAAAAGGTAAAAACTTCCAGTTATCAGATAAATAAGTGCTGGGGATGTAAAGTACAGCATGGTGAGTATAGTTAACAATACTGAACTGTATATGTGAAAGTTGCTAAGAGAGTAGATCCTAAAAGTTCTCATGACAAGAAAAAAAACTGTAACGATATGAAGTGACTGATGTTAACTAAACGTACTGTAGTAATCACTTTACACATCACATATACCAAATCATGTTGTACACCTTGGCCAATACAATGTTATATGTCAATTATATCTCAACAAAACTGGAAAAAAACTCAATAGAATATTATGCAGCCATTAAAAATGAAAAATTAAAACTATTTCATGACAAGCCAAGTTCTCATGAGATATATTAAGTAGAGAAGACAGGTTATAAAGTTATGATATGCAGTATGATCTCCATTTATAAAAAATATAGATAAATGCTTAGAAAAAAGACTGAAAGGAAATATATTTAATATTAAGTAACAAGACCTTACCTCTAAAGTGACTTATTTTCTTTTCTGTACCTTTTTGCATTTTACAAAGGCTCTTATAATTAGAAAATCCCTTTCCTTATTAAATAAAACAATACAATTCTGTCTGTAAGTGTACTGATCCCTATGTTATGGAATATCTTTTGATGTTTGGAAACTCTCCTTAATATATCATATATATAAACATGTTAAGTCATAAACAGCTACATAAAATGAGTTATGTGCCATTTGTCTTGCTTTGTTAGACTTTCAGTTTTTGGAGTGCTGAAATTGTTCTCTTTAAACACTTTGTATGTAGCCTAACATCTGTAGTCAATGAATATTAAACCATTCATCCAATCAGAATCAGAAGAGTTATTTTCATTAGTCTTATAAGTAAATCAACAGCTCCTTAAATGATTTTTCCACTCCTTAGATGAAATAAGCTTTCACAGTGAGTTTTCACAACTCTGTAGAAATATAATTTCAACAGTCTGGACAACTTCGTTTTCTCTCTCTCTCTTTTAAATATTAAATATGGAGAAGAGTGGCCCTGTTGCCTGGGGGACCTGGCGACATACACAAAACATGTGGAATCCAGGAAGGGGAGAGGTGAGTCTTTGGCTAAGAGCCGTGGGAGAGGGTAGGCACGTCCCTGGCCTCTCCAGCTGCACAGCCAATCTCTCCCACCTCCGCGTCTCATAGATGGACTATGAGCACCTCTCATCTGCTCCTTCGCTTTCAACAACCTCCTAGGGCCACAGGACAAAAATCCAGCCAATCATTGTGCAAGGGCCTTCCTCCAAAATCTGACTGTCTTTCCAACTGAAGCACAGGCTACCACAGCCCACGAAGTCTCCAACCAAGAAAGGTGGTCTCTTTAATAAAAGTAATAACTGTATTTGTTGAGTTCTTAAGGTGTAACACTCACTGTGTTTAGCTTTTTATTGGCATAACAATCCTTTGAGGTAGGTGCTATTACTATCTCTGTCATTCAGATAAAGAAAGTTTTAGAAAGGTTAAGAAACTTGCCAAGTCACAGAGCTGGTAAGCTGCTGGACCTGGGATTTGCATCCATAGATTTGAGTCTGTAATAGGGGCTCTTAACCTCAACACGTATTGACTACTTATTGTCTCCTTTGGATATACCCCATGTATCTGCCTGCCTGCTTTTTTTTTTTTTTTTTTTTTGCTGTACGCGGGCCTCTCACTGTTGTGGCCTCTCCCGTTGCAGAGCACAGGCTCCAGACGCGCAGGCTCAGCGGCCATGGCTCACGGGCCCAGCCGCTCCGCGGCATGTGGGACCTTCCCGGACCGGGGCACGAACCTGCATCCCCTGCATCAGCAGGCTGACTCTCAACTACTGTGCCACCAGGGAAGCCCTGCCTGCCTGCTTTTGATTCATCTGTTGTCCCATTCCTGAATGCTTTTCTCACATCTCCATACTTTGAAGATCCTATTTTAATCCTACCCATACTTCAAAGATCAGTTAAAGATCCTTTCCTCTGTAAAGCCTTCCCTGCAGATTCAGCCACCATAACAATCTCTCCCTCATTTCAACTCCTATAGGACTTAGAAGTGCTTGTTTGGACCTTGGCATTTACTGCCTCATGTCGTCAGTCTCATCCTATGCACATTTATCTCTTCAACTGGATCAGGAGCTCCTGGAGGGGGAAAGGCTCTGGAACCAGGAAGGCCTAGAATGAGAGATCTTGGGAGGGGCTACGTGACCCTCCAAGATTCAGTTTTCTCTCGTAAGAAATAAGAATGCTAGCCTGCAAGGATTCTATGAGTACTAAATGAGATATGTGAGGGTGTCTAGCACAGCACTGAGTACAAGTAGGAACTCAAAAAATATTTGTTTCCCTTCCTTGCCTGGGGCCACCAAGTTTGCTACTTCCTTGTAATTGCACAGACCTCTGCATATAGTGGGTTCACTTACCCAACGTTTTCACCTGGAAAGAAACACTAGTATTTTTAGCTCTTGTTTGCTTCCTTGCAAATGACCATCTCTATACTGAGATACTATATTGATGAACACATTACTTTTAGATACGTAAAAATCCAGCAATAGCTCCAGGCAGTTATAAAATAAAGTTGTTAAACAAGTAATTTGGAAATGAGTATTTAAAAGAAATCTTTAATCTGTCTGGCAGGTAGAACATGTACTAAGATCATCAGCAGGTCAGCAGGTTTTTAGGCTACCGGCTTTGAGAAAGTCAACAAACTATAAAAACCCACCGGTGGATGCTGTCTGGAATACTTTCTGGGTAAAGCACTAAAAGAGAAACACATTCGCGAGAAGTGTTCTAGAATGCTTGTATTTCATCCATAGAAACTGCATTTTTGTTTCAACTTATCTTCTATACCAGCCCTCAATTGGAATGGGAGTCTTGGGGAGCTGAGACTCAATTAAGTGAGAAGGAAATATTCAGCACATTCAGCTATACAAATTCCAGAGGCTGCAAATCGGTGGAATAGATTGTGGACCCACTAAACTGCTTAAAGCAACTGGAATTTGAATGTATTTAGATGGGCATAGGTACCGCAGTTTGCCACAGTCCTTATCATTCCCTATTGTACTACACCTGCTGGCTGGCTTTAGAGACTAAAGGCTAAGTTTCCAACTCCTGAATTAACACAGAGGTCTGATTTCACTACATCACACATGTGGTTTCCCAAACTCACATGGGGGTTAGGCAAACACTCAGCTCTGAGTAGGAGTATCACTACCTCTTTTCATACCTTGTTTAATGAGTTCTTTAATCCTCCCTGGAGTTCCTACACCCAGGTGTACCACACGCTTCTCCAGCAATTTTACCTGCTCCTGGACCTATTCCAAAATGGAAGAGAACAAAGAAAAGAAGAGTCATTGGAAAGTTCAATCATAGTCCAATTTAGAGCATTTAATCTAAAAGCTAAGAAAGTAAAAAAGCAAATGGGGCTACTCTTGTTTAGGGTCAACTTCCAGGGCAAAGAAGGTTAACATCAAGACAGAAGAGCATCTCCCTGGAAAACTGGTTAAGTCTCCAAAGAGTCCAGGGCTCAAACCTCAGCTTCTGTACGGAAACCTCAGAGCACAGAGGAGTAGTGACTGTTGTGGGAGCAGAGGCAGGGAACGCAAAGAAAATTGGAACGGTCATTCAGTATGTTACAAAAGGAAGGCACCAAAGAACATGCTTCCTAAGGAGATACGGAAAAGAGGCTGAAGTGAAACAACTGAGGTCTGGAAGTGGCCCTTAAGGATCACTTCCACCCCCGACTAGGAACCACAGGCCCTTGCTTACCTTTATGTGTTTTGCGAATAATTTCATGACTTTGCTGTCTCCTCTGAATGCGGTCATTGACCTGATGAAAAGCAATAGATTTACGCAGAAGAAAAATCATTCATTCAGGGCCATGTGGACCACTTATTACATCTTAAGTATTACACCATATTTTTTCAAAATATTATGCACATTTATGTGTGTCTATATGTACATATGTATGTGGATAGATACGCACACACAAAATTCTGATTTTCAGGTTAGTCCATCTCTGGAATGAAAGTGGGGTGGCCTTTAATCAGGCATGCATCTGGGTTGGCTTCTAAGTCTCAGGCACACGGTTCACTTTACTTAGGTTTCCTTGATTATTGAAACATGTGGATTTGCCCTTCACTTGTGTTAAAATGAAAACCACAGTCCCAAAATGGTGTCACTCATGCTTAAAGCCCATGATACCGAAACCCAGATTTAATACTTCATCTAATTGCAGTTTCAACTTTTCTGAGAAACGTAATCTTAATCAACCAGTCTGGAATCTCTGGTCAAGCACCAGTAAGGTAATCAGTCCTGTGGGTCCTTTCCATACCAGAGAGGAACATAAAACCCTTGCCATTTCCTTCCCCCACAAAAGATGTCCTGGCCTAAAAAGTAGTCTTTCTTTTCTTTTGTTAATGGCTCCATTGCTCCACCCTTTTTCCTTTTTTTTCTGGCTGCACTGTGCAGCATGTGGGATCTTAGTTCCCAACCAGGGATTGAACCTGTGCCCCCTGCATTGGGAGCGCAGAGTCTTAACCACTGGCCTGCCAGGGAAGTCCCTCCACCCTTTCTCCTATTAAAAACTTTCATTTTGCACAACCCCTCGGAGTGCCCTTCTAGTTGCTGGCTGGGTGTTGCCTGATTTATGAATCGTTGAGTTAAGCCAATGTGATCTTCAAATTTACTTGGTTGAATTTTGTTTTTTAACACCTGTAATACAAAAGTTCTGTATTTTAGGTCCCTGGCAGAGAATTTATCTTCAAACTCTGCAGTATAGTTCTCATAAAAAATTTGTTTGTGATAAATATCTTAGCAGTGATGTCAGCCTGTGCTCTACAGAGCCCAAGGGCATGTACGAAGGTCTGTGTGTGGCTGCCCTGCAGGGACAGGGATAAGCTAGCAGGGAGAAGCAGGAGGGCTTATGTCCTGCATTCAGAGCAGCCCTCCTACTTTTATGGACTTTGCAGAGTGAGCTTATCTGTAAAATCTTATATGTGGAAATGTTTCGGGTATAAATGGGTATAAAAGAACAATCTTCTAGTTGATGTTTGGGAATAGAATATGGGAATACTGCTCGGAATATTACTTTCCTTTATATATCATTAATATACTTGAGAAATATTACCAACCAGTAGGAATAAATGAATTTACAAAATAGTGACTCGTGCTACACACGTTCTGTTGCACTTGAGTCTGTACTTACACATGAGCTTTCTCCATGGCGAGGTTAACTAAGAAGACAATTTAGGGGACATATTTAACATAACTCATGGTTCTCAAGAGAACAGATATTCTTACAAAAGTTAGAATTATTCAATATTAGCCTTTATGAATAGGGTTTGTTATGCCTGCTCAGAAATCACCTTCTGCAAATCACCTAACCTTGAAATGGATCATAATATTACTGAAGACATAAAGAAACACTGAGAGTTGGCAAATGAAGTACGACAACATAGTCCTTCTATGCCCATCAGAAAGGCATTTATGTTCAGTAAAAACTCAAATCAATGTGACAACTTGTTTTTAAGAGGCCACCTCCAGGCCACCTTCTTTGCCTTTAGTGTTTGAATCTGAAATGAGTTCTGTGGGTAGTCTTTAAAACACTGACATGTCAATGTGAATTCTTATGATTTCAGAACCAGCAGTTCAGAACCAGGCTACCCAGAAGCAGTTGGAGTCTTGCAGATCAATTATGTTTGGAGCAGAAATAGTTAAAAGAAACACTTTCGTTTTACTGAAAGGGTGTGTGATACAATTTAAGGTGTGTGCCTAGCAGGAAGGATCTGAAGGACGATTAACAAAGCTTAAAAAACGACTTTTCTAAATTCATGGTCAGATTAGCTCCTTTAGAAAAATAGATGCTAAATAACTACCGAGAGTCTACTTTGCACAGTAATCTATTTGATCAAGTTCCTTTTTCTTTAGGACTTGGATTTTCTTGTTTTGTCTCTGGTCAAAGCCCGGTGCAGAGCCTGGCCCTGGGAGAGGGTGAGTCCCAGGAAATCCCATTTTACTCTGACAGCTCTTCTCTGAAAGCTGAACGCTACTACGGATCCAGTGGAAGCCTTTTTGTTTATTCTACAAAAGCTACAGTAAATGAAAAGGTATGTGAAGGCACTTAGTAAAGCACCGACAAATTTTCTTTAAAACATAATTTTTACATATAAATTTTTGGTCCACTTGGCATTTATCTCGGTATAAGGAGTGAGATATGGAACCCAGCTTACTTTTTTTAGATGGCTACCCAGTTGTTCCAATACCAATTATTAAATAATCCATCTTTCCCTACTGATTTTTCACTTTTGCCGTATCCTGTACTTTCATATGCATATGGGTCTATTTCTGAACTTTCAGCTCCGTTCCACTGTTCTGATCTGTCTGTCACACGTGTGCCAGTTCCATACTCTTTTAATTACTGAGACTTTGTAATATGTTTTTTTAAAAAAACAATCTGATAGATACTATAGGCATAGTATCCTCACTAGCATTCTTTTTTAGAATTTTGCCAGCTATTTTTTCTTCTGTATTTTCTCATATGAACACAGAACTAGTTTATCTAGTTTAAAAAATAATTCTATATGAGTTTCATTGGGAATCTGTGAAATTTGTAGATTATTCTAGGTAAAACAGACATCTTTACATTGAATATTCCTATTCAACAATATGGTACTCCTTTCTGTTTAAGATCTGCTGCATCCCTTATGTAATATTTTCTTCATCTAAATTTTGGCTAGTTTTTTCCTTGGTGTTCTATTTTTTCTTGTTACCATTTTAAATTAGATCTTTTCTTTCATTTATTTCTCCAACTGGTTATTGCTTGTATGCTCTCCCTGTTTTACCCTTGCGTGTTCTCCACACAGAAGCCAAAGTGATCCTTTAGAATGATTATTCAGATCATGTGACTTCTCTGCTCAAAATCCTCCAATGGCACCCCATGTCAGGGCATTTTGTACCTACTGTCCCCTCTGCCTGGAACACTTTTCTTCCAGATATCTGCTTGGCATTCTCATTCACTTTGTTCAAGTCTCTGCTCATATGTCAATCTCCTAAGAGGCTTTCTGTGACTACCCTTTTAAAAGTAGCCCCCATCTTTTTCTATCCATTTGCCATGCTTTATTTTTTTCCTACATAACTTATCACTACTTGACATTATAATGCATATTTATTTGTTTATTGTCTGCCTCCCTTACTGGAAAGTAGGTTCCATGAGAGAGGGGACTCTGTATATTTTGTTCATTGCTGCTCTCCAGCATATGGAACTTGTCAGCTCGGCACATATCAGTTACTCAGAAAACAGTTACGAAATGGAACAGGTGAAGCTTCCAACCTAATGAGCTCCAGGGCTCGGATGGCAGAGCCACAGATAATCAGCATCAGGACCGATTTCTTCTCACTGTGGTTTTTCCGAAGTTTCACCCACTTAGGGCAGACTGAAAAAAGACAATGAGAAAAATATTACCCTAAATATAGCAAAATAAGGCCTCCAAAGTTGAATATCCCCCATTACTTCTTTGTTATTGCTTAAGTAAAATAAAATATGAGCACTGTTTAGATTCTATTCTCTGGTTATTCTAGATATTAAACTAAAATGAAATATCATTAACTTACACCACAAAACATATAATATGCCAAGTAGCTAAATGTGACCAGTTTTAGGACTAAGTTAGTACAAAAAAAGAAAAGGAAATTTAAAAAGTTTGTAATAATACATTTTCTATATTTTAATTTATGTTTGTTGCTTAAAGGCAGTGTTGACTAAATGGGAAAAGAACTGATTTAAAAGTGCTACATTTTAGGGACTTCCCTGGTGGTACAGTGGTTAAGAATCCGCCTGCCAATGCAGGGGACACAGGTTCGAGCCCCGGTCTGGGAAGATTCCACATGCCGCGGAGCAACTAAGCCTGTGCACCACAACTACTGAGCCTGCTCTCTAGAGCCCGCGAGCCACAACTACTGAGCTCATGTGCCACAACTATGGAAGCCCAGGTGCCTAGAGCCCGTGCTCTGCAACAAAGAGAAGCCATCACAATGAGAAGCCCGTGCACCACAACGAAGAGTAGCCCCCGCTCACGCAGCTAGAGAAAGCCTGAGCGCAGCAACAAAGACCCAACGCAGCCAAAAATAAATAAATAAATAGATAAATAAATAATGCTACATTTTAAAGGGACACTCAGCATAAGATATAAAATGGAAATGATATTAAAATAGCAAACATTTATTAAACACTGACACTGTGCTATGCACTTTACATAACTTTTTTAGTTCTCATAATCCATTGAGATTGAATCCATTATTACCTACATTTACATTTGCTGAATTTGAGGCTAAGAAAGGTTTATGAACTCAAGCTGAGTGTCATCAGAATTGGTTAGAATTTGAAAAAAGAATGTTAAATCACCGTGTCTAAACTATTTCATTGTTGGTCACAATAAATGACTACCTAGCATGAATAATCTAGTTATTACTGCCTACATTCAATCGAAAAGATCAAATTAGATTGTCTGTGCAATAGCCATGGTCTGAATTCTGAACATGGGAACAGAATTTCAGGACCTCAGAGATGGGTTCAAGATCACACAGTCCAACTTCCTTGTCTTTCAGATAACAAAATAGAGTCCTGGAGGAGTCCTCAGTGACTTGTGCCAAGTCAAATAGCAAATTGATGGGGTACCTGCAAATAGAACACTGAGAATTCTCTGGATTCCAGGAGCAATACTTCTAATGTGTTATAAAACAAAAACAAGACCAAAACCCAAATCCCCAATACCAGAGAAAAACAAGATTAAATTCAAATAAATAAAAATTAATATCAAGATGGACCTAAAAAACCTTCATTTAAAATCCATTTAAGATGGAAACTTGATTTTAAATGATGTTTTAAAAGTTTTTATTTTAAAGAGGTAGGCCTAATGTTTTAATGGAAATAATAAAACTTGATGAATAATTTTTTAAAAAATGAGTTTACTTACTTTCTTTTAGATATGATGAAAGACTGTGAGTCAAATCATTGGCCTTGAGGAAGCAGGAGTCTAGAAATATGAGAAACATGCTTTGTAGAAGATTTTGCAAACACACACATACTCAAAATAGATTACATGTGAAAGGTGTATTCTTTTTTTTTTTTATTAGTTTCTGCTTTATAACAAAGTGAATCAGTCATACATATACATCTGTTTCCACATCCCTTCCCTCATGCATCTCCCTCCCTCCCACCCTCCCCATCCCACCCCTCCAGGCAGTCACAAAGCACCCAGCTGATCTCCCTGTGCTCTGCGGCTGCTTCCCACTATCTATGTACCTTACGTTTGGTAGTGTATATATGTCCATGCCTCTCTTTCGCTTTGTCACAGCTTACCCTTCCCCCTCCCCATATCCTCAAGTCCATTCTCAAGTAGGTCTGTGTCTTTATTTCTGTCTTACCCATAAGTTCTTCATGACATTTTTTTTTTTCTTAAATTCCATATATATGTGTCAGCATACAGTATTTGTCTTTCTCTTTCTGACTTACTTCACTCTGTATGACAGACTCTAGGTCCATCCACCTCATTACAAATAGCTCAATTTCATTTCTTTTTATGGCTGAGTAATATTCCATTGTATATATGTGCCACATCTTCTTTACCCATTCATCCGATGATGGACACTTAGGTTGTTTCCATCTCTGGGCTATTGTAAATAGGGCTGCTATGAACATTTTGGTACATGTCTCTTTTTTTTTTTTTTTTTATTAGTTTCTGCTTTATAACAAAGTGAATCAGTCATACATATACATCTGTTCCCACATCCCCTCCCTCATGCATCTCCCTCCCTCCCACCCTCCCCATCCCACCCCTCCAGGCGGTCACAAAGCACCGAGCTGATCTCCCTGTGCTCTGCGGCTGCTTCCCACTATCTATCTACCTTACGTTTGGTAGTGTATATATGTCCATGCCTCTCTTTCCCTTTGTCACAGCTTACCCTTCCCCTTCCCCATATCCTCAAGTCCATTCTCAAGTAGGTCTGTGTCTTTATTCCCGTTTTACCCCTAGGTTCTTCATGACTTTTTTTTTTTTTTAAATTCCATATATATGTGTTAGCATACGGTATTTGTCTTTCTCTTTCTGACTTACTTCACTCTGTATGACAGACTCTAGGTCTATCCACCTCATTACAAATAGCTCAGTTTCGTTTCTTTTTATGGCTGAGTAATATTCCATTGTATATATGTGCCACATCTTCTTTATCCATTCATCCGATGATGGACACTTAGGTTGTTTCCAGCTCCGGGCTATTGTGAATAGAGCTGCAATGAACATTTTGGTACATGTCTCTTTTTGAATTATGGTTTTCTCAGGGTATATGCCTAGTAGTGGGATTGCTGGGTCATATGGTAGTTCTATTTTTAGTTTTTTAAGGAACCTCCATACTGTTCTCCATAGTGGCTGTACCAATTCACATTCCCACCAGCAGTGCAAGAGTGTTCCCTTTTCTCCACACCCTCTCCAGCATTTATTGTTTCTAGATTTCTTGATGATGGCCATTCTGACTGGTGTGAGATGATATCTCATTGTAGTTTTCATTTGCATTTCTCTAATGATTAATGATGTTGAGCATTCTTTCATGTGTTTGTTGGCAGTCTGTATATCTTCTGTGGAGAAATGTCTATTTAGGTCTTCTGCCCATTTTTGGATTGGGTTGTTTGTTTTTTTGTTATTGAGCTGCATGAGCTGCTTATAAATTTTGGAGATTAATCCTTTGTCAGTTGCTTCATTTGCAAATATTTTCTCCCATTCTGAGGGTTGTCTTTTGGTCTTGTTTATGGTTTCCTTTGCTGTGCAAAAGCTTTTAAGTTTCATTAGGTCCCATGTGTTTATTTTTGTCTTTATTTCCATTTCTCTAGGAGGTGGGTCAAAAAGGATCTTGCTGTGATTTATGTCATAGAGTGTTCTGCCTATGTTTTCCTCTAAGAGTTTGATAGTGTCTGGCCTTACATTTAGGTCTTTAATCCATTTTGAGCTTATTTTTGTGTATGGTGTTAGGGAGTGATCTAATCTCATACTTTTACATGTCCCTGTCCAGTTTTCCCAGCACCACTTATTGAAGAGACTGTCCTTTCTCCACTGTACATTCCTGCCTCCTTTATCAAAGATAAGGTGACCATATGTCCGTGGGTTTATCTCTGGGCTGTGAAAGGTGTATTCTTAAATAGGTTGTACAACATTAATGAATTGGGGACTCATATATTTTAAAGTTGTCTAGCATTTAAAACAACAGCAGCAGCAACAATAAGTAAACTTTAAACTGTCCATCATTTCTTAGAGTAGTGAAATAGAAGCTTGTATCATTCAACGACTAATGAAGCATCTTTATTTTCAAATCCATGGAATAGGCAATATACAAAGGCAAAGCTGAAACAGCTAACAAATCTATGTGGAGATGCTCAAACTCGTCATCATAGAAATGCAAATTAATACAAAATGAGATAACACTTTGCACACACTTTAGAATGGCAACTGTTAGAAAGATGTATATACCAAGTGTTGCTGAGAATGTAGGATGATGGAAACTCTTTGTGAACTGTAGGTGGAGGTGTAAAGTGGTATCGCTATCCTGGATGGTAGTAAAATTAAGGTGTTTATACCCTATGACCCCAGGATTACATTCCTGAGTAAATAATGGAAAGAAATTCTTGTGTAGTCTGTAAAGAGACATACTCAAGTATATTCATACTAGCATTATTTGTAATACTGGGGAACTAGAAGCAACCTAAAGGTCCATATAGGAGAAAATGGATGAGCAATATGTGGTCGATGAAATCACTGGAATACTGTGTAGCATTTTAGAAGCAATGAAGTAGATGTACTTAAAGCTATACAGGTATCTTGAAAAAGTGTTAAGTGAGGAAAGAAACAGAATGAGAGGTTCAGCACATCATTTAAATAAATTGTAAAATGTATCCACACGCAACAATATGATATATTTTACAAGAACATATGCATATTTAAAAAGGTATAGTAACACATTATGCCTATGGAGAAAGGAATTTGGAGTGTGGATGGGGAAAAGCGGGAAGAATGCATCAAAATACAACATTAACATAACACAGCACAACAACACAATGAAAGAATGGAACGGGCTACAATAAAACATAGGAGCCTTGCTCAACCAACAATGATCATGGTCTAGCAATTACGTAGTATTATTAACTCTGTTCCTAAGATGTATAAAAAAGCAACATCATGTTTAGCATCCTAATTCATTATAGCAGAAAAAGTCTGTCTATAAACATAGCAGAGTGTTAGGGAGTAAACTATTACTAAATTAAATGAAACTTATGCTGCGCCCCAGCATATATAACTGACAATATGTGAGTAACCAACTTCAAAGATGTTTCCCCCATACTGTTGTTGAGCCTTTGATGGTCTTGAAAACTGTAACCTCCCAAGCCTGGATATGACCAGACTCACCTGGAGAACTTTACAAAAAATACAGATTCCTGGAATGGACTCCCCCCTTGCTCAATGAGTCAGAATTCCTTGCGGCTGGGCCTGGGAATTTGCTTTTTAAGTTCCTGGGTGATTCAGTTGCGGCTAGCTTACAGGCATTTAGCACTGATCTAAACCACACTGCAGCTCTCAGGAGGACAGCTGAGTTAGCTCTAAGTGATTCCTGCCTCAAAACTCTACTTAAGTTCCCATGTGTATGACATTAACAATGTACATGCACAGTATTAATTGAAAAGACATGTTGCTGCCCTACAGACACAAACAACTTCAAACCACAACCAAGTTAGACACTCAGCAAACTAAATAGGAACAATATTTTATTACTTATATCCATCTTGTATTTATGCCCCTTCCTGAGACTGTTCCAGATAGCCCATGGCGTGCCCCTCCTCTCAAATAACAGAGACCTCCTCTGTGTCCTTGGTCCTGACAGTGTAGTGATGGGCGTTTTCTCTAAAACCTTCCTATGATGGCTTTGTTCACTGTGGCTCAGAATGGCCTAATTTCTTAACTGAAAATGAAAACCTGTTCCTTTTGGCTATAGCAGTATTTTTAACATATTTTAAACATTTTCCCCTCAGCCAACCATGACCACACATTCTTGCCTAACTATATTACTGCACTCTAATGATGATATAATATAATGTAAACTCACTATGGAACTCAAATGACTCCTTAAAGGCTTTTTCTTCTGACTTTTGACTCTCTACAATTCTAGCAAATTACAATGTTCCATGAGGTTACAGAGTAGCAGTGGTCCCATAATCTTACAAGTCCTTCTTGAGGTGAAGGTAAACTCTAACAAAGAACTAGAAGGGAAAATTGACCACTGAGTCAGAGTAAAATCAAACTTCAGTTAAATATTGAAGAGGCTTTGTTATAATACCTGGTTCCTGAGGATAGAAGAGCCAGGACCTAGCTCTCCTCCTGAGGAACTGCTGTGCTGAGGAGAGTGGTTTCTAACTGCCGTTGGGCTTTCTGATCTCAGTAAGTAGAAAACTCCAGAACTCGCTCATGTGGAAATGAGTTCCTTCAATTCCCTAAAGAGTATTCCTTTTGGAAAAGGAACAGACAGGGGTACTGATGTCTCCAACCCAACGTGCATTTAAAACACACACACACACGCACACACACACACACACACACATCAGTTTATAAAAGAATTATAACAATTCAGGGTATGGGATGTTTTTCAGCTTCTCAAGCCTCTAGAAAGCATAAAGTTGTAATGGAAAAAGGAAATCAAGCTACCCTTGACTTTTTCCAAAAGCAGTGTTAGATATCTCTAGTAGTCTATATATAGAGAGCTCATCTGAAGCAGTGGTGCCCAAACCCTCTGAGGTTTGATTTTACGACACCTTTTCTTCAATCTCTGTGCAAAAGAGTTACAAGTTATATCATTATTTTGAAATTAATTAAAATTGGTTTTTAAAATAATTTTCCAATATCTTTTAACTTAATTATAAATATCTAAGGCAGTAGATATCAAATGATAGTAGGCTTAAGAATCACACAGGGGGCTTCCCTGGTGGCGCAGTGGTTGAGAGTCCGCCTGCCGATGCAGGGGACACGGGTTTGTGGCCCAGTCCGGGAAGATCCCACATGCCGCGGAGCGGCTGGGCCCGTGAGCCATGGCCGCTGAGCCTGCGCGTCCGGAGCCTGTGCTCCACAACGGGAGAGGCCACAACAGTGAGAGGTCCGCATACTGCAAAAAAAAAGAATCACACAGGGCTTCCCTGGTGGTGCAGTGGTTGAGGGTCCGCCTGCCGATGCAGGGGACACGGGTTCATGCCCCGGTCCGGGAAGATCCCACATGCCGCGGAGCGGCTGGGCCCGTGAGCCATGGCCGCTGAGCCTGCACGTCCGGAGCCTGTGCTCCCCGGCGGGACAGGCCACAGCAGTGAGAGGCCCGCGTACAAAATAATAATAATAATAATAATCACACAGGGTGAGGTGTCAGCCTTGCTAAAAATGCAGAATTTTGTCCCTATCTTTAGATGGTTTACTTGAAAAAAGTCTTGACTGGGACCCAAAATACTACCCTAAAAGCAAAACCATGACTAGATATCCATGATAAGGGCAACAACAAAACTAAGATGCTATTAAAGCTAAAGTTCTTATCTATAAAGGATGAGTAAAATTAATTATCTATACTTTTGAATGTGTGCTTTATCTTTTTTTAATTTAACTTCTATCCTCATTAAAATTCTTATTTATTGAAGAATGTGTCCCAAAAAATGCACACCCAATACCTTTTGAATAAAAATTACAAATCTTTCTTTTAGACTGAACGAATACCAGTTAGCATCTGAATGAAGAAATCATCCAACAGTTAAAGCTATTAGGTTGAGGAAAGGAGTACTAGCACGTGGAAATATATTAATTAGAAGGAATAACAACAAGGAAGCCTGGCTGTACCTGGTAGGGTTAGTTCTTCTAATTCAATCACTGAGCGGTTGCTGCTGTAATAGTCCTTCATCAGCTTCTGTAGGTCTTCAGGTGTCCCTGGTTTTGGCTCTGATTTTGCAAGAACATCAGTAATTTTCTTCTGATGAGAACGAAGTAAAAATGGGAAGACAGACTTTAGGATGGCATTTGGCTTAGGATGATTCCTCTGGCATTTAAACTGTAAGTAGATTCTGTGATAGCCAAGTGTGAATGGGAGTTCTAATAAACACACTTGAGAAAACTTAAAAGATACTTCTTGGACATAACTACTGCTTTGAAAAATGAATGGATGATCTAAAAGACTCCTTGTAACTCTTGGTCTCTGCTAGGAGAACTAAAAATTTTGCAGGAGTCTATAATAGGGTACTATTTTCTGTTAAAAGTCAATAAATCTTGTTGCTTGTGGAAACCTCCTTTTAAGACTCAGAAAATGTGTATTCCTGGGAGAGGAGAATTTTGAGAATTTCCTGTGTAACCTGGTTCTTAAGGCACTGAGTTTCAGTTTGGATTTCTGGGATTAAAGTAAGAGTTGCAGGACTAATCTCAGCAAAGGAGGACACTAAATACGGGCACTTGAGACCCTCAATTCTCAAGTCTTGGGAGAGACATCTTGAATTGGCCCTATGGAAAGCAGAACAGGAAATACTTTACATCTATTTTGATTTGGCCTTATTTGTGTAGCATTTACTGAATGCCTGCAATGTACTAGGAATGCACAATTGTTCATTTAACTTTCATCATAAACTTCCCTTCTTATTTCTTCCTAGTATTTCACCAAAAATCCAGAAAGAGCCCTTCCTTGCCTCCTACCCCAGCTTCCCCCCCCCTTCCATACTATCTTCCTTTTTATACCACTGCCAAGAAAGTTCTGTCAAATGAATTAACTTTAAAAGAACACGTCATCCGTGGGCACATTTTAGCATGACCTCAGCCAAGGCTAAACTAGCTAGCTGGAGTTCTGACCTTGAACCCCAAGAACTTAACACTCCTGAAGGCCATTAGTGTACAAACTATCAAAGAGAAGTTAAAGTCATTTCTTCAAGGACTTGCCAAAACTCAGCCAATTTGGCATTTCCCATCCTCCTATTTGGCCATGTGCAGGCAAGGAAAACATATGCACACACACTCTCAGTTTTCTAAAAGCTTGCTGTTAAGTAATTGGTTTGAGTCCATCTTCTTTCCTCTAATCCCAATCGCATTTCCTCTGCTGACTACAGCAGTAGACCCTTCTTGGCAGGGAGAGAATTACACTGCTGTTTTCACAACTGTGGTGGAAGGTCAAAGCTAACCACACTTTTGGGCTTCCCTGGTGGTGCAGTGGTTAAGAATCCACCTGCCAATGCAGGGGACACAGGTTCGAACCCTGGTCCACGAAGATCCCACATGCTGTGGAGCAACTAAGCCCGTGTGCCACAACTACTGAGCCTGCGCTCTAGAGCCCACGTGCCACAAATACTGAAGCCTGCGTGCCCAGAGCCCGTGCTCGAAAGCCCGCACACAGCAACGAACACCCAATGCAGCCAAAAATAAATAAATTAATTAATTAAAAAAAAAAAAAGCTAACCACACTTTCTTCAAGGCTGAGCCATAAGAAAGTTTGTATAGGAGGAACAGAGTTTTCCGTATGTTCACAGGCAAGTCTTAAAACACAAGGGGAGCCTTTTGCTTTAAATTATGGTTCGAAATTAGAGTCAGAAATGCCTTATACTTACACTACTTTCATCTGCTTATTATTTTCTTTTTATTAATACTTTAAGACATAAGGTTTTTAAAAAATGAAATGGGTAAGAAAAGAAGGTTGGTAAATTTCTTTTCTTAGACAGAGCCAGAGGGACCAGAAGGCAGGAGAGCTCTGGGCCCCTTCTAGAATTAGAAACCCGCCTGACTTCTAACCGCAGTGAAAACACAGGGTGGGTGACAAAGATGTTTGGTAATCCACAAGACTGAAATAGGAATTAGAAGAATTTATTTTTAGCTCCAACAGAAACACTTATTACTAGTGACCTTAGGAAAGTCACCAAACCTCAATGAATTTTACAATTTTTGCATATCTAAAGTGGGGATTACAATAATTGCCTCATCAAAGTACACTATATAACAATGTGACAGAAACCAAGTGGGTCCGTACCATTATAAAAAATCATTAATATTACCTTTTTCCTCTTCCTGGTCTTGGTGGCATCTTCATTTGTTTCCTTTGGTTGTATCAAGAAACATTCTTTAGGCTATAAAGAAATGTAAATGAGAAAACTTTCATCTTAGCATGATGAGGTGTCAACTAATGGTATGAATCCCAAAGTATCAATATCTACTGTCATGCATGTATTCTTCAGAGTATCTTGGTAATATGGACAAAGAAATGTTGGCAAATCCACTGAAGGCTATTATGCAGGGGCCGAGCTGAGAGAATTTGTAAAAGTGAGAAAGTGCAGATGACTCAAGACTGGAAAATCTTTGAACAAAGGTCAAAATGTGTGAGTAAATGTATATATGTGTTTGAGGTGGTGGTACAGGGTATTAAAGATGGAAGACAGTGGCTAGGTTTGGAAAATACAGGCAGAAAGAGATGTGATTAAAATTAAGATGTAGTAAAGAAGTCTGACTAGAATGACTGGTGTTTCCAGGAACTAGCAATGTGTGAGTCTGTATTTCCAAGTCACTGACTTATCATTTTGTTATCCATTCCTTTCCTCTTCTCAAATAGGCACAGAAAATCTGAAGTAGGATATATTTACTTATATTTTTATAAAACCAGCTGCACCAAATGTCTTATCTATAGTGACTACAAAATGAATGTTTCTGCTTATGGTCTGACAAAAGCCTCAACACCATGGCATCCTGAGTAATTGATTTTGCCTGTTGCCTTGACCCCTGGAGTACCCTAGATAGTTTAGTGCTATTTTTACCCTAAGGGTTTGTTTTTTGTTTTGTTTTAGTGTAGAAAAACAGGAAATTTGGACTAAGACCCTGATTTATAAAATAGAATGCTTCAGATTCCATATTTATTAATCATAGGCAGTTATATAAAATGTTTCCTGTATTAGATCTTTTATGCAACATTTTCAAACAAGTTGCCAAGTAAGACATAAAATATAAGTGAAAACTTATTCTGAGTTTTTTCTTGATTAAGTTTCCATTCCAACTAGAGAGTACTCAGTTTAAGCTGGTAAACTACTAACTAAAGCAATCTTGACTCTACTGGCTTTGTTTAAAATGATTACAGATGAAGCTTTCTATTAAAGTTTCCAGATAGCCTGCAGATTAAGAATGCCTATGGCCTGAATCCAGAGAGATATAATGCTATGTAATTTCTTCAAGACATGGGGCCAGGACCAGCAGTTTCTAGACTCTGTTTCAGTTATAGAGAAGTAGATTCAAAAGGCTCAGGATTAAAGTAATATGGGAATCTTGAAATTTCAGCTGCTTCTCAGTTAAAAGAAAAAACCTGCAAAGTACAATTGCATCATAGCTAAAGAAAACAGATATTAGGACCTCTCTTATTTAGAAAGTTAAGCTGTCTTGTGGATGCAGATACACGCTAATTTGATGCCAATTAGAAACTGGGCCAAGGCCACTAATATGTCACAGAAGCTGCCAGACAGTCATAAGAGTCCAATTACAGATCAAGCCAACATCAGCTCATGCTGCTATGGCAAAGGCCTGGATACAATTAGTATCTCCTTAGATTCCTCAAGGCATACTTCAGTATCTTGTCCCCATTATGAAGGTTTTGGGGGGAAGCAGATGTAGAACCTGTTTCATTTTCTTATTTAGCAAATGGGGGTGCTCTCTAAGAGTATGTTCAATGTGCGGGGTTTGTATTTATGCCAGGTTTACAAAGCCAATTAAACATGACACAAATTAAATGTGGAAATGAGCTCAGTTATAAGGACATGGACTCTCCAATTCTGGAAGAAAAAATAAAAACACAATTCTGAATCATGCAAAGGAATAAAGAAACATGCTTGACAACTGCTTTTGTCAAGATCCTGTAACAGGTTTACATGCTAGGTTCAAATTCTTACATCATCTTAAAGGAAATGCAGTATGATATTTGTTTTCTGGGAGCAGTCACTTTAGCTGGTTGCAGTAGGGTGCTAATGAAGAAGCAAGTTTATGGGGTCAATTTCCATATAAGTGAGACTACTTTATGAAGAAATACAAAGCCCATAGTATTGAAAATTCCTAAACATTGCCAGCTGCCTTACAAATGCTGATGTTTACCCTCAGAGAGACTAGGTAAGATGAGGAAGACTCAGGGTAGGCCAACTAACCATTTCTAGGAACTGATTCCAACAGTATCTGACTTTGGCAGTTAATAAGTAATGTCATTTCTTTATGCAGTGATTTTTAAATATGTACCCTGAGTATGAAGTTAAAGATTTAGAAGAATCACACTTGCCCAAAAATATACCAAAAAAAACTTATTAAGCTTTCAGTGAAGCAATTAATTGGGGCATGTTTTCAATTCCTTAAAGTGTCAAAAATTATATCCTTTAAGAATGAGTCTTCTGGTTTTAACCATGGCAAATCATTTTCAAAACGCTACTAAAATGAAAATAAAGGAGGGACTTCCCTGGTGGCGCAGTGGTTAAGACTCCAGGCTCCCAATGCAGGGGGCCCAGGTTCTATCCCTGGTTGGGGAACTAGATCTCACATGCATGCTGCAACTAACAGTTCACATGTCTCTACTAAGGAGCCCGCGAGCTGCAACTAAGGAGCACATCTGCTGCAACTAAGACCCAGCACAACCAAATAAATATTTAAAAAAAATTGAAAATAAAGGAAACTGAAAAAGATATGTCTATAAGGACCAAGAAACCAGGAGAAAGGACAACAGTAGTGGAGAGATTTCAACAACTTTTTGGAAAATGGAAAGGGTTGGAACTGGATGGAAGCTATTTAGCATAGGGAGAGAGACATCTAGCACCTGGGTTTCTAGAGAGGCGGATGCTAACAATAAGTGTGTCTGTTTCACCTGTTGGACTCTGAAAAGGTTCAGCAGTGGGTGGCACAAGGTACTACAGAGGGGAAAGGGTTTGAAGGAAAGGACTGGTTGAAACTTTACATTTAAAATGATTAGCCTCCCTTGTATCTTCTGCCCAGGTAGCCAAGCAACTATCCCATTACTGCTTCCTCTCATCTTGTTCTTCCTAACAGAAGACTGGAGATGTATGCTCTGGAGAGAATAAGAAGACCAAGAAGTCTAGCACAAGGGAGGCAGGGTAGAGGTTGAGGCTCATTTCCTTTTCCTGTCCCTGTTTCAGGATATTTCAAGAGAGGCTTATATAGTGTAGGCAGAACACTACTGAATTCTTCTCTGGAAAAATAAAATGGTCTAAGAGAAATGCCACAAGAGAGTGACATTTGGGGGTTCCATAGTAAATGTCCAGCTTTGTTATCATATCACCCTACCAAGAGGTCCACTAATTAACAAGCCCCACTTATGCACAAAAGTTTTCCATTAACTTTTTAGTGTGTCTCTCTTTAATATGAATAGACAGCTAAGGTTCATCAGACATTTAGGAAAGTCTCCAACATCATAGCAAATAAACAAAAAAAAAGAAAAAAGAACATGGAGGAAACAGAGACTGTACTTCAAAACAATTACAATTAATATTCTCAGAGAGATGAGGGAAGAATTTTCAGCCATGAAACAAGATGCTATAAAATGAGGATGCTATAAAAAAGGAAAAAAAAATCAAAAAACATTTAAACCTGAAAACAAATAAGAAAGTTGGGGGACTTCCTTCGTGGCACAGTGGTTAAAGAATCTGCCTGCCAATGCAGAGGACATGGGTTTGATCTCTGGTCGGGAAGATCCTACATGCTGCGGAGCAACTAAGCCCATGAGCCACAACTACTGAGCCTGCACACTGCAACTACTGAAGCCAGCGTGCTCTAGGGCCCGCGTGCCGCAACTACTGAGCCCACGTGCTGCAACTACTGAAGCCCGCGCACCTAAAGCCTGTGCTCCACAACAAGAGAAGCCACTGCAATGAGAAGCCTGTGCACTGCAACAAAGAGTAGTCCCTACTTGCCACAACTAGAGAAAGCTCATGCACACCAATGAAGACCCAATGCAGCAAAAAATTAAAATAATTAAAATAAAAATTAAAGAAAGTTGGAATAAAAATGTAGGAGGAAGGCTTGAAGATAAAGTAGAAAAAATCTCCCAGAAAGATGAAAAAATGATAAGAAAAAAATGGTAAGAAAATTAGAGAATCAGCCCAAGAGAATCAACATGCCAATAAAAGGTATTATAGAAAGTAAGAGTCATATAAAACAGTGGGAAAGAAGTGATAAAAAAAGTATGAAAAACTTCCAGAACTGAAGGAAATTTTCTAGAACATGAAACTCCAAATTGAAAGCCCATTAAGTATACAGTACAATGGATAAGAAAAATAACCATGCTAAGGAAAATCACTGTGAAATTGCAGAACATCCTGGACAAACAAAAGATTGTAAAAACTTATGAAAAGAAAAACAGTAACATACAAAATACAAAAGGTCAAAGAAAAGAATGGTGGCAGAACGTGCAACAGCAGTAGTGGATGCTTGAACTCAGTAGAACAAAGCCTTCAAAATTATGGGGAAAATTTATTTGCAAATTAGATTTTTTTTTCAAATTAGATTTTTTTTTTTTTTTTTTTTTTTTTTTTTTTGCGGTACACGGGCCTCTCACCGCCGCGGCCCCTCCCGTTGCGGAGCACAGGCTCCGGATGCGCAGGCTCAGCGGCCATGGCTCACGGGCCCAGCCGCTCCGCGGCATGCGGGATCCTCCCGGACCGGGGCACGAACCCGCGTCCCCCGCATCGGCAGGCGGACTCCCAACCACTGCGCCACCAGGGAAGCCCTCAAATTAGATTTTTATACCCAGCAAAATTATCAATCAAGTTAAGAGGAAAATTTTCAGATTTCAAACATTCTCAGATATTTAAGATCTCAAAAAATTTACTTCCTACCCACAGATACTCAAGGCTCTATTCCAGCACAGTAAAGGACTAAATCAAGAAAAAGGATGACATAGGATTCAGTAAGTAGGGAGACCAATCCGGGAGACTACTGAAGGGGCAGTAAAGAGAAGTCTCAGTTGTTCAGCAGGCCTAGAGAATAACCAATTCAGAGTGGAATAAAAGTGTGGAGATCTGTAGGAAAGAACAATAACTGATCTATTTGACCATATGGAAAATATTGTCCATGAGCATGTGGAAGAGATGTTGGAACATATGGGAGCAATTAACAGTAGGAACATAGCAAGCTAGGCAAGTGAGAAATGAGGTAATTGTTAATACCATAAAAATAAAGAGTTGTATAAGAAAGGAGGGATGATTATAGCTTCTCTTTTTCTCAGCACTGAACAGTGTTTCCATGGTCATAATAATGAAAGAGTGACAACTGTTTTAACCAAAATATAATATTGTATCAGCAGAGGAAGTAGCAGTTGGAGAGGGAACAGGGCATAGGTGAGAGGACTATGTCCTCCTATGCTACCTTGGGAAGATAATGTCAGAAAGTGGTAAATCAAGAAACTGCAGTATAAAATATAAGGTAGCAAGTAAGAAAAACAGCTAAAGACTGATGGTGGTTGCCCCTGAGGAAAGACCTAGATGAGTAGGGAAGGGGACTGCTGCTTTTCCACTAAAAACTTTTAATAGTGTTTGATTATTACTTTGGTAAAAATAAAAAAATGTAAATTGTCATTTTATAACAAAAACAAGCATGTTCATTGTAAAAATAAAAACAACTTAGAACTGCCTTTTGGGTTTGGCCAAAAGTTATTCAATACACACTCACCGAAATGTCTAAAATTAAAAGACAGATAACTCCAAAAGTTGACAAAAATATAAAGCAAGCAAAACTCTCATACACTGCTAGTGGGAGTGGAAAAAAGGCATAACCATTTTTGAAAAAAGTCTAGCAGTTTTTATAAAACTAAACATGATTCAGCAATTCTATTCCTATGTGTTTACTCAAGAGAAATAAAAATACATGCTAACAAAAAAGGCTTGTATATGATTGTTGATTGTAGATTTATTCATAATAGACCCTAACAGCCACAGGTATCCATCAACAGAAGAAAGGATAAATAAACTATGATATATTTATATGGTTGAATATTACTTAGTGTTATGGACTGAATTGTGTTCCCCATAATTCATATGCTAAAGCCCTAACCCCCCGTGTGACTATATTTGGAGATAGGGTCTTTGAAGAGGTAATTAAGGTTAAATGAGGTCATAAGGATGGAGTCCTGATCCAATAGGACTGGTGTCCTTATATGAGGAGGAAGAGACACTAGGAATGTGCACGCACAGAGAAAGACCATATGAGGACACAGTGAGAAGGCAACCATCTACAAACCAAGGGGAAAAGCATCAGGAGAAACTAAACCTGACAACACCCTGATTTTGGACTTCCAGCCTCCAGAACCGTGAGAAATAAATTGCTGATGTTTATACCACCCAGTCTGTGCTACTTTATTATGGCAGCCCTAGCAGACTAATATACTCAGCAAAACTAAACAAAAAACAAAAACAAACAAAAAGAACCACTGTCATCAACATGGATGAATCTAAATAATATTGTGCTGAATAAAAGAAGTCTTGAACAAAAGAGCATACCCTGTATGATTTCATTTACATGAAATCCTAGAAAAAGCAAAACAAATTTTGGGGGAAAAAACATCAGAACGGTGGTTGCCTCAGGGGCAAGGAGTTTGGAATGGTGATTAACAGGGAGGTGGCATGAAAGGATTCTGGGGTGATGGTAATGTTCTGTATCCTGTAGGGGTTTGTGTTACGGAGTTATATGAATTTGTCAAAACTCACTGAGTGGTACATTTGACATTTGTGTATTTTATTGTATGTTAACTTTACCTTACAAGGAAAAAGAAAAGAACTTTAAAGTAAATATTGAGCTTTTAAAAATAATATGCATGCTGAAGCATCAGAGGGGAGTGTACTGATTTTGCAAATTACTTTGAAATGTGTCAAAAATAAGGTGATTGCTAGATGGATAGTGCCTGAACACACTGTTCAAAAATTTTGGACACGGTCACAGTTACATAAGAAATCCTTAAAGGGAATTCCCTGGCGGTCCAGTGGTTAGGACTCCATGCTTTCACTGCTGAGGGTCCGGGTTTGATACCTGGTCAGGGAACTAGGATCCCGCAAGCCCCGCAGTGCAGCCAAATTAAAAAGAAAAAACAAAAGTCTTTAAAGAAATTAAAGGTATGCCTCGCAGATTCTCTCAAACATGAGTCTAGGAAGCTTAAGGGGTCTTATCTTGTAATTGTGTCAGCTGAAGCCCAAGGTACAGAAGGGTTTATCTGGAAAACATTGTGGGTGTGACTTCTGCCTAATAGAGTAAATCCCCAGATGAATCATAGGAGAGCCACACAATTCTTTTTTTAAATTAATTAATTAATTAAATTTATTTATTATTTTTGGCTGCGTTGGGTCTTCATGGCTGCATGCAGGCTTTCTCTAGTTGCGGTGAGCAGGGGCTACTCTTCGTTGCGGTGTGCGGGCTTCTCATTGCAGTGACTTCTCTTGTTGCAGAGCATGGGCTCTAGGCATGCGGACTTCAGTAGCTGTGGCATGCATGCTCAGCAGTTGTGGCTTGTGGGCCCTAGAGTGCAGGCTCAGTAGTTGTGGCGCGTGGGTTTAGCTGCTCTGCGGCATGTGGGATCATCATGGACCAGGGCTCGAACCCGTGTTCCCAGTATTGGCAGGCGAATTTTTAACCACTGCGTCACCAGGGAAGCCCCCACACAATTCTTAAAGGAGTTATACATTCAGAAGCTGAGAGGGTCAGAGAGGAACCCTCAGAATTCTATTATCAAGAAGCAAGCTGAAAGAGCTGCTTAGTTGCAAACACATGTTACCTTTCTTTTAAAAAAAAGGGAGGATGACTCAGAGGACAGAACAAGAACCCAAAGAGCAGTGCCAAGAACCGTAAGACCCTGGGCCTTAAGACTTAATCAAGAAACTCCTAACACTTTCTGAATGTTGTGGACCAATGACTCTTTGTTACTCCTATTTGAATAGAAATGCCTATAGAGGTTATCCAATGCTTGCCTCACTGCTTGGTGTTGGGTACGTAGGGGTGAGAAAACTTGTCTCTTTAGTTTCATAGGTTGAGAAGAAATACACTCAAAGAGTTATACTTGAAGGTCTAAACCCGAGGAACCTCAACTGCACCTGGACCTGATCTAGACAATGAAATTCTGGACACCAAGCTCATGCTGTAACGTCATAAGATTTTTGCAAACCTTGGGAGGGGCAAATATATTCTGCATATGGGAGGGATGTAAATCACTGGGGGCCAGAGGGCAGACTGTGGTAGCCAGATTACAGGATAGAACCAGTGATCACTATCTCCTGGTATTCATCCCCTCCTCTTGAATGTGTACCAGATTTACTGATCTGCTTCTAAAAGAATATGGCAGAAGTGATGTGATGTCAGTTCTGAGATTAGGTTATAAAAAGACTGTCGTTTCTCTCTTAGAGGAAAACATAAGAAGAACACTCTTTGACATAAATCACAGCAAGATTCTTTTTGACCCACCTCCTAGAGAAATGGAAATAAAAATAAACAAATGGGACCTAACGAAATGTAAAAGCTTTTGAACAGCAAAGGAAACCATAAACAAGATGAAAAGACAACCCTCAGAATGGGAGAAAATATTTGCAAACGAAGCAACTGACAAAGGATTAATCTCCAAAATATACAAACAGCTCATGCAGCTCAGTACCAAAAAAGCAAACAACCCAATCCAAAAATGGGCAGAAGATCTAAATAGACACTTCTCCAAAGAAGATATACAGATTGTCAAAAACACATGAAAGGATGCTCAACACCACTAATCATTAGAGAAATGCAAATCAAAACTACAGTGAGGTATCACCTTGCACCAGTCAGAATGGCCATCATCAAAAAATCTACAAACAGGGCTTCCCTGGTGGCGCAGTGGTTGAGAGTCCGCCTGCCGATGCAGGGGAAGCGGGTTCGTGCCCCGGTCTGGGAGGATCCCACATGCCGCGGAGCGGCTGGGCCCGTGAGCCATGGCCGCTGAGCCTGCGCGTCCGGAGCCTGTGCTCCGCAATGGGAGAGGCCACAACAGTGAGAGGCCCGCGTACCACAAAAAAAAAAAAAAAAAAAAAAAAAAAAAATCTACAAACAATAAATGCTGGAGAAAAGGGAACTCTCTTGCACTGTTGGTGGGAACGTAAATTGATACAGCCACTATGGAGAACAGTATGGAGGTTCCTTAAAAAACTAAAAACAGAATTACCATATGACCCAGCAATCCCACTACTGGCCATATACCCAGAGAAAACCATAATATAAAAAGACACATGCACCCTAATGTTCATTGAAGCACTATTTACAATAGCCAGGGCATGGAAGCAACCTACATGTCCATCGACAGATGAATGGATAAAGAAGATGTGGCACATATATACAATGGAATATTACTCAGCCATAAAAAGAAACGAAATTGAGTTATTTGTAGCGTGGTGGATGGATCTATAGACTGTCATACAGAGTGAAGGAAGTCAGAAAGAAAAACAAATACCATATGCTAACACATATATATGGAATCTAAAAAAAAAAAAGGGTTCTGAAGAACCTAGGGGCAGGACAGGAATAAAGACGTAGACGTAGAGAATGGACTTGAGGACACGGGGAGGGGGAAAGGTAAGCTGGGACGAAGTGAGAGAGTGGCATGGACATATATACACTAGCAAATGTAAATAGATAGTTAGTGGGAAGCAGCTGCATTGCACGGGGAGATCAGCTCAGTGCTTTGTGAACACCTAGAGGGGTGGGATAGGGAAGGTGGAAGGAGACGCACGAGGGAGGGGCTATGGGGATATATGTATACATATAGCTGATTTACTTTGTTATACATTAGAAACTAACACACCATTGTAAAGCAATTATACTCTAATAAAGATGTTAAAAAAAAAAAAAAGACTGGTTTCGGTCTTGAGTGCTCATTAGTTCCCTCTTGGGTCACTCACATGGCCTGAAGGAAGCCATGGGCAATGTTGTGAGGCATCCCTGTGGAGAGGCTCACATGATGAGGGACTGAGGCCTGCCAACAGCCACCTGAATGAACTTCAAGAAGGGCTCCTCATGGTGGAACCCCTAACGTCCAGCTTACAACTTGACTGACAACTGACGAGAGATGTAGAGCCAGAGAGACTGAACTTAGCCATGCCTGTGAGGTAACAGAAACTGAGATAAGGAATCTTTTCTGTTTTAAGCTACTAACTTTGGGGGTAATTTGTTATACAATAATAGATTAATAGAAAGAGAAGCAGAGTTGAGAAACCAGCATGGAAAGGAGGAAGGTAAATCAGAACACAGTTCTCTTTTCTCTTAATCAAGAATAATCTTGAAGAGTAGGAGAGATATGAAATGATCAATGTGAAAATAAAGAATTAGTAAGAAAATACAGTAGTGAGAGAGGTAAGTAAGGAGGGAAAGGGATAAGTACTCTTGCTGAAGATTCTTTTATGATCCATGGAGATAAACAAAAGGCTAGCTTAAGAAGAAAAGAAGTCCAGTGTTGTCTCTGAGGGGGAGAGGATGGGTCATGGAACCATTAAAAGGCTACTGACATCATGGAGGCATCAATGAAAATTCACGAAATCCCTCATAAGGGATTATATTCTGGGAACCATAATTACAAAGTCACTAGGGCTGGCTCTGAAATGAGTGATGTTGAGGAGGGAAGAGGGTGATGCAATCTCTAGGAGTAGGGGAATTCATCATTTATTTTGGAAGCAGTATTTGGAAAAAAAAAAAAACTACTGGCAAATCTTTATACTCACATTATTAAGGAGGCCAAGGATGATTGTTTAGATGTGAAATGGTTGCTAGAGATGATGTAGTTGCAAGGGTAGAAAACTTGTATAAAGTTATAAACCTGCTGCTTGAAATACTGGACAGATGGGAGGTGTGGACTCCGTAATAAAAATGTGAGGCCCAGCTATGGCAAAGGAGGGAACACCATCTAACTGGACAGACACTCTCACCTGGTGATATACATATTACAGCTAGCAGCATAATGCCAGGCAGTTCCTATGCAAGCATTAAAAAACAAAACAAACAAACAAACGAACAAAAAAACCCTTCAAGAACAGCAAACTAAGCAAATTTGAAAAAAATTCAAAACTTAAATATAGTAAACAGTAATTTCTTTTCTTTTTCTTTTTTTTTTTGATCCAAGAAAAATATATGATTACTACTTTTTTTTTTTTTTTTTGCGTTATGCGGGCCTCTCACTGCTGTGGCCTCTGCCCTTGCGGAGCACAGGCTCCAGACGCGCAGGCTCAGCGGCCATGGCTCACGGGCCCAGCCGCTCTGCAGCATGTGGGATCCCCCTGGACTGGGGCACGAACCCACGTCCCCTGCATCGGCAGGCAGACTCTCAACCACTGCGCCACCAGGGAAGTCCTACGATTACTATTAAAAAACAAATACTTGGTCACATGTGCCAAATGAATCATGTGCCTGTGGCTGTGCTAGGTACCACAGTGAACACAAAAGAAACCCTGGCCCCTGAGGCGCTTATGGGCTAGTTGGAAATGCAACCTCTATGTGCATAAACAACTAGAGAAGGACTCAAGAAAGGACAGTCAGCCTGACAAAAAGGCCGTCCTTGGGGTGGTGAGATGAGTTCCAGAGGGAGAAGAGCAGTGGGAGACAGGATGAGGAGGCCACAGAGGAGCCCAAGGGACTGTGTGGTATTCGGGCTGGAGGAGAAGAGACTCCCAGGTCTAATGTCAAGGTGGGGGACCCTTCAAGGAGGGGCTGAAGGAGGGACAATAGTCACGGGGCTCCAAAAGGCATCTGTGGGCAGCAGTGTCAGGGAGCCAATGGCTCACAGCTGGGACACAAAGGGTTGAGATGGGAAGAGGGGTAAGAAACCTGGGATACCAGTCTTGTCATCCATTATTCCTTTTCACAAATGAGTGCCACTTCGGGGAAGGTTCTGTGCCAGATGCAGTGGAGATGCACAGATGTGTACAGCATGGTAGGGAGACTAGAGACGTAGATGGATAACACTCAAATAAGGCAGAGGGGCACAAGGAGATTCCTGTGTGAATTCTCTGGCCAGGGCAATGAGGATAGGCTTGTAGAGAGTGATAAGGGCACTGTGTCTACCTAGGACTTTGATTCTCTTTTTAATTTATATTTATTTATTTATTGGCCACTTGGCATGCAGGATCTTAGTTCCCGGACCAGGGATTGAACCAGTGTCCCCTGCAGTGGAAGCGTGGAGCCCTAACCACTGGACTGCCAGGGAATTCCCAGGACTTTGTTTCCTTAAAGCAATTTGTTAGTGAAAGAAATTAGAGCAAGATGAAGGTGGTTAAAACGAGCAGTAAAATCTCTGGTGATTTTTTTTTCCCTTGGCATATGGCATGTGACCAAGAAATTACTTGATGGCATGGTTAATCCAATTTTCCCAAATTGAATGAGGAAGGACAGGTGGAAAGGGAAATGGAAGCAGTGTCATCCTCAGGGTGTGGCTTAAAGACAGTCAAGTGGGGCTTCCCTGGTGGCGCAGTGGTTGAGAGTCCGCCTGCCGATGCAGGGGACACGGGTTTGTGCCCTGGTCCGGGAGGATCCCACATACGGCGGAGTGGCTGGGCCCGTGAGCCATGGCCGCTGAGCCTGCGCATCCGGAGCCTGTGCTCCGCAAGGGCAGAGGCCACAACAGTGAGAGGCCCGCGTACCGCAAAAAAAAAAAAAAAAAAAAGACAGTCAAGTGGGTCATCACTCCTGGTACCCATCTCTCTGAGCTTCAGGTTCTTGTAAAATGGGGACCCCCTACTTCGCAGGGCAGCTGTGACGATTGAGTCATGGTGCCTTACACAGTGCCTGTGGTGAGTGTTCAATAAATCGTCTTATTATTGTTGAAACCAGGGCTGCTGAAAGATAGGTGAATGCTCATGGAAATTAAGAATGTATTTAACTTTGTCTTCCTCGATCTTTCTCCTTTCTTCCTGTGGTTCCCTGCCATTTATCTAACTTGATGGTTGTGGGAAAAGAAGACTCAAGTTGGAAGGAGGTAAAAAATAGGTGGAAATTCAGCAAGGCGAACACTCCGCCAATAAAAAGACTAAAGATGCAGGCTTTGGTGAGTTTATTAATGCAAATTTATTCTTTCACCAAAGAGTCCAGAAAAAGTGAGGAACAATCAAAAATAAAATCAAGGGCTTCCCTGGTGGCGCAGCAGTTGAGAGTCCGCCTGCTGATGCAGGGGACACGGGTTCGTGCCCCGGTCCGGGAAGATCCCACATGCCACAGAGTGGCTGGGCCCGTGAGGCATGGCTGCTGAGCCTGCGCGTCCGGAGCCTGTGCTCCGCAAGGGGAGAGGCCACAACAGTGAGAGGCCCGCGTAACGCAAAAAAAATAAATAAATAAAAAGAAAAAAAAATAAAATCAAGGGAGAAAGTAATAAAAAAGAAAGCCAGTAGGCTACAAAGAATATTTGGAGCAAGCGCCATAGTGAGCCTCGCCGCTATGGCGGTGGTGCCGTCCAGTCGGCCGCTGGTGGTGGCGTCCACTTCCCCTCAGAAGTCCAGTCTCCGCCTCCTGCTCCCACCCCGCTTGCTCAGCGGCGGCAGCGGTGGTCCCTGCCTCTCCGCCTCCTCCACCTCGGCCTGTCCACTGGTGGGCGGCATTGGCACGGAGGGGGCCCCTGCCTCAGAGAAGGTACCACATTGAATGAGCAAAGACTGAACTTTTTACAGATACCTTTTGTAAAAGGAGTAGTGCCATAATTTGAATCACAATGGATTTCACATTATGAGGTGAATGGGAGCGGAGTATTGGACAAAAATAGATTTTTTAATCTCTGCATCATGGTTTTTAGCTCCTCAGCTGTTGCACAGTCCCACTATTTGGGGAAAGCTCATGCTAAAAAGCTGAAGCAATTAATGGGTGAATATGATCAAATTTCTCCACCAAGTTCTGAACCTGTTAAGGAGAACCCCTTGTCAACCTAATGAAGCATTAAAAGACATGTGACTCTTTTCAAGATGAACTTGAAGATTACATCAAAGTGCAGAAAGCCAGAGGCTCAGAGCCAAAGACTTGTTTCAGAAAGATGAGAGAGGATTATTTGGAAACCTGTGGGTGCAAGGAAGAGGTTGATTTTAGACCCAGGTGTAGAATGTTTGATCAAAGACTCCTTTGTGAAACCATCCAGACCTCCCGAAGACCATGTACTATTTCGCAAACAGTGGAAAAGTGGTTACCTCAGTGGCTAGCAGCTCATGACAGCAGGCTGAGACTGGACTCCCTGAGCTGCTGTCAATTCACCAGAGACTGCTTCTCAGGAAAACCAGTACCCCTGAACTTTAGTCAGCAAGAGTATAACTGTAGCTCATACAGTGTAGAATCTGGAGGTATTTACAGGCACCTCTCCTTAGAAAACAGTACCAGTGCCCATCAAGCTAGTTATAAACAGATGCATCAGAAGAGAAAAAGGCTCCCAGAGAAAGGCCGGGAAAAACAAGAGGAGGAGCGGCCCAAGCATAAGAGGAAGAAAGCTTGTGAGGAAATAGATTTAGACAAATACAAGAGCATCCAAAGAAACAAAACAGAGGTTGAAACAGTCAGTACAGAAAAGCTTAAGAACCGAAAGGAGAAAAAAAGCTGAGATGTAGCCTCTAAGAAAGAGGAACATAAGCGTAGTAAAGAGAAAAAGGAACAAGGCAAAGAAAGGAAGACGAGGAGATGCTTTGGGACCAGTCCCTCCTTGGATTTTGAAGCTCTCGCATTGGTTCTCCTGAGGTTAAACTGAAAAAAGAGTTGAGGAGCTTGGTTTTACGATGTTCCTATTGCTCTTTTCATGTGAGCAGGTACAAAGGCTAAGTGAACAGAAAACATTTAGTGTGCTTGCTCTCCAACATGGAAATTACTTTTCCTCTTTTCTAAAATCATTATTACATTTTTCTTATACATAATGTAATTTCCCTTAATGAGAGTGGCTCTGCTTTAATTCATCAAATTGCTATGATGGTGGAAGTATTTTTCCCTTGGGACGTCATTTATTTTAAATTGGAGGATTAATAGCCTTTACAGAATCTATTTCTTCATTGGGTTTTAGTTTGGGGTGGGTGTTTTTATATTCATTAGTTTTCTCTGTGAAGCAGTTTAGATTGATTGTTTTTCCTTTGTTAGATCTAACTTGCAGTATATTTTCCATATTGGAAAGTGGAAAATGACATACATTACAATAAGCTTAAGTTACATACAGTTTTAAACGTTTCAAGGAGTCTTGATACAAAATCAGTTTATATTCTGGAAATGTTTATAATATAATAAAGTTCTAATTTCTACAAAAAAAAAGAATATTTGGAAACAAGTTCTGCAAGTAGGCACTGATTAGAGGCAGAGGTCAAAGAAGGCATGACTATGGTATGGTCAGTGGAGTTAAGTGAGGTAAAATCAAACCCCATCTTGGTGAAATAAATTGAAAAGCTACAGATGTTAACCTGTAGGTCTTAGAAAGAATGGTTCAAACTAAAATTGATACAGGGCCTTGGAGTTAAATATTTAATGGCTAGAGAGAAAACCAAGACTGATTATACATTAAATATGTATATCTTTCTGCATTCCCTACCTCACAAAGAAAAAATAATGAATAAAATAAAAGACTTGAAGTATATTTTACTGTAAGAATTATCACTTCAGTGCTTACTCTTTGCCAACCACAGTTCAAAGAACTTAACAAGTGTTAATCATTTAATCCTCACCGTAACCCTGTGAAGAAAATACACATATTATCACCACTTTACCAATACGGAGACTGAGGCACAGAGAGTTTAACTTGCCCAAGGAGTCACAGCTTGTAGCTAACCAAAATGCTAAACTGCTTCCCACAATTATCCTGAGCCTGGTCACAAACTTTGGGTCACAAAACTCTAGTGGAATGTGTTTAGGGCCACCTACAATAAGAATAAGGCCACATATCGTTACTATGAAGAAGATGGTAACTTTGGACTGACAGTTAGATAGTCCTTTAAAAAATCACACATGGTTACCGATTAGGTCTCAGGGACAATAATGTAAGAAAGGTGCAAATGGATGTGAGTGGCCAGTAAGAAGATGAAAAAGGCAATAAAAGGTCCTAAGTCCAGGGAGCAAAGTTTATCAAATGGCCACTTGTGGTAATACGAAGGTAGCAAATCCTCAATAAGAATTCACACAACAGACATGATGCTAGATAGACATGAGGCCCTGGGAGCCTGCTCACAGCATGTCTTGGTACTGTAATAATGAATTGGTGTGGGGGTAATCTTGCATATCTATGCTATTTGTCTTCTCCTAGGAACTATACCCAAAAGAATAAAACTGCATCTTTGGTAAAAATGTAATACAAGAATCTAAGATATCATTATTGTAAAATACATTTATATTGTAAAAAAAATATTAGGGGGAAAAATAGACCTTGCTGGTTTGTAATTAATGAGGCATGGCTCTTTCAAAGGCAGAGAAGGTAAAAGCTTCCCTCAAATCGCACCAATAACTGGTATTGGAGCACACGGAATGCTGTAGAGGGGTAGAAGAGGCTGATTTCACAGCCAACAGCTGTGACTCTCCCACAGTGACTGTCACCTGTTCGGTTTTCTTTGACAGGGCAGGAACTGGAGCTCTCTCCTGCTGTGTCATTGCTGTGTCTCCTCCTCCTTCACCATCTGATGCTTCTAGAAAACATAAAGGTTAAAAATGAGAAAAGCACCTCTCTCTTTCTTTCTCCCATTGCTAGTGTAATCTTGGTGCCACCTTTTTAGAAGGTTCTATCCCTTGACTCATTAATTTCACCTCTAAGAAGCTGAATTTAAGAAAATGATCCAAAATGAAGACAGAGATTTAAGAACCAAGGTGGCAGTGTGATTTATAAAACTGCAAAAATAAAGATTATTCGGATGTCTAAATTTGAGAATGTTTAATTATGGAACACTCACGCTGATTTTACAGATATTAAACTCCCCATTTTCAGATAAGAAAGTTGCTGTTTAGAGGGATGAAGTAATTTGCCCCAGGTCACACACCTGGGAACCCTATTTGAGTCCAAAGTCTTCCTCACAAGTGATACTGCCTGCACTGAGAACCAGCCAGCTCTTGATGCCTGTGTGCTGGCTCCAGAGGTAATGTTAAGAGAGTGTGACAGAAGGATTATAGATCATGAGAAATTCTTATTTTGAATTTATAAAATCTTTCAACACTGGAAAAAGTAAATTCTTACTCTAAGAACCAGGAAAAATAGAAGCTTTAATAATTTTTCTGTTAAAATGCTCTTCTAAAGAAACATGGCAACCATAAGTTTCTTACTTCCCATAATGCCATACTGTCTTCCAGATTTTAGTGGTTGTTCTCTTTGAACACATTTTTGAATCTTTGAAAGGCTTTACTCACTCCCTTTGAGTTTTTTGGTGTATCTCAAAGCCCAAAATGTGAATTTGTGAGTAGTATTGGTCAGAATTCATATTTAGGTACAAATTAACTAGTTTGGTAGTCCTGAGCTTTTAAATGTTTACATACTATGATGGTTAATTTTATTTGTCAACTTGATTGGGCCACAAGGTGCCCAGATATTTGGTCAAACATTATTCGGGATGTTTCTGTGTAGGTGTTTTTGGTTGAGATTAACATTTGAATGGGTAGACTGAATAAAGCAGATTTCCCTCCTTAATGTGGGTGGCACTCATCCAATCAGATACGGCTGGAATAGAACTAAAAGCATGAAAGAAGAAGTAACAACTGACACTGCAGAAATACAAAGGATCATGAGAGATTACTACAAGCAGCTATATGCCAATAAAATGGACAACCTGGAAGAAATGGACAAATTCTTAGAAAAGCACAGCATTCCAAGACTGAACCAGGAAGAAACAGAAACATGAACAGACCAATCACAAGCACTGAAATTGAAACTGTGATTAAAAATCTTCCCACAAACAAAAGCCCAGGACCAGATGGCTTCACAGGCAAATTCGATCAAACATTTAGAGAAGAGCTAACACCTATCCTTCTCAAATTCTTCCAAAATATAGCAGAGGGAGGAACACTCCCAAACTCATTCTATGAGGCCACCATCACCCTGATACCAAAACAAGACAAAGATGTCACAAAGAAAGAAAACTACAGGCCAATATCCCTAATGAACATAAATGCAAAAATCCTCAACAAAATACTAGCAATTCGAATCCAACAATACATTAAAAGGTTCATACACCATGATCAAGTGGGATTTATCCCAGGGATGCAAGGATTTTTCAATATCCTCAAATCAATCAGTGTGATACACCACATCAACAAACTGAAGGATAAAAACAATATGATCATCTCAATAGATGTGGAAAAAGCTTCTGACAAAATTCAACACCGATTTATGATAGAAACTCTCCAGAAAGTGGGCATAGAGGGAACCTACCTCAACATAATAAAGGCCATACACGACAAACCCACAGCAAACATCATTCTCAATGGTGAAAAACTGAAAGCATTTCCTCTAAGATGAGGAATAAGACAAGGATATCCACTCTCACCACTATTATTCAACATAGTTTTGGAAGTTTTAGCCACAACAAGCAGAGAAGAAATAAAAGGAATCCAAATCAGAAAAGAAGAAGTAAAACTGTCACTGTTTGCAGATGACATGACAGTATACATAGAGAATCCTAAAGATGCTACCAGAAAACTACTAGAGCTAATCAATGAATTTGGTAAAGCAGCAGGATACAAAATTAATGCACAGAAATCCCTTGCATTCCTATACACTAACAATGAAAGATCAGAAAGAGAAATTAAGGAAACACTCCCATTTACTATTGCAACAAAAGGAATAAAATACCTAGGAATAAACCTACCTAAGGGGCAAAAAACCTGTATGCGGAAAACTATGACACTGATTAAAGAAATCAAAGACGATACAAACAGATGGAAAGATATACCATGTTCATGGATTGAAATAATCAACATCATGAAAATGACTATACTACCCAAAGCAATCTACAGAATCAATGCAATCCCTGTCAAATTACCAATGGCATTTTTCACAGAATTAGAACAAAAAATTTTACAATTTGTATGGAAACACAAAAGACCACGAATAGCCAAAGCTATCTTGAGAAAGGAAAATGGACCTGGAGGAATCAGGCTCCCAGACTTCAGACTATACTACAAAGCTACAGTAATCAAGACAGTATGGTACTGGCACAAAAACAGAAATATAGATCAATGGAAGAGGATAGAAAGCCCGGAGATAAACCCACACACATATGGTCACCTTATCTTTGACAAAGGAGGCAAGAATATACAATGGAGAAAAGACAGTCTCTTCAATAAGTGGTGCTGGGAAAACTGGACAGCCACATGTAAAAGAATGAAATTAGAACACTCTCTAACATCATACACAAAAATAAACTCAAAATGGATTAAAGACCTAACTGTAAGGCCAGATACTATAAAACTCTTAGAGGAAAACATAGGCAGAAGACTCTATGACATAAATCACAGCAAGATCCTTTTTTTTTTTTTTTTTTTTTTGCGGTACGCGGGCCTCTCACTGTCGTGGCCTCTCCCGTTGCGGAGCACAGGCTCCGGACGCACAGGCCCAGCTGCTCTGCAGCGTGTGGGATCTTCCCGGACCGGGGCACGAACCCGCATCCCCCGCATCGGCAGGCGGACTCTCAACCACTGTGCCACCAGGGAAGCCCGCAAGATCCTTTTTGACCCACCTCCTAGAGTAATGGAAATAAAATAAAAAATAAACAAATGGGACCTAATGAAACTTAAAAGCTTTTGAACAGCAATGGAAACCATAAATAAGATGAAAAGACAACCCTCAGAGTGGGAGAAAGTATTTGCAAACAAAGCAACTGACAAAGGATTAATCTCCAAAATATATAAGCAGCTCATGCAGCTTAATATCAAAAAACAAGCAGGGCTTCCCTGGTGGCGCAGTGGTTGAGGGTCCGCCTGCCGATGCAGGGGACGCGGGTTCGTGCCCCGGTCTGGGAGGATCCCGCGTGCCGCGGAGTGGCTGGGCCCGTGGGCCATGGCTGCTGGGCCTGCACGTCCGGAGCCTGTGCTCCGCAACGGGGGAGGCCGCAGCAGTGGGAGGCCAGCGTACTGCAAAAAAAACAAAACAAAACAAAACAAAAACAAAAAAACAAAAAAAAACAAGCAACCCAATCCAAAAATGGGCAGAAGACCTAAATAGACATTTCTCCAAAGAAGATATACAGATTGCCAACAAACACATGAAAAGATGCTCAACATCACTAATCATTAGAGAAATGCAAATCAAAACTACAATGAGGTATCACCTCACACTAGTCAGAATGGCCATCATCAAAAAATCTACAAACAATAAATGCTGGAGAGGGTGTGGAGAAAAGGGAACCCTCTTGCACTGTTGGTGGGAATCTAAATTGATACAGCCACTATGGAGAACAGTATGGAGGTTCCTTAAAAAACTAAAAATAGAACTACCATATGACCCAGCAATCCCACTACTGGGCATATACCCTGAGAAAACCATAATTCAAAGAGTCATGTACCCCAATGTTCATTGCAGCACTATTTACAATAGCCAGGAGATGGAAGCAACCTAAATGTCCATTGACAGATGAATGGATAAAGAAGATGTGGCACATATATACCATGGAATATTACTCAGCCACAGAAAGGAACGAAACTGAGCTATTTGTAATGAAGTGGATGGACCTAGAGTCTGTCATACAGAGTGAAGTAAGTCAGAAAGAGAAAAACAAACACCGGATGCCAACACACATATATGGAGCCTAAAAAACGGTACTGATGAACCTAGTGGAAGGGCAGGAATAAAGACACAGACGTATAGAATGAACTTGAGGACACAGAGGGGGAATGGGAAGCTGGGATGAAGTGAGAGAGTGGCATGGCCATATATACACTACCAAATGTAAAACAGATAGTTAGTAGGAAGCAGCCACATAGCACAGGGAGATCAGCTCCATACTTTGTGATGACCTAGAGGGCTGGGAAAGGGAGGGTGGGAGGGAGGCTCACGAGGGAGGGGATATGGGGATATATGTGTACATATAGGTGATTCACTTTGTTCTATAGCAGAAACTAACACAACATTGTAAAGCAATTACACTCCCATAAAGATATTAAAAAAAGAAAAGAAAAGAAGTAAAAGCATGACCTCCCCTGATTCAGATAATTTTTTCTGCCTTTGTGCTTTAACTGAAACATTGGCTCTTCCTGGATATGGAGCCTGCCAGCCTTCAAGGTGGAATTACACCACCAGCTCTCCTGGTTCTCAAGCCTTCTGACTAGGATTGGAACTAGACAATCGGCTCTCCTGGGTCTCCAGCTTGTCAGTCTATCCTGCAGATCTTTGGACTTGACAGTCTCCATAATTGCATGAGCCAATTCCTTTATATATACACACATAGATACACAGAGAGAGAGAGAGAGAGACAGAGAGAGAGAGAGCGCACGATAAATATAGATAGATATATAGATATCTATTCTGTTGCTTCTGTTTTTCTGGAGAACCCTGATTAATACCCCTACTTTTAACTGTGTAGCATGAAAAAAAAGGACTCTACCCAATGAAGTAGTAGCAGGTAGAAGATTAACAGGGCTTTTTATTTATTTTTAAAATTTATTTATTTATTTATTTTTGGCTGCGTTGGGTCTTCATTGCTGCACACAGGCTTTCTCCAGTTGTGGCGAGCAGGCACTACTCCTCCTTGTGGTGCGCGGGCTTCTCGCTGCAGTTGCTTCTCTTGTTGCGGAGCACAGGCTCTAGGCACGCGGGCTTCAGTAGTTGTGGCTCACGGGCTCTAGAGCGTGGGCTCAGCAGTTGTGGTCCACGGGCTTAGTTGCTCCGCAGCATGTGCTATCTTCCCAGACCAGGGCTCAAACCCGTGTCCCCTGCATTGGCAGGCGGATTCTCAACCACTGCGCCACCAGCGAAGTCCCTAACAGGGATTTTTAAATGAAGGACTAAGTTGGCATTAAAAGTATTTATAGTGCTGCTTCTGAGAAGAGAGTAGTAGTAGTCATATTTTCCCTTATTCCTCCTGCGAAGCACAGCTAAAAATACTGACCATTATATATAAAACAAACATAGGAGATCTCTGAAAGCTGGAGAGAAGAAGTCAGACATACTAGGGACTTTGGGGCCCAAGGAACAACACAGCGGTGAGCTCCCTGGGTTTCCTTTTTGCTTTATTATCTCAGACTTGTAGCTAAAGAAGCTAGTAACTTGGAAATGCCAGTGAGAGCAGACAGAAAAGCCCCAACAAATGTCTGCTCTGTTTAACAAAATGACCAGGAAAACAAGAGCCTAGCAAGACTGAAAACCTTTAGATAATAACTACTTGACTTCAGCCAAACACAACAGAAAAACTGTTTTCTTTGCTGCCTACACCAGCAAAGGCTGAGTGGGGAACCTAGACTTCCACCTTTGTCAGGCTGTAATGAGGCACCCCAACTCCTCCTCCACCTTCCATCAGGGTGGTGTCAAGGTGATCAAGTAGGGACTGAAACCCTGAAGAGATTTTCATCCCTGAAGGGTGGTAACAGACCCCTGTTCTCTATCATCACCACCAGTGCAGTATCAATGGAGAATACACTGTGAGCCTGGACGTCCACCTCCTCCTGGTAGTAATGAAGGGCACCTTTCCTTCCCCACTAGGGTCAGAGGAACCCTAGTAGAGAATCAGGACTTTACATACTGCCCAATGAGGCCAACACCCACACTAGTGCTTTAGCAAGCACTAAAGGAACTATACAAAGAGATGTACTCAAAAATACTACAATAAATCAAAACAGAATTCTAAAAATGTTCAAGTAACCCACAGGAAGGCAGGAAAGATAAACAAGAAATAGCAAATAAACAGAAAAGACAAAATAAAATGGCATATTTGAATCCCAACATATCAACAATTACATTAATGTAAATTATCTAAACATACCAATTTAAAGACAGAGATTGGGACTTCCCTGGTGGCACAGTGGTTAAGAATCTGCCTACCAATGCAGGGGACACGAGTTCAATCCCTGGTCTGGGAAGATCCTACATGCCGCGGAGCAACTAAGCCCGTGTGCCACAACTACTGAAACTGCGCTCTAGAGCCCACGAGCCATAACTACTGAGCCCACGTGCCACAACTACTGAAGCCCATGCACCTAAAGCCTGTGCTCCGCAACAAAAGAAGCCACCACAATGAGAAGCCAGCGCATTGCAATGAAGAGTGGTCCCTGCTCGCCGCAACTAGAAAAAGCCCATATGCAGCAACGAAGACCCAATGCAGCCAAACATAAATAAATAAAATAAATACATTTATATTAAAAAAAAGACAGAGATTGACAAAGTGGATTAAAAAAATGACCTAACTGTATGCTGTTTACAAGAAACTTACCTCAAATATGACAATATAGCTAAAAGCAAAATGATGGCTGAAATATAACATGTAAATATTGATTAAAAAGCAGGAGTTATGGGCTTCCCTGGTGGCGCAGTGGTTGAGAGTCCGCCTGCCGATGCAGGGGACACGGGTTCGTGCCCCGGTCTGGGAGGATCCCACATGCCGCGGAGCGGCTTGGCCCATGAGCCATGGCCATTGAGCCTGCGTGTCCGGAGCCTGTGCTCCGCAACGGGAGAGGCCACAACAGTGAGAGGCCCACATACCGCAAAAAAAAAAAAAAAAAAAAAAAAAAAAAAGCAGGAGTTATATTAATATATTATACTCTATTAATTATATTAATATGATTAATTATATTATATCATAAATTATATTATATTATATTTGATATTAATATCAGATAAAGGATGAATAAATTAGTTGTTTCTTTAGTCTGTGTGTGATGCTTTTTGGTTCCAAAAAAGAAAACCGCTTTTCTGAAGTAAGGATGCTAGTACTGTGATTTCCATTAAGAGAGTATTAAAAGAACAGTAATGGGGACCCAACCTAACCAGCCTGGCTCCAGCATCTAGATTTCTCTAGAACTGCTGGCATTTGAGGAAGTTAAGCTAGGCCTGTGCCACTCAGTCCCAGTGGCTGATTTTCAGCCCACGGAGTGGAGTCACCAAGACGGTGCCACCTTATTTTCAACTCCTTGAGGGTCTACTTTAAAAAAAAAAAAAAAAAAAAAGGATACCACCAGATGGGATTGGTTGAATTCTTACAGGAGTGGAGTCAAGTACACTGTTCTTTTTCAACCCCAGGCAAAAAGAGCAAAAAGCTAAAATTAAAAGTTGCACGTATCTTTCTCTTTCCTTCAATCCCTGACTTTGTCCTCTTTATGAAAAGTATCAGAAATACAATTTCTCAGCAATTTCCTTAAGCTTCTAAGTATTTACTTGCATGAACTCCTTCTAGGCCCTAGGGAGAATACTGGCAATGGATCATACAGTTAATTTTTCTTAAAAAATCTGCAAAAGAGGGGCTTCCCTGGTGGCGCAGTGGTTGAGAGTCCGCTTGCCGATGCAGGGGATACGGGTTCGTGCCCCGGTCTGGGAAGATCCCACATGCCGCGGAGCGGCTGGGCCCGTGAGCCGTGGCCGCTGAGCCTGCGCGTCTGGAGCCTGTGCTCCGCAACGGGAGAGGCCACAACAGTGAGAGGCCCGCATACCGCAAAAAAAAAAAAAGAAAAAAAAATCTGCAAAAGAAAGACATATGGTGATTAAAATAAATACAATAGACCACTGTCTATTTCTACTTAGAATTCACCTCTGTCCCTATCTCCTAGTGAGTAGTGTTGGAGCTGAAGTGAGCATTTTGGGGATCCAGTTAGAGGGAGCTGGTTGGACAGACATTGAGCTTGAGTTTAATGAGATATTATAAGGTTCATAATCATAAAGTCTATAGTTAAATTATTGCTAGCTCTCCTACTGTAGGAATACTTCCAGGAATATTCTTACCACCCCATGCCAACTCACCAGACATCTGACACAAAGTGTACAGGGCTAGAGGTTGTGGACTGTGACACAAACACACCTATAGCTTCCTTCCTTAGAAATACGTGGGAAGTGGAGGAGAAAGCAGGTTTGGGATGAATGAAACCAGAAGTTAGTCAGTGGAAAGTTCTTCCAATCATCAAAAATGTAAAACTGTAAGCAGAAAATTAGGTTCCCATTTTGTCTATTCAAAATGGCAAGTCTCTCCTATAGGAATACAGTAGATGCTGTATTTTGCAGTTAAAAAAAAAAACTTTTTTTTTTCTTATCTGATAGGGATGAGTAAAATAAAACTTTTCAGAATTCCTGTGTTTATAACAGTACTGTTGTGATTTCTTATTTAAAATAATTTTTCATACCTAATTTTGTATCAGTAATTTTGTATTCTTTTTCTAAGAGAGGGTCCCCCAAATTACATAAGATATAGGTCTCACAAAAACCTAGATCTGCCCTGGCTATAGACCTGCTTAACTCTCCTATAGTTCTCACAGTTTCTCAACAGAATAAGCTACTGAAACCCATAACCTGGTAAGTTTCAAAAGCACGATGCTAAGCAAAAGAAGCCAGAATCAAGAGGCTATATAATATGTGATTCCACTTATTTAACACCCTGGAGAAGGCAAAACTATAGGGATAAAAAAACAGATCAGTAGTTACTGGGGACTGGAGATGGGAAATTTCTGGGGATTGTTGGAAATGTTCTATAACTTTATTGTGGTGGTGGTTACACAACTGTATGCTTTAGTAAAACTTCATAGAAACATACTCAAAAAGGGGTTAATTTTACTATGTAAATTATTTACTATATAAACTATTCCTCAGTAAGCCTGACTTTAAAAAAAAAGATAGAAGCTAACTTTCATCAAACAATTTGTTAACACTTGCCCAATGTCACACAACTAATAGGCAGAACTGGGATTTGAACCTCAAATATTCTAATGTTGGAGTCCACAATCTTAACCTCCACACTACTCTTGCATGAGAAGATGCTGCTTATAGCTAAATGATGTTTCCTTCTATTCTGTTTGCTAAGAGGTTTGTTTATTGTTTTATTTTAAAATCACTAATAGGTGTTAAATTTAATGCAATGCCTTTTGTTTTTGCATTTACTGAGATGATTATATGGGTTTCTCCTATAATCTGTTAATGTGGCCAACTGTGAAAATAGGTTGTCTAATGTTAAGCCATTCTTGCTATTCCTAGGATAAATCCCAATTGGTCATGACGTATTTCTTTTTTAATAATGTTGGTTTTTATTTTGGTTACCATTTTATTTAGATATTTATTTACATAATTTTCCTTTCTAGTATCGTCCTTGTCTGGTTTAGGTATTGAGGTTATATTAGCTTCATAAAAGAGTTGGGAAATGTCTCCTCATTTTCTGTCCTCTGAAATAGTTCTATACGAATAGTTAAGATGATTTGTTTCTTGATATTTGGTAAAATCTGTTAGTAAAAGAAGCAGAGCGTAGTATTCTTTTTGTGGGTATGTTTTAACAAATGCTTCAATTTCTAACAGTTATATGATTATTTGGGTTTTTCTATTTTTAACTCAATTTTGGTAAGTATTATTTTTCTAGGTAATTGGCTGTTTTATTTAAATTTCTCAAATTTATTGGAGAGGTGTGATCATTATATGTAGCTATGTCTTCTTTTTCTTTTCTCCCATTTTTTATTTGTACCTTTTTTTTCTAGTTCTGTCTTGGAGAGGCCTTTCCTTAAAACAACAACAACAACTAGGTTCTGTATTATAGATGCTTTCTATTGCTTCTTTGGTTTCTAGTACACTAATTAACATTCTTTACTTTCTTTAGGTATACTCTATTGAGTTCTTAATTTTTGTAGTTGGATATTTAGCCCATTAAGTTTTTCTCTTTCTGATGTAAGCATTAAGGATATATATTTTCTTAACACTTTATAACAACTGAATACCACACATTTTAATATTATAGCATTTTCATTATCATTTAATTCTAAATATTTTTAAAGACTCTATAATGACTTTTCTTTGACTGATGAGTTATTTAGAGGTGTACTGTTAAATTCTCAAACAGATTTTTTAAAGTTACCTTTTTTTATATTGTGGTTAGAAAAATGGCCTGCAAATCAATTGTTTGATATTTGTTAAGACTTGCTTTATTTTCTAGCACAGGGATCATCACACTTTTTAGGTTTTTAGGGCCACACGGTAAATAAGTGTAGGGTTTGCGGAGCAATAAGGTCTCTGTCAGTAATTACTGGATTCTACTGTTGTGCAAAAGCAACCTTAAGACAATATGTAAGTGATTGGGTGTGGCTGCTTCCGATAAACTTTGTTTACAGAAACACATCCTGGCTGGATTTGGTCCATGGGTCATGGTTTGCCAACTCCTGACCTAGTACATAACTATTTATTTACTGATTGATTTTTATTGAAAATAGTTGACATAGAATATCATGTTAGTTTCAGGTGTACTACCTAGTAATTTGACATTTGGATACATTACGAAATCATCACCACAGTTAGTCTAGTAACCATCTGTCCCCATACATAATCAATTAAAAAAAATTTTTTTTTTGGACTAGAATGTGCAGTATCTAATTGTTAGGTGCATAGTTCTACACATGATTACAGATAAACTTAATTATGTTTTTCAAATCTGCTATAGGTTTATGAATTTTTATGTTTTATCTATCAATAATTGACATATATATTAACATCTTCCACTCTTATTTTGAATTTCTCCATGTTTTCCAGTAATTCTGTCAGTTTTTGTTTACACATCTCATAGGTATGTTAGGTGCATGCAAGTTTGGAACTGTTACAACTTCCTATTGGTTGATTGTTCCTTTTATCATCATGTAGTGACACAGTTTCAAAAATCCATCTTGTTGTAGAGAACAAACATATGGACACCAAGGTGGGGAAAGTGGTGGGGGGAGGGGTGGTGGGATGAATTGGGAGATTGGGATTGATATGTATACACTGATGCATATAAAATGGATGACTAATAAGAGCCTGTTGTATAAAAAATAAATAAAATAAAATTAAAAAAAATTCATCTTGTTGGGACTTCCCTGGTGGCGCAGTGGTTGGGAATCCACCTGCCAATGCAGGCGACACGGGTTCAATCCCTGGTCCGAGAAGATCCCACATGCCGTGGAGCAACTAAGCCCGTGCACCACAGCTACTGAGCCTGCCCTCTAGAGCCCGCAAGCCACAACTACTGAAGCCCGCGAGCCACAACTACTGAAGCTTGCGCGCCTAGAGCCCGTGCTCCTCAACAAGAGAAGCCACCACAATGAGAAGCCTGCGCACCGCAACGAAGAGTAGCCCCCGCTGGCCGCAACTAGAAAAAGCCCGTGCGCAGCAACCAAGACCCAATGCAGCCAAAAATAAATAAATAAATAAATAAATAAAATAAATCTATTTAAAAAATCCATCTTGTTTAATTTAGTTCAATTTCACTTATTTGGGGAGGGGTATTCTATATTTCTAGAGGCAGCCAGCTGTTCTCTGGGAAATCTAACTATACACACTGAAAACTAATGTTGGAGACACAGCTGTACTTCAACAGTCTAAAGTGTTTTGCTAAAATTACTCATCCGTAGAAACCAGAATGTTTTATTTGGCCAGGAGAAGCAGGGCTGGGAACTACTCTTCAAGAACCATGTTCCCAGCTCATTAAGGGACTCCTACCAGCATCACTGAGAAAGAACACAATTCCCACATCCATAGAGCAGGACCCTGTGAAAAATGAACTCAGTGAAGGCCCTAAGGCCATGCCAGCAAAATAACACAGGGCAGGGGGAGGGGAGAGCAGAGGAAGGGAGAGGAGGGGAGAAACAGTGAGAAGTGTAGCCAGTGAAAGAAAAAGAAAGGCTCTCAATTCTGGCTCCACTTGTACTAACAGTGCGCATGCAGTGAAGGAAGCTCCATCCTTTATTGCTTCTGCACACTTTTCAAAATAATTACTACAGGTATGCCATGACCAAAAAATAAGGGCTTACAATCAATTAGACCATGCCAGAAAAGAATCATACATCTGTAAGTGTACCTCTCATTTATTCCTACTGTTCATAATGCCTGCTCTCCCTTTATCTTTGTCATCTCTCCTTTTCTATCAAAATCTTAGTCCCATCCTCCAAAATTCAGCACAAGTTTCCCCCTCTGTAAAGATCTCCCAAAGGTAGAGACAAGACTATCTTAGGGCTATAATCTAGCAAATAGCTGCAACTTTCACTGAGAAAAGAAGATGCTGAGAAAAGGGGAACAGGATCTAGTGTACAAATGAAGAATTATGTGATCGGCAGCAGCAGGAACAGTAAACCCAAGGCCATGTCTATCGTGCCCAATCCAGTGCACCTGGTTGTATTGAGGGGGCTGCTCAGAGAAGCCTTGGCAGGCTCAACCTTTAGTCTCCTAGCCTTTTCTGGCCACACAGTCCCTGCTCTGGGTACAGGGACACTGGACCACTCAAAGTCTTCTGTAGCCTTGTGGTGGGTCATCAGGGTTTACATTAGCATGGCATATGCCTCTCTGATTTTGTTTCATTTTTCTTAGGTACCATCTTTTCCTTTTTGCTTTTTCACTCTCATAGGCAGCAAGAAACTGGGCATGATCTACCTTTTCCATCTCTCAGGGTCCTTAACATGTCCTCTCTCTCTCTCTCCAAAAGATTTGACAAAACAAATGTTCTTGCATGTAAGTCTCCTGTGAGTTAGTTCTTGCCATCAGAAGTCTTCCTGTCATTCTGAACTGGAATGGGGAATGGGGATAGGGTGGGGGTGGGGAACCCTTTTCCCATTGAATTTTGCTGTTTTTAGTGGCAACTGCTACAGCCTGGTCTACATTCCAGTAATGCTCCTATTTTCATAGCTGAAGATGTCCCTAGCAACAGATCCAGACTTTGTTTATAAAATATGTTTCCAGTTCCCACAGGAAACTTTAAAGTTAGAAAATTTGGAATAAGATGGCACAACTCTGAACTGTTGTCACTTTATGGGTCCTAAAACTCTGAAAGAAAGTAAAGCACTACGACCAATAACATTGTCTCAAAAATACATGACTAAAGAAAAATGTTTCGCCTTCTATCTGTGGGGATCTTAAATGTACACAATTTGTTGCCAGTAACATGTCAGCAGTTGTAATGTATAGAAATATCTAATCACTATGTTGCATACCAGGAACTAACATAGTGTTGTAGGTTAATTATACTTCAAAAACAAACAAACTCATAGAAAAAGAGATCAGATTTGTGGTGACCTGAAGCAGGGCGTGGGGGGAGAGAGAACTGGATGAAGGTCCTCAAAAGGTACGAACTTCCAGTTATAATAAGCAAGTATTAGGGATGCAATGTACAGCACTAGTAATGTAATGAACACCACTGTATGTTATCTAGGAAAGTTGTTAAGAGAATAAATCCTAAGAGCTCTCATCACACGGAAAAAATATTTTCTCTCTTTTTCTTTTAGTTTATATCTATATGAGATAATGGATGCTCACTAAACTTAATTGTGTTAATCATTTCATGATGTATGTAAGTCAAATCAGTATGCTGTACACCTTAAACTTACACAGAGCTGTAATGGGGGTCCTCATCTCCTCCCCTCTGCCTGGAAGAGGTGTGGACGTGACCCATCTTTAGCCAAGAGGACCTGAGCTGTGTTCTGATAGCAGAAAACATTTACTATCTTCATGAACACTGTTGGTCTCACGTGATACTTGTGACAGATTTTTCCAGTCTCCAAGTCACCACCCTGGATATAACTACTTGCCTCATGTTGCTCTGGTCTGCACGGTAATAAAGACCTTATTATTAAAAAAAATTAGATCTCAATAAAACTGGAAGAAAGAAAAACACAAATAGAGTAGCTAAATAGCAAAACAAACAAAAACATACACAGGACAGGCCCCTGAGGAACCACCCACATTGGGTTAAAGCACCCAAAGCCACAGGAGTCTGACCTCTTCTGTGAACGCTCACACTTAAGCCTGGCTGTGGTGACAGTTAAAAAAAGGACTTTTAATGCTAAAACTGAGGGTGCCAGAGGACCTGTTCTATCTTTAAGGTACAAAAATGTAATGGAGATCATGCAAATATCAGAGGACAGCTTTGCAGGCAGAATAGTTGCCTGCTGGCTATCTGTCCAGAATAAGGCATTTTTTCCTTTTATCCTATTTTATTTTTAGCTTAAGGCAAAAAAAAAAAAAAAAAAAAGGTAACTCAGCTTGGGCAACAGGACCTCAACTTTAGTCTTGAGTGTTAGAGCTTCACCCTTCTTCCTTTCTAGTTTATTTTAAATGTTGGAACATTTACATATTTCGGGGCAGTTTTCAAACTATGAGTAATTTCAATTTAACATTTTCTGGTCAATCTTTGTAGTTGGAGTTAGGTGAATAGAGCCATGGATGCTGGCAGTGGCATTTTGGGTCTTATTAGAATTGTTATGTTTATTGGATGAGAGTACTTGTTACATTTGGAAGCACTGCTATATAAATTCTCCATTCCTGGAACAGAAACTAATAACAATGTTAATAACTTTTACATAGTCCTTATTTTGAGTAAGGCAGTGTTCTAAATGCTCTACACATATTAACTCATTTAATTCGCATGTCAGTCTTACGAGATGGGTACTGTTACTATAAGCTCTGTTTTACAGAGGTGGACATGGAAGCACTTGCCCAAGGTTAACGAGAGAGTGCATCAGGATTTGGATCTAGGCGGTTTTGATTCAGTTTGCTCTTAACCATTATGCAATACTGCCCCTCTAACTTAGAAAACTAGGTGGCTCTCAGGTGGTACTAATCATTAAGCTAGGTACTGGAATCCACAGGGCTTGGTATGTAGAGCCCAGTTTAACAATAATGTATGTTCTTACATTTGAATAACACTCATCTAACTGGGGCAGAAGCTGTTGCATGTGGTGAATAGCTCCTCTCCTCCAAAACAGACAAACAAACAAACAAACAAACATACCCAATTAGTCCAAATATCTCCCCCACCACCCCTGCCTCCATCCTATATTTTAGCTGGGGAGAAAATATATCCTGGTTTGGCTAGGCTAGTCCTGGTTTATGCTTGTCATTCCCACATCCCATCTGATTTAGTATCTGTCTTATTGCAGGGATCCTTTAATACATTAATATGCATTACTACCGTCCAAGTGTGAGAATGGAAATGAGATCACCCTCAGGTTTATTTGACCCCTGAACTCTGCTCTTTGCAGCACAACTGTTAACAGCTCCCAGAACAGCACTCTGTGCACACCTTTTGGGAAGTGCCAGTATAGAGGAGCGACAAAGGAAGTCCTAGAAGTCTTAGATTCTAGTTCCAACTTTTGTGATCTTGGGCAGATCATTTACTTTATGCCACAGTCTTCCTATTTGTGGAATGATGAAGTCAGACTTCTATGATTTATGATTTTCTGGTTCAGGCCAATTTCTATTAAGAATGCAGTATACCCTGGACAAGTCAAAATTTCCAGAGTGACGTGAAATGTTGAAGTACAGAGGTATAGGGTAACATTAAAAAAAATATAGGTGAACATGGCCCGTTATATGAGTATGTGAGTTACGTCATGTCCCCTGAACAGAAATTTCATAAGGAAAAGGCCTATGAGGCTGCAGTTAGACCTGCTACCCACTCACTCTTGTTATAAAGTGTGAGCCCAAGGAAGAGAAATGTTACAATGGAAAAGCACACTGTTTCTGTTGTGACTGCCCTATAGCCTTCACAGAGACTTCAACTACCTATTACATTACTTAATGTATGCCTTTAATGTGCATCTTGTGAGTTGTTAAAGGTGGGTGTAATGTTCACATGCCCTGCTTCAGAATGCTTAACTTTCTTGCCAGGCTTGTTAGTGGAAAACCCAGATCTTAACTGCCTTTTTGTGTAGCTTAGGAAAAGGTACTTTATTGCTTTATCCTTAAAGTTTCCTGCTGTTAAACTAGGCTTAAGGATATTAACCAATCAACTAATTACCAGCTACATAGGAAATACACAGAGAGCGGTTTGTGTTTGGAATGATCTTCAAGAACTGTAACTCTGAGGTCTTACATGATAGAGTGGGATAAAGCTGAGATCTAACAGTCTAAAGGGGTAAATAACTAAGAGACTGAAACAAAAATTTGGCACTACCATAAAAAGATGGTCTCACTATAATAAGAGATATATTCTTATAATTTTGATACAGTTACTTCTACCTTTTGTTCTGTCTCTCTGTGTATATGAGTATATGTATGTGTATATACGCATACATATCTGGAATTACATGTCATATACAAATACTTCATCTTTTAATACCATATCATGAGTATTCTCCCATGTCAGTAGTCTTGAAAAACATTTTTAATGGCTATGTGACAAACTGGTGTTTGCCTACACTATATTTAATTTGTTCTTCTATCATTACTTAGATTACTTCTAAAAGTTGCCTTTGTAAATTTATTGTCATAGCTTTATAAATTTCATGCATTTCTGATTAGAACAGAATTCTAGAAGAGAAATTACACTGTAAGAAGGTATGTGTGTTTTTTAAGGGTTTTAACAACTTCGAAACTGTTTTTCAGATGGTTTGGGGTCAATTTTAAAGTCATCAACATGTATAAAAACACCTGTTTCATCACACTACAGCAAATACTGAATTTTTAAACATTGCTAAGAGGCAAAAATGATACTGCATTTTAATTTGCATTCATTTGATATTACCAAGAGTAAATATTTTGGTTTTTATTAGCTTGTGTATTTCTCATATGAATAGAATGTCTTAACCTTTGTTTATTTGTCAAGAAGGGTTTTAATGTTTTCTTACCAATTTGTATAAATCTTTTAATGCTAAGCTTAATTTAAGAAGTTGTTTTATCTTTTAATTTTTAAAATTATATTTGGGGCTTCCCTGGTAGCACGGTGGTTGAGAGTCCCCCTGCCGATGCACGGGACACGGGTTCGTGTCCCGGTCCGGGAAGATCCCACATGCCGCAGAGTGGCTAGGCCCGTGAGCCATGGCCGCTGAGCCTTCGTGTCTGGAGCCTGTGCTCCACAACGGGAGAGGCCACAACAGTGAGAGGCCCGCGTACCGCAAAAAAAAAAATAAATTATATTTGACCTAGAGATGTTTTAAATTGTAATGAGATCGAATATATCACCTTTTTTCATTGCAGTTATGCTTTGCAAAGTTCACCCTACTCTTAAGTAGATACTTTTATCTAGTTTAAAAAATTGATCTTTCTTTTTTTAAAAGCATTTAACTTAAATCCTATAGAGTAGATTTTTTTGTATGGTATAAAGTAAAGCTCTAACTTTATTATCTTTTCAAATATTTAATCAGTTGTCCTAACATCTTGCTGAAGGATTCTTCTCTCCCACATTATCTTATTATAGCACTTTCATTTAATCAAAACACAAATCATACATATGCTCGGGTCTGGTTCCACTGATCTGCCTGTGAGTCTTCTACGGGTACCATACCATCATTTATTTTAAAAAACATACTGAACTTTCTTTTTTATTTTCTAAATGGCTATCACATTGGGGTGCAGGAAGTAACAAAAGAGGGAATGCCAGATTCAGGCCAACACCTTTGAGAGAGGTAGAAAGGGCCAGGGTTGGATGGAGGTCAGTAAGGATGCCGGGACAGAAGTTAAGCTGTTTCTCTCCAGAATCTCACATCACACCTTTGTCATTCAATAGCTGTTTGGCTTTGGGTAAGTTAATTCACCTTTCTGTGCCATGATTTCCTTATATGTAAAATGAGGCTGTTAAGAGGTTAAGTGAGTTAGTGTGAAACTCTTAGAACAATGCACAGCTCATGGCAAACATTATTATCAGTTAGCTATTTGAAGCTATCTTCCACTTCCATCATGTCGCTGAAATTACTCTTCTAAGGACATCAATGATTCCTTAATTGTCAACTGGGACAGAGATTAAAATTACAGGCTCTCTAGAATCAGGCTGTCTGGATTAGAATAATACCTCTGCCATTTAATGTTGTGTGACCTTGGCAAAGTTACTTGGTCTTTCTGTGCCTTAATTTCTTCATCTATAAAATGGGAATATTAATAGTGCCAACCTTATAGGGGTATTACATGGAGTCTTGACATAATAAATATAAATTGCTTAGCACACTGTCTACCACATAAGTAAATTCTCAGGAAATGTTCCTTATAACCATCATCTTACCTGACTGCCTTGGGGCACTTGACACTGATATTGACCCTCAACTTTTTGATACGCTCTCCTCCGTTGTGTTCTGGCTTACTATGGTTCTCAACCCATCACTTCATGCACTCTCTTCTTTTACCTAACCTGTAAAATGCTGGCATTCTCCGAGGTGTCCTCCACTTACCCTATTCTTTGGTGACCACACACTTTCCTGGTGTTCCTTCTTCTAAGCCAGGAGTTGGCAAAATTTTTATTAGAGGACCAGATAGATAATACTTTAGGCTTGTGGACCCTACAATCTCTGTCACAACTACACATTGAATCATGAAAGCATTCACTGAAAATATGTAAATGAGCAGGCATGGTTATGTTACATCAAAACGTTGTACACAAAAACAGCCAGTCAGAAAATGGGCCATAGTTTTCCAACTCTTCCTCTAGGTAGTTGTTACAGCTCAGGTATCCCTGGATTAAACTACTCATCACATTGCATCTGTCCTCCCTTCTGGACTGTAGGCTACCTGACAGCCTTGTGTCCTTCCATCCTTGCATGTTCTGCATGTAGCAGAAAATCTTGCAGATATATTAAATCAACATCTGCAGAAACACTGAATGAGTTGAGCATATAATATCAATCTTAACAGTTAAAAACTTTGTTGTGCTGTAAGGAAGAAGGCATTTCTTCCATATGACCCCTTCAGTAGCTCCCAAAACAAACTATAGAGAAGACCTCATGGCCTGTATAACACACTGAAATGCCTAGTATAATTAATCTTTCTTTCCCAAATGTGAAAAGGAAATTCAGGTCCAGGAAATTCACAATTTCAAGGACCAAGTAATATCACAGGCATCAAAATAGAGCTGTCCAGCATGATCTATAAAACAGGATGCACTTTATAGGAACTGAGAAACAGCTGTTTCCCCATTTCTGTTTTAAAAAGGGGAATAGGCTACAGGGCTCAGAGGTATATGCTAAGCATATGGAAAAAATTTATTTGCTTAAAGAAATGTGACATGGAGCTGGCAAAGGGCTCAGTTTGTAAGAGATAATGTCCTGGTGGGTGAAATTAATAGGCTAAGAAGGATATATACAGAGTCATTTCAGCATTGTGATTAATGAAAAAGGAAACACCAATAAACACTGAAGGGAAAAAAAGAAAAGTAAAGTTGAAGCTGGAAAGAACTGAATATGCTCTAGGGAAGACACTAGCTTCAAGAACCAAATATCACTTGCAATAATAATGACTTAGTAAAATAAATTTAGATAAAGATGACACTAGTTTAGGGAAAAATATGGAAACCAAAACTTGAGTCACAAGTAACAGTGTGAATATTGAGTTTCTCTAAAAACAGTTAGAGAATACTTACAGACCTAAGAGTACCTGGAAAATATATTAAAGTCTCTAGGGAAGAATTTTAGACTTCTGGAATATCTTTAGAATAGGTAATAGACAAAGAAGCATGTTTTAACTTTTTCCTTTTAATTTCCATGTTTAAACTTAACCAGTAATAATATTTTTAGTATAATTAAACATTTGCTGAACTCCTTTTATGGGAGATTACTCATTTTGTGTGACTCAACATATTCTCTCAAGTGGCAATTACCAGGCAGCACTCTTTAGAATTTTGTAAAATTATAAGATCATTATTGTTGTGAAAAAAGGACCTAAGATTTTCTTAAAAAGAAACTCAGTCAATGTTGATTTTCTTCAGTTTTCTACTTCCTCCTGCCTCTTAAGAATTATGGGAGGAGGAGCCGGAGGAAGATGGCGGAAGAGTAAGACGCGGAGATCACCTTCCTCCCCACAGATACATCAGAAATTCATCTACACGTGGAACAACTCCAACAGAACACCTACTGAACGCTGACAGAAGACCTCAGACCCCCCAAAAGGCAAGAAACTCCCCACATACCTGGGTAGGTCAAAAGAAAAAAAGAATAAACAGAGACAATAGGATAGGGACGGGACCTGCACCAGTGGGAGGGAGCCGTGAAGGAGGGAAGGTTTCTACACACTACAAGCCCCTTCGAGGGCGGAGACTGCAGGTGGCGGAGGGGGAAAGCTTCGGAGTAGCGGAGGAGAGCACAGCAACAGGGGTGTGGAGGGCAAAGCAGAGAGATTTTGGCACAGAGGATCGGTGCCCTCAGGCACACACCAGCCCGAGAGACTTGTCTGCTCGGCCGCCAGGGCGGGCGGGGCTGGGAGCTGAGGCTCGGGTATCGGCTTTCAGTCGGAGCGCAGGGAGAGGTCTGGGGCTGGCGGCAGGAAGAGACCCTGAAGGGGTTAGTGCTAGCCCGGAGGGAGTCCGGGGAAAGGGTCTGGAGCTACCGGAGAGGCAAGAGACTTTTTTCCCTTTTGTTGCCTGGTGCGCGAGGAGAGGGCATTCCCCTCCCTCCCCTCTGCCTGAGTGAGCCAGAGCCCCCGAATCAGCGGCTCCTTTAAACCCGTCCTGTCTGAGCGAAGAACGGACGCCCTCCGGCGACCTACGCGCAGAGGCGGGGCCAGGTCCAAGGCTGAGACCCGGGAGCTGTGAGAGCAGAGACAGGGAAATCTCTCTGTGCAGCTCCGAGGCAGCGGATTAAAGCTCCACGGTCCATTTGATGTGCCCTGCGTCTGTGGAGTGCATGAATGGACAGCGAATCATCCCAAATTGAGGAAGTGGACCTTGAGGACAAGATTTAAGACTTTCCCCCCTTTTTTTCCCCTCTTTTTACAACGAATTATCTCAAATTAAGGAGGTGGACTTAGCAAGATTTCAGACTTTTCGCCCTTTTCCTCTTTTTACAACGAATTATCCCAAATCGAGGAGGTGGACTTGGAGAGCAAGATTTTTGATTTTTCCCCCTGCTCTCTTTTTGTGAATGTGTATGTGTAATCTTCTGTGTAAGATTCTCTCTGTATAGCTTTGCTTCCACCATATGTCCCAGGGTTCTTTCGGTCCGTGTTTTTTTTCAATAATTACTTTTTAATTTTAATAACGCTACTATATTTCATACTTTATTCTATTTTATTTTACCTGCTCTTTCTTTTTTTCCTCCCTTCCCTTCCTCCCTCCCTCCCTCCGCTCCTCCTTTCCTTCTTTCTTTTTCTTTCCTCCATCCCTCCCTCCCTCCCACCCTTCTTCTTTCCACTTTCTATTTCTTTCCTTCCTCCCTCCCTCCCTCCCTCCTGTCTTTCTTTCTTTCCTTCCTCCCTCCCTCCCTCTCTTCTTCCATTCACTCTTCCTTTTGCTTTCATTCCTCCCTCCCTCCCTCCTTTCTTTCCTTTCTTTCCATCCTTCCTCCCTCCCTCCTTTCTTTCTTTCTTCCTTCCTTCCTTCCCTACTTCCCTTCTTCCTTTCTTTCAATCTCTCTTTCTTTCTTCTACTAATTATTTCTTTCTACTTTTTCTCACTGTTATTCTGAGCCGGGTGGATGAAAGGCTCTTGGTGCTGCAGCCAGGAGTTAGTGCTGTGCCTCTGAAGTGGGAGAGCCAACTTCAGGACACGGGTCCACAAGAGACCTCCCAGCTCCACATAATATCAAGCAGCGAAAATCTCCCAGGGATCTCCATCTCAACACCAGCACCCAGCTTCAGTCAACGACCAGCAAGCTACAGTGCTGGTCACCCTATGCCAAGCAACTAGCAAGGCAGGAACACAACCCCACCCATTAGCAGAGAGGATACCTAAAAACATAATAAGGCCACAAGCACCCCAAAACACACCACCAGACGTGGACCTGTCCACCAGAAAGACAAGATCCAGCTTCAACCACCAGAACACAGGCATTAGTCCCCCCCACCAGGAAGCCTACACAACCTACTGAAACAACCTTAGCCACGGGGGACAGACACCAAAAACAACGGGAACTACGAATCTGCAGCCTGCAAAAAGGAGACCCCAAACACAGTAACATAAGCAAAATGAGAAAGCAGAAAAACACACAGCAGGTGAAGGAGCAAGATAAAGACCTACCAGACCTAACAAATGAAGAGGTAATAGGCAGTCTACCTGAAAAAGAATTCAGAATAATGATAGTAAAGCTGATCCAAGATTCTATTTCCCAGATCCAAAATCGTGGAAATAGAATAGACAATATGCAAGAAACAGTTAACAAGGACCTAGAAGAACTAAAGATGAATCAAGCATCGATTAAAAACACAATAAATGAAATGAAAAATACTCTAGATGGGATCAATAGCAGAATAACTGAGGCAGAAGAACGGATAAGTGAGGTGGAAGATAAAATAGTGGAAATAACTGATGCAGAGAAAAATAAAGAAAAAAGAATGAAAAGAACAGAGGACAGTCTCAGAGACCTCTGGGACAACATTAAACGCACCAACATTCGAATTATAGGGGTTCCAGAAGAAGAAGAGAAAAAGAAAGGGACTGAGAAAATATTTGAAGAGATTATAGTTGAAAACTTCCCTAATATGGGAAAGGAAATAGTTAATCAAGTCCAGGAGGCACAGAGAGTCCCATACAGAATAAATCCAAGAAGAAATACGCCAAGACACATATTAATCAAACTGTCAAAAATTAAACACAAAGAAATCATATTAAAAGCAGCAAGGGAAAAACAACAAATAACACACAAGGGAATCCCCATCAGGTTAACAGCTGATCTCTCAGCAGAAACTCTACAAGCCAGAAGGGAGTGGCAGGACATAATTAAAGTGATGAAGGAGAGGAACCTGCAACCAAGATTACTCTACCCAGCAAGGATCTCATTCAGATTTGATGGAGAAATTAAAACGTTTACAGACAAGCAAAAGCTGAGAGAGTTCAGCACCACGAAACCAGCTTTACAACAAATGCTAAAGGAACTTCTCTAGGCAAGAAACACAACAGAAGGACTATACCTACAATAACGAACCCAAAGCCATTAAGGAAATGGGAATAGGAACATACATATCAATAATTACCTTAAATGTAAATGGACTAAATGCTCCCACCAAAAGACACAGAGTGGCTGAATGGATACAAAAACAAGACCCATATATATGCTGTCTACAAGAGACCCACTTCAGACCTAGAGACACATACAGATTGAAAGTAAGGGGATGGAAAAAGATATTCCATGCAAATGGAAATCAAAAGAAAGCTGGAGTAGCACTTCTCATACCAGACAAAATAGACTTTAAAATAAAGACTATTAGAAGAGACAAAGAAGGACACTACATAACGATAAAGGGATCGATCCAAGAAGAAGATATAACAATTGTAAATATTTATGCACCCAACATAGGAGCACCTCAATACATAAGGCAAATACTAACAGCCATAAAAGGGGAAATCGACAGTAACACAGTCATAGTAGGGGACTTTAACACCCCACTTTCACCAATGGACAGATCATCCAAAATGAAAATAAATAAGGAAACACAAGCTTTAAATGATACATTAAACAAGATGGACTTAATTGATATTTATAGGACATTCCACCCAAAAACAACAGAATACACATTTTTCTCAAGTGCTCATGGAACATTCTCCAGGATAGATCATATCTTGGGTCACAAATCAAGCCTTGGTAAATTTAAGAAAATTGAAATTGTATCAAGTATCTTTTCCGACCACAATGCTATGAGACTAGACATCAATTACAGGAAAAGATCTGTAAAAAATACAAACACATGGAGGCTAAACAATACACTACTCAATAATGAAGTGATCACTGAAGAAATCAAAGAGGAAATTAAGAAATACTTAGAAACAAATGACAATGGAGACACGACGACCCAAAACCTATGGGACGCAGCAAAAGCAGTTCTAAGGGGGAAGTTTATAGCAATACAATCCCACCTTAAGAAACAGGAAACATTTCGAGTAAACAACCTGACCCTGCACCTAAAGCAATTAGAGAAAGAAGAACAAAAAACCCCCAAAGTTAGCAGAAGGAAAGAAATCATAAAGATCAGATCAGAAATAAATGAAAAAGAAATGAAGGAAACGATAGCAAAGATCAACCAAACTAAAAGCTGGTTCTTTGAGAAGATAAACAAAATTGACAAACCATTAGCCAGACTCATCAAGAAAAGAAGGGAGAAGACTCAAATCAGTAGAATTAGAAATGCAAAAGGAGAAGTAACAACTGACACTGCAGAAATACAAAAGATCATGAGAGATTACTATAAGCAACACTATGCCAATAAAATGGACAACCTGGAAGAAATGGACAAATTCTTAGAAATGCACAACCTACCAAGACTGACTCAGGAAGAAATAGAAAATATGAATAGACCAATCACAAGCACTGAAATTGAAACTGTGATTAAAAATCTTCCATCAAACAAAAGCCCAGGACCAGATGGCTTCACAGGCGAATTCTATCAAACATTTAGAGAAGAGCTAACACCCATCCTTCTCAAACTCTTCCAAACAATATCAGAGGAAGGAACACTCCCAAACTCATTCTACGAGGCCACCATCACCTTGATACCAAAACCAGGCAAGGATGTCACAAAGAAAGAAAACTACAGGCCAATATCACTGATGAACATAGATGCAAAAATCCTCAACAAAATACTAGCAAACAGAATCCAACAGCACATTAAAAGGATCATACACCATGATCAAGTGGGGTTTATTCCAGGAATGCAAGGATTCTTCAATATACGCAAATCAATCAATGTGATACACCATATTAACAAGTTGAAGGAGAAAAACCATATGATCATCTCAATAGATGCAGAGAAAGCTTTCGACAAAATTCAACACCCATTTATGATAAAAACCCTGCAGAAAGTAGGCATAGAGGGAACTTTCCTCAACATAATAAAGGCCATATATGACAAACCCACAGCCAACATTGTCCTCAATGGTGAAAAACTGAAACCATTTCCACTAAGATCAGGAACAAGACAAGGCTGCCCACTCTCACCACTCTTATTCAACCTAGTTTTGGAAGTTTTAGCCACAGCAATCAGAGAAGAAAAGGAAATAAAAGGAATCCAAATTGGAAAAGAAGAAGTAAAGCTGTCACTGTTTGCAGATGACATGATACTATACATAGAGAATCCTAAAGATGCTACCGAAAAACTACTAGAGCTAATCAATGAATTTGGTAAAGTAGCAGGATACAAAATAAATGCACAGAAATCTCTGGCATTCCTGTACACTAATGATGAAAAATCTGAAAATGAAATCAAGAAAACACTCCCATTTACCATTGCAACAAAAAGAATAAAATATCTAGGAATAAACCTACCTAAGGAGACAAAAGACCTGTATGCAGAAAATTATAAGACACTGATGAAAGAAATTAAAGATGATATAAATAGATGGAGAGATATACCATGCTCCTGGATTGGAAGAATCAATATTGTGAAAATGACTCTACTACCCAAAGCAATCTACAGATTCAATGCAATCCCTATCAAACTACCACTGGCATTTTTCACAGAAGTAGAACAAAAAATTTCAAAATTTGTTTGGAAAAACAAAAGACTCCGAATAGCCAAAGCAATCTTGAGAACGAAAAACGGAGCTGGAGGAATCAGGCTGCCTGACTTCAGACTATACTACAAAGCTACAGTAATTAAGACAGTGTGGTACTGGCATAAAAACAGAAAGATAGATCAGTGGATCAGGATAGAAAGCCCAGAGATAAACCCACGCACATATGGCCAACTTATGTTTGATAAAGGAGGCAGGAATGTACAGTGGAGAAAGGACAGCCTCTTCAATAAGTGGTGCTGGGAAAACTGGACAGGGACATGTAAAAGTATGAGATTAGATCATTCCCTAACACCATACACAAAAATAAGCTCAAAATGGATTAAAGACCTAAATGTAAGGCCAGAAACTATCAAACTCTTAGAGGAAAACATAGGTAGAACACTCTATGACATAAATCACAGCAAGATCCTTTTGGACCCACCTCCTAGAGAAATGGAAATAAAAACAAAGATAAACAAATGGGACCTAATGAAACTTCAAAGCTTTTGCACAGCAAAGGAAACCATAAACAAGACCAAAAGACAACCCTCAGAATGGGAGAAAATATTTGCAAATGAAGCAACTGACAAAGGATTAATCTCCAAAATTTATAAACAGCTCATGCAGCTCAATAGCAAAAAAACAAACAACCCAATCCAAAAATGGGCAGAAGACTTAAATAGGCATTTCTCCAAAGAAGATATACAGACTGCCAACAAACACATGAAAGAATGCTCAACATCATTAATCATTAGAGAAATGCAAATGAAAACTACAATGAGATATCATCTCACACCAGTCAGAATGGCCATCATCAAGAAATCTAGAAACAATAAATGCTGGAGAGGGTGTGGAGAAAAGGGAACACTCTTGCACTGCTGGTGGGAATGTGAATTGGTACAGCCACTATGGAGAACAGTATGGAGGTTCCTTAAAAAACTAAAAATAGAACTACCATATGACCCAGCAATCCCACTACTAGGCATATACCCTGAGAAAACCATAATTCAAAAAGAGACATGTACCAAAATGTTCATTGCAGCTCTATTCACAATAGCCCGGAGATGGAAACAACCTAAATGTCCATCATCGGATGAATGGATAAAGAAGATGTGGCACATATATACAATGGAATATTACTCAGCCATAAAAAGAAACGAAACTGAGCTATTTGTAATGAGGTGGATAGACCTAGAGTCTGTCATACAGAGTGAAGTAAGTCAGAAAGAGAAAGACAAATACCATATGCTAACACATATATATGGAATTTAAAAAAAAAAAAAAAAGTCATGAAGAACCTAGGGGTAAAACGGGAATAAAGACACAGACCTACTTGAGAATGGACTTGAGGATATGGGGAAGGGGAAGGGTAAGCTGTGACAAAGGGAAAGAGAGGCATGGACATATATACACTACCAAACGTAAGGTAGATAGATAGTGGGAAGCAGCCGCAGAGCACAGGGAGATCAGCTCGGTGCTTTGTGACCGCCTGGAGGGGTGGGATGGGGAGGGTGGGAGGGAGGGAGATGCATGAGGGAGGGGATGTGGGAACAGATGTATATGTATGACTGATTCACTTTGTTATAAAGCAGAAACTAATAAAAAAAAAAAAAAAAAATAGAACCCTAAAAAAAAAAAAAAAAAAAAAAAGAATTATGGGAGGATTCATTATGTGGCTTCATGGACATTAATTCATTCATCCTTCAAATATTTAATGAGCACCTACTATGTACCAGGTACTGTGGTAAGCACAGAGGAGGCAAGATGAATAAGATACGATCCTTACTCTGAAAAGCTGACAATATAGTGAGAACAACAGACATGTGTATAAGCAATTAAAATGCAATGTGATGCTATAGTGATAGAGAACAGACATAAAGTGGTCAGGGACTTGGGGTGGGGGGAGGGTGGGACTATAAAGGGCACACTAGGGAATTTTCTAAGGTGACAGGACTGTTTGCATATTGATTGTGGTGGTGGTCATACACATCTGTAAGTGTATTAAAATTCATAGACCTGCATGTCAAAAGAAAAAAAAGGATAATTTTACTGTACAACACTTTAAAAAATAAAATGAAAAACAATGTGATGATGCCCAACAACAGGAGAACAGATAAATAAACACTGGTATATTCATATGACGGAACACCACTGAGCAATAAAAGGAATGGACCACTGATAAATGCAACAATATGGATGAGTCTCAAAAACACGACAGAAAGCTGAGTGAAAGAAGCAGGATACAACAAAATACAGCCTGTATGATTCCATTTATATGAAATCTAGAGTAGGCAACATTAACATAGGATGACAGAAATCAGATCAGTGGTGGCTTCTGTATGGGAGGGTGAGGGTGGGGTAGGGATTGACTGGGAAGGTAACTCAGGGAACTTTCAGGTGTGATTGAAATGCTCTAGGTCAAAACTGATCGAACTTAAGATTTGAGTACCTCAATACATGTAAATTATATACCTCAATAAATAATATGCATTTAAGCTATCTTGGCTTGTCTTTCACAACACAGAATTTCTAATTGTGTTTAAAGTTGTAAAAAAAAACATTAACCTCTCTACCATATGCTACCATTTTCTTTTTAAGTTAAATTAGAATTTCTTTTGTTTTCTTAATGAAATAAACATAATATCCAATAATAAATCTCATGACAAATATAATTAAAATGCAAGTGCAGAGTATGCAGCTGTCGGGGGACAAGGAGGCCAGAACTCTGCATTCTGTTGGGGTGAGGGTCTGTTACCAGGGAAGGCATTCAGAAAGAAGTGAATCTCATTGGGATGCTGAAGAAAGAGTAGGCGTTCAATGCAAAGACCAGGAAAGGAATGGCTTTCCAGAACAACATGTGCAAAGTCATGGATGCGAGAGGGCTGCGGCATGTCCTTCTGGGTGAGGTGCACACAGGGGAAATGAAGCTGTAAAGGAGGGCTGGGCCCAGACTGTAAAGATCACCCCTTTCCCTCCCCAACCCTCCAGTGCACCAGTGCTAAGGACTTTATGTGGACAGTTTAATTTAATCACAACCATCTCCATTTTTTCAGAACTGGGGCTTGCAAGGTGCAGGGCCTCACCCAGGTCCCTTGCCCATTAAGCATTCCCACACAGATAGCTCAGGCTTTCACTCTCATCCTCAAGGTGTGCTGCCTCCTATTTGCCATGCTGAGGAGTCTGGCCTTGATTATGATGCTGATGGGACCTAATGGAAGCTTTTGCCTGTCCAGAATCTGCTTTAAAGAGATAACTGGGCTCTGACAGGAATGGATCAGTTGAATTGTGGTTCTCAGTCCTTTCTTCCTGCCTCAATTCCCTTGAGAACTATTTTTAATATCATTAGTAATGATGGCTAAGCAGTGATCGTCAAAGGCTGTCTCCATGCCCACCCCATCCTCATTCTACAATTACTCCCCCTGCCAAGAGGTTCTAATTTTGGGATTGGGTCAGCAACTAGGTGATCGTTCTATAAGTCTCTAAGTGGGAGATGGTATACCCTTGGGATCCCCAAATCTAAATGTGAACATGTATGGAGTGGAGGGGCTGGTACTGGGGAATTTTGTACAGATGCCTGAGATCCTGAGGTAAGTGGATTTGCTGATCAGCTAGTTGCCAGGTCTTGGTGATGATCCAGATTTCCTGGCCCCTGGACCACCTGAGGTATGGAACTCTGTCAGGCCTGGAGGTTTTACAGACATCCTCGAAAAGAGGACATTGCCTCCGTGGTGCTCTAAGGATTATGGTTCTCTGCTAGAGGGGACCACAAGAAGGCTCTCAGAAGAACCCAGGCCCTGATCTCAGGACAGACACTTCCTAGGATGTTCCATCTACTGAACAGAGATTAAGATTGAGCAAAGGGCTTGGCACTGGCATTGGAGAGTTGCCTTAATTGATAATGGATTTAAAATAATCACAACAAAGCAGCGCAGAGCTCTGTAACCTATCAAGTATATTCACATTCATTATCTAAAAATGATTTTGAGTCCCCCTAAAATGCTGGAGGCCAGATGAGGAAACTGAGGCTTAGGGAGATTAAATTGTTGACACTTGCATAGTTCGCCCACCTGCCTGTTTTTTCCCCCTTATTTCTCTCCCTCCCTTTCTGCCCAACTTCCTTCCTTCAGTTTTAAAAAATATCTAGCTATTAGAGTTAACTATGGGCCATCTTATTCTAGAAAGGATTTAAGGCAGCTTACAAGGTGACACACACACAAAAAAGATAGTATAAATTAAAAGTAGAGTGAATATGAAAGAAAAATAAGAATTAGAACTTAAATCAATCCAAGAGTTACACTAAAGATGTTATAATGACCTATATATTTGCTATTGATGGGGCAATTTTGCAAATTGGACTCTAAGTTTCTAGTTGCCAATGTGAAAAAAGGAAACCTTATCACTATTCAGAGTGGCCACTGGCTAAAAACAATAATAGCAACAAAAACAAAACAATTCCTCAGGAGAAGTATGATTTTGGGTTCTTAATAATTACAACGCAAGTCAAAATGCACAGCAACTTCCTTTGATAACCTAACAGCTTTGAACTAGGTCTAAAAGGTAATTCTGGTTTTTACACAAGAGAAATTACCATGTCATGTTTTAAAGAACATGAAAAGTAGACTACCTCTCTGAACTCCTGCAGCAAATACCATTTACAGAAACCAAAGCGGATGAGACCCAGTGAACTCATTAGTTGTTGAAACAGTTTCAGGACCAAGGGAGACAGGCAGGGTGACTATTTCTGCATTTGCTACAGGGGAAGAAACAAAAACCCACCTACGATGCTACAGGAATAAATAGGTCTTCATGGAGATATTTCATCTTATTTTGTAAATTGTTTTAACTTCATGATTAGGACTTTGTGGCAAATATTACACAATCTTTTTACATCTTATGTTTCTAATGATGACTATTCCGGAGTGCCACTTTCTATGTTGTACATCTTGCTGCCTTCAGGCCCCAGGGCCAGCGTTTATTTATGTTGGCTATTGTATACTTTCTTCACTCAACCCTCCAGTTTCCCTTACTTTTATGCCAAGGAATGAGCACAGAGTTTTTCCTTTTTATAATTTATATATGCAGAAAATACATCCAAGTCAGGAATGCCCCTTTCATCCACAGGAAGAATCTGGGGCTACCTGACTCATCGACACAACAAGCCCAGAAACAGAAAAAGCAATCTGGCTGAAATGCAAAAATGAGTGGAAACTTTTAAGCCAGTATACAGCTAAGGTGCTACGTCATATGAAATTAATTCTCTGAGGTCAACAATTAGAACCAGGTTACAGCCCATACATAATTCTGCCTGCTAATTACGTGACCCAATATTTGTTTCATTGAGCGAGATGCCCAGCCATGACTCCCAAGTGTGGGCTTGGGGGCAGAGGGAAGGGAGCAGCCAGCCAGAGAAATAGCTACCCCTTTCTTTTACAAACAGACATGTATCCCAGGTCCCCAACTGAGACAATTTTCCTACCTTTCTAAGTGAGAGGTCAGATGTGTCGTGCTCCTCCCTTTTCAGCAAAATGAGGCATTTGAGATCACGGAGCTCTTTAGTAAAGTGCATAAGATGCTTGAAGAAGCTGAGTGTATTCTGTCATGAGAACCTGGAGGTGAGATGGTAACAAAACCACCTTTTGTATGGGAAAGAGGAGGAAGCCAGGCAGGAATAGAGTGGCTGGAATGGTGTAGGTATGCATCTTTGGACTTGTGAAGACGTATATCCCCCCAATAAAGACATTCAGAGTGGCAATAAGAAGGAATGCCACTTGCCATATGGAAATGTTGGATGAATGAGAGTACCATGAACAGGAATCACTAAAATACAGGGAATAAATGAGGACAACAGCCCTCACTTAAATGAGGTGTCACGCAGTGCACGAGGGGTTGGTGGGGCTGCAGAACAGCAGACACTGGATCTGTAAGCTGGGACCTCCCATGTGAGACTCACCAGTAATAGAAATAACCGCGTCAGCAGATGCTATCACCCTACGGTGAGTGACTGCTCTGTGCCAGGCACCGCACCAAGAGCTTTACGTCTATGACCTCGCTGAGGAGTGCTGCTCCCTCCCTTCCCACACAGCTCCCAGGTGGTCCTTTGCCATTTGAGGACATTTTTCCCCTTATGGGATGTCCTTGATGTCCAAACAAGTTAACGGCACCTGAATAACAAAGCTGAGTGCTGAGGATTGTGAGGATGGGGAGGCATCTACCCCATGACTGGTTTGCTGCTGGCCCTGAATCACAAGGCTGCTGAGAGGGTTAGGGTAACCAGCTGTGTGACCTGGGGGCCGATGGGAAGGTGTGACCTCCCCAACCTCTTGCTTTCTCCCATCGTTCTTATTTCTGCCCCAAAATCGACACATGGTGAAAGAAAAGAAGGGAAAGACTGATGCCTATAGCTGAAGTGTGCAGTTTAATGGCCAGAAACCAGACTTGTCTCATGTAATCAAATCATCATAGTGTTGGTGACAGAGTAAAGACAGTTGAAAAAACAGTTACTATTCCAACTCCCAATTTTCAAGTTATTGTTGGGGCTGAAATTTCTCTCACCTCAAGAGTTTTTATTCTGGAAATTATCCAAAGCACACTTTTTAGCCATATTCGGGTAACTGAAACATGAAAAAAATAGCAATGTTTCTCAGCCATATTAAACTCTAACCAGATGCTCTTAAAAAACTTTTTGCATGTATACAGCATCTTTTATTTTAGAGGAGAGTCATTTTATTTGCCCTGAATTATATCCACCGTAGACTGAAAATACTAACCTCTTTAAGAGCCACAGTAACCCACTGATGCATACAATCTCCAGAGAGGAAGCAAAGAGGACCCCATCGGCCTTTCTCATTCTCCCTCTCTACTCACACCGCTGATCTGATCCAAGTCAGATCAATTTAACAAACATTTACTGAATACTTTCTGCATACCAGGAACAAAGCTGAAGAACGTGGAAAGTTGGCATGAATTTAACCAACTCGCAAAGTGAAAATGGCATGTAGGATTCCTGTAAAAAGTATTAGGGCCAGGACCCTACCTGAATAGCTCACCTGACTGTTTGGCTCACCTAAAAGACAGTGCTTCTGGCACCTTTTCTTCTATTAACCAGTAGGCAAAGAGAGAAACATCTTGGGAATTTGGAGGAAAAGCAGTGTGGAGAAAAGCTATGACAGACCGACCATGAATTCTCAGGTCACCACCCTCAGGAAAACCCCAGAGCATGACCCAGCAGTACCTTGCTTGGTCCCCCACTAACCACTTTGACTCCTTCCATTCTCTACGTGAATGCCAGAAAGATCTTTTAAACATGTAAATAAACTATATAAACTTCCAGGTTAAAACTCCATAGCAGTTTGCTTTTATACTTAGAATTACACCTGTACTCCCTACCACAAACAAAAGACCCTGCCATGACTGGGCCTCCACTTACCCCTTCAGCCTCCCCTGTTCTCCTCCTTGGCCCACTATACCCCAGGCACACTGACCTCCTGCGGTTCCTAGAAGATGCCACCCCGCTTCTTGCCTCAGAGCATTTATGTTTATTGTTCTCACACCTGGACCGCTCCTCCTGGTCTAGCTCCTTCACAATACTCAGGTTCAGCTTAAATGTCACCTTTTCAGAGGTCTCCTCTGACATCCAAAGTGGGCCCTCCCCTCCCTCTCCATTCTCTGCCATGATTTTCTCTTACTTCCTACCATAGCTATATCACAAGTTATAATTAACTGATTTATTTGTTAACTTTTAATTTATTTGATCCCTCCCATAGATTTAAAATTCCAAGATGGCAGGAACCAACAACATCTGTTTTTTTGTCATATCTTCAGTGTTCACAATAGTCTCTGGACACAGCAGAAAGGCAATAAATAATTGTTGGATGGATGAATAAAGTGAATATAATTGCAAATAGTAAATTAAAAAAAAAACAGTAGAAGTGGGTCAGCTTTTTATTTTATGTTTTTGCTACCATAAATACTATTATACTACTGTAAATCTTGGATTTCTCTTTGAGGTTTTTCATGTATTCATTTTAACCAGGACCACCCTGACTGAACTTAAAAGGCTAAAAGAATGGAGACCTAACTTATGGCTACAATTAGAAAGTTTCAGAATGATTGCTTTATAACACCGGGTTTGGCATATAATACATTTTAAATAAGGGAGGATTAGTCCTTTCTTATTTAAAGATATTTGTGGTTGAAAGCAGAGCTGCTATTATGTATGTAGCACAGTGTTTCTCAAGAAAAATTACAAAAGAACCTTAAAGTCAAGCACCAGAACACTAAGAATGGAGATTATACGATGTATTCCTGGAAAGCTATTGTGAAGCTGGTCTGAGTGGAACATCCTTGTCACCCGGCCATTTGGCTCTGGCTTAGGATGCCAAACAATGGAGTTGCATGGAAACTCAGAAGTACCCTGGGTACGAGGCCTTCCTCCCCACCCCTGCCCAGGGGCTAAAAATTAAGATCTGGAGTCTTCAGACTGTGTTCTGTCTGGTTCTTTGGCCCGTAAGAACCATGACTGGTCTGGCCACACCAGAAAGGGAGGCCTAGAGTCATCTTCCTGCCTAGGGATGCTCTCTGGGGGGCCCGGAGTGAGCCCTGGCTACTGGTTTACTGGATGCAGAGGAGCCTTTCTCTGATCACGTCCTGACTTGCTCAGCCCTTAGGATCAATCGTTCTCCTTGGTTTCCTCAGTGTATTTACTTTTTCTGCTGGGACTACAGCTGCTCAGTACCTAGTTTATTTGGATGGGGTTCAGCTTCCTTGTATGATTCTTGTCTTTCCATGTCTCCTGCTCCACATTCCCTAACTGCTGCTTGGGTTCTGGCCCCAACTCAGGCAGCTCACTTGGAATCACGCTGTAGCCCCCTACCCAGATTCTCCCTACAGGGCTGAAATACCCCCTTACATTTGTAAGGTTGTAATGTATGCTGCTGGTCCCCATGCTGGGGCAGACTCACCCATTCCTCATCCCCACCCCACAGAGGTCCTAGCATCCTTCATCAGTAAAGTGCATAGAGGTGACACTAGTAGCCCCCTCAGGTCACAGGGATAGCCTTGCTTAAACCCAGGGATGACTTTGGGGAATCTGGGATATAGTGGCTTCCTTAAGGCTTTATGTCAAGTAGAGGGCACCCAGTGGTGTGAAATTTAAACCTGAGTTACACAATTTTCATGAATAAAACATGAGGCTAAAGTTAGATGAGCACTGAGTTTCTTCTCAGGAGAAACATACCAGAGTCCCACAAAGAGGCTTTCTGGTTCCAAATCCTGAAGGTTTCCCACTATACCTCCCTGACTATAATTTTTCTGCTAAAATGCTTCTGGTGGCTCCCCACTGTCTATGGAATACAGTTATAACATCTGGCATCAAAGCATCAAGGCTCTTAACATCTTGGACCCAAATAAAAATTCCACTTTACCTAAGACAAAGCTGAACACCATACCCCTGTCCTTCAGGCATGGGAGCAGCTTGTCACTGCTGAGCCCATCATGTGCTCTCGTGCCAGCGTGCCTGTGCTCACATGGTGCCCTCTGCTGAGAATGCTCTCCTTTACCCTTCCCCTGGCAGAAACCTACTCCTCCTCCCCCAAGGCATCCAGTTCAAATATTTCCACACCTACCGCCACCCCATGCAACCTCTCTGCCCTGCAGTTCACTTAGACTCAGACAGCACTATGTTTAGCCCTGTGTTATAATGCACAGAGCATTACAATTAGAATTTTGACGTGTGCCTCTCCTACTAGATTCTGAGTTTTGCAATGGTACGTTGTGGGCACTCAGTAAATATCTGTTGAAGTGAACTGAAAATTGTGTGCTTATACCTGTATACCTGTCCTTTAGGCTATTAAAGACAAAAGTTACTAAGGCAAGATTTGAGCTGAATAATTAAACAAGCTTTCTGCTGATATAACATGTCTTTATAAGATGTGTCATTAGAAAGGAAAACAAGATTAGAATGAAACAACATTTTAAAGAGAAGAAGGGCTGATAGGGGAGAAATACTTCTAACTCATGTATTTTCCTGTTCATAAAGGAGCTTTCTAGCCAAGAAGAAAACATTGGTCCAATTTGAGATGCTGCTGGAATTATTCCTTCTCTCCTTTTTTCTCTAGTTTTGGGAGAACTAGTACCCATTTGGAAAAGTAATGGAGATGCAAAAGTGAAGAGAGCTATGCAGTGATATATACCAACATGGCTACAGAGTGATGATATAGCTATGCTAAGAGAAAAGCATTACATAATGACATCAAAATAGGACACTTGAGGAATGTCTTAGAGCTAAAACAGCTGTCACCTGGTATTTTGGCATTCTTGAAGTATATGAAGAAATAGCGCCTGGAAACCGAAAAGTACAAATCATTTGTAACAACAAGATTCCGAAGTCAAAAATATGTTTTCCTCATCTTTTTAAAAAAGTTAACCTGGCGACTTCCCTGGTGGTCCAGTGGTAAAGAATCTGCCTTCCAATGCAGGGGACGTGGGTTCGATTCCTGCTCAGGGAACTAAGATCCCACATGCCACACGGCAGCTAAGCCTGTGCACCACAACTACTGAGCTTGCATACCTCAACTAGAGCCTGCGTGCCACAAACTACAGAGCCCACGTGTGCCACAACTACAGAGCCCATGTGCCCTAGAGCCTGCACGCCACAACTAGAGAAGAGAAAACCCATATGCCACAACTAGAGAGAAGGCTGCGTGCTGCAACAAAGAGTACGTGAGCCACAACCAAAGATCCCGCATGCCTCAAAGAAGATCCCGCATGCTGCAACTAAGACCCGATGCAGCCAAAAATAAATAAATAAATAAAATCTTTAAAAATAAATAAATAAAAAGTTAACCTGTTAGCATCATTTTCACTTTAGAAAAATGTGAAACCCTAAAATATGTATAATTCCAAAACATTGCCCACAGGTGGGTTTCAAAAGAAGAGAAAGTCACCCCTCATTATACCAGGTTTTCCTAAACAGACCTGTTTTACTGGGAGATACTTTTCTATTTTGTGGCTTATCCACACTTCTTTTTAAAAAAAATTTTTTATCAGAGTATAGTGATTTACAATGTTGTGTTAGTTTCAGGTGCACAGCAAAGTGAATCAGTTATACGTATTATCCAGACTTCTTAATTTTATGTATAAGTCACTAATCCCACCCTTAGGGAAGATGAGGGAGAGGATAATATGTGAAATTTAAATCTGTCAATTTTGCTGCTGGTAAATGTCTGTTAGGAAAAAGTTTAAAAGCCTGGAATTTAAAAGTGACTGATAGGTTTAATATGTGTGCTTTTTCCTTTCTTGACCTTCCGGCTCATTGAGATGCTGTTTTAAAGTTGCTTTACTCTAGGGTTGCTTCTTTCCTCTGTCCACTTGGTCAAAGTGGTTGGTGATGCTTCCTCCATACAATACATATTTATTGTGCTCTGACTGTGTGCTTAGGGCTGGGGCTACAGTGTTGGAAGGTGCACTCTGCTCTAGGAACTCCCAGTCTACTGGGGGAGAGACAAGTATGTTGGCAGTTGCTATTAAAGTGGGACTGAGGGTAAGGTGCAGTTAAGCTCTGGGTGCCTTGGGAGTACCAAGGAGGAACATAATCCACGTGGGGTGGGGAGAGGACAGTGGGAAGGATGGGTCTGGAATGTGAGTCAGGAAAAAGTGAGGCATGCCCAGGAACACTGTCTGTGATATCCTGTGAGCCAGCTCTGCTACTGAGACTCCTGTATTTCTTTTCACAATTCACAGAAATAAACAAACAAAAAATGACAGTTTTAAATGAGTTTCAACCTCACTATATTTTTAAGAACTGATACTGATATATCTCTCAACACCTTGCAGACATCTGCAGTGATAACTATTAGTAAGAGTTGAGCAAAAGGCTTAGAGTTAGGTTTTCCTGGATCATTTTCAAGTCATCAATTGACAGACTCACAGAATATTAGTGCTTAAATAGAACCAAGATATCTTTCAGTGCAAAACCTTCACAGAGGAGGAAATTAAAGCTCAGGGTCAGTGAAAAAATAACCACTAGAAGATTAGGAATATTTTTTCCCTGCTATTTGCCTTCTTCACTTAGTTGCTTGGTCACCTGTAAGTAGGTGGAAAATGACCCTTTAGAGAATCTGTTCTGCTTATGTACACGTACTCATAGTTCCATCAGCTGTCTGTTCTACTACAGAAATACGATTCAACCCAGCTTTCCTCTCTTTCCTCCCCTGAAGATATCCATTTGCAGTAGACACTGTGACAGGAAGGCTATAGGAAGGGGAGAGAATGCCTATCGTTGGGGCTCAGTTTTTGAAATTTATTTGACAGACTAATATTAATCCCATGGATCCAAAGAAATTTTAATCATGATGAAATTTATGATAATTATATTTTAGGATATACACAAGCAGAGATAGTTATGTTAGTTCTGGAAAAGAGGCCCAGTGGATACTGTGCAAATGGAAAATTAAGAATTATTAAAACAACAAATGGATATCATCTCATACAGTTGTTTATATTTCAAAAGTCTATATTATTAGTATAATTTTAAGCGAAAAGCTGTTCTTTAACCCTTTCAAAGCTGACTGAACAAAAAGTGAAAAGTCTGATTTAGGCCCATTGTGGTATGTCAGAATCTCTTCAACATGCCATGTGAAAAGGGGAAGTTTAATAAGAAATTTACTTCTCTGTATTCATAAATAAAATATTATAGCAATACTGTCTAACAGAGATATAATACAAGGCACCTATATAATGTTAAATTTTCTAGTAGTCTCATTAAAAAGTAAAAATAAATGGTAAAAATAACTTTTTAAAATTGTGGTAAAATATAAATAACATAAAACTTACCACCTTAGCCATTTTTGAATGTATAATTCAGTAGAATTAAGTACATACATTCACACTATTGTGCAACCATCATCACTATCCATCTCCAGAATTTTTGTATCACCCCAAACATAAATTCTATACCCATGAAACAATAACTTCCTATTCTCCCTCCCCCCAGCCCTTGGTAACCTTATTCTACTTTCTGTCTCTATGAATCTCACTATTCTAGGTACCTTATACAAGTGGAATCAGACATTATTTATTCTTTTGTGACTGGCTTATTTCGCTTAGCATTTGTCTTCAAGGTTCATCCATGTTGCAGCATATATCAGATTTCCATTCCTTTTTAAAGGTTGAATAATGTTCCATTGTAGGTATATACTACATTTTGCTTATCTACTCATCTGTTGTTGGACATTTGAGTTGTTTCCACCTTTTGGCTACTGTGAAGGTTAAAAATAATTTTAATGCATTTTATTTAACTCAATATATCCAAAGTATGAATATTTCAATATGTAGTTAATATAAAAATAATTAATGACATACCTTATTTTTTTTTGTAATAAGTCCCTGATATTCAATGTTTATTTCATAATTATAGCACATCTCAACTTGGATTAGCCAAATTTCTTGTACTAACTAGCCACATTTAGCTAGCAGTTAATACAGGAGAGTTTGCAGTCAAGATTCGGTAAATCATGACTCCTCCTGGAATATATCATAGTGGATAATTCTACTTTATTGGTTCTCATACAGCCCAAGTGTTTAGAACTGGGGCTCTGCAGTCAAACCAATCTAAATTCAAATTTCAGTTCTCTCACTAATTAGCTTAATGATGTTAGAAAGGTTGCTCAGTATTTCCAAATGTCAGTTCCTTTATCTGTAAGGTGGAGAAAAAATACAATTTCTCCCATAGGGTTTTTGTGTGAATTAACATTAGGTAACATGGGGCTTCCCTGGTGGTCCAGTGGTTTAGAATCTGCCTTTCAATACAGGGGATGTGGGTTCGATCCCTGGTCAGGGACCTAAGATCCCACATGTGTTGCGGCAACTAAGCCCGTGAGCCACAACTACTGAGCCCGCATGCTGTGGAGCCCGCTTGCCACAACTAGAGAAGCCCACGTGCCTGCAACTAGAGAAGCCCGCATGCTGCAGCAAAGAACACCCACACGCCACAACGAAGACCAAGCACAGCCAAAAAAAAGAGTAACACAAAGTGCTTAACATAGTGCTGCCACAAAGTGTTACTAATAAGTAGTAAGTTTAATAAAAATAATCCACTAGATAATATATTCACAAAGGCAAGTACCATGTCTGTCTTTTAATGTGCCTGACACATAGTGGGCACTCAATTAATTAAGTGAATAAATATATGAACTCTTCCTTCAGTCGTTATAAATTTTCACTGGTTTCCATGACATCTTTGCAGAAGTAGCATAATGATTTGCCATGAAGATACAGATGGCTTGAGGTACAGAAAGAGTATGAGATTCTTATCTTCTTCTTTTTACCTTCCTTTTCATGAAAAAAAACATTATTTCTTTTCCCTCTCCTTGAGGGAGTAGGGCTGATAAGGCTGAAAAGACTGTAAAGGTGGTGGAAGCAGCCGGCAAGGTGGGAAGACTGGTTACACACAGAGGCAATGAGCAAATTAGTAAATACTTTGAGGATAACAGAAACCAAGTTATCCTCACTGTTGGGGGAGGGACTTACAAACATGGAAAGGGTAAAAGCTAGAATGCTCCATGGTGTTAGATCAGAACTGGAGCTATCAATTTGATCTCCCTGGTATTTGATAGAGATAGAGCAACTGATATGGCTGTGAGTGTGTGTCTATTTCCTAGCTCTTTTGGCTGAGAGGGCCTAGAGGCAATGAGCACACCCTTGTCCAGTGAGCGCACCCAATACCCAGATCTTGGTTTCCATATACTATTTTCCACAATGGACCCAGGTCACCTTGAAGATGTGGATAATTCCAGGGCTGGGTAGAGAAAGTACAAGATGTACATGGAACATTTTCTTGTGCCAGAAAGTAAGAAAGTACTCAGAAAATGATGAGGACCTGTCAAAAGGACACAAGAGCCAGCTGGAGGAACTTCCACTTGCCAAATCTGGGATCATCTGGGCATCAAAATAAATAATGATATTAATGGAGTATAAGCCTCTGAATAAAATAGGAATCCATAACTGCATACTGATATAAATAAATACAAAAATAAATAGGGGAGAAGGGAAAGCTCTGCCCTACAGTAGAAAGTTTACTTAGGAACAATATATTTATTTACATAGTCTCAAATTACCTTCCCAGAAAAATATTTATTAATTGCAAAGGGAAAAACTATAACTTTACAGTGGAATTATCTGGCATATACCACCTTAACAAAGTGGGGCTGGTATGGACCAACTCCATTTATGTGTCTCCTCATATGATTAACTAAGAATAATACAACATTGCTTCTGTGATACTCCTGCCAAAAAATGCACAAACTCAGTTTCATAATAAGGAAACATCACACCAATCTAAGGTGAGGAACATTTTACAAAATGTACCCTTCAAAAATGTCAAGTCACAAAAGACAAGGAAAGACTGAAGAACTGTTCAAGATTAAAGGAGAGCCATGACAACTAAATGCTCTACATATAATCCTGGACCAAAAGAAAAAACAAATTTTCCCCCGACAAACGATATTATTGAGACATTTGGTGAAAAGTTGAATGGGAACTATGGATTAGAAAGTAATACTGTATCAGTACTAATTTACTGTATTTGATAGTAATACTATAGTTATGTAGAAAAGTGTACTTGCTTTTAGGATAATAACACTGAAGCATATAAGTCGATTCAGAAAAATATATACACACACGTATATAAACAAAAGGTGGTGGTTGGGAAGAGGGAGACTGGAGGAAAAAAGGTGGAGGGGAAAGGAAGGAGGGAGGGAGAAAGCAAATGTGGTAAAATGCTAAAAATTGGAGAACCTGGGTGAAGAGTATAAAGGAGTTCTTTATTATTCATGTCTATTTTCTGTAAGTTTGAAATTATTTAATGATAATAGCTAAAAATAAAGAGGATAGGTTTTGGTGTGACCCAGACCCAAGTCTGAATTCCAAGTCTGATATTTATCATCCATGAGACTCTAGGGAAGTTATTTAATTATTCTGAGCTTTGGTTTTCTTATTTGATCACCAATACAGGACTAACTTAAAGGGATGCTGTGAGGATTAAATAAAATAATGCACAGATTGAGCACCTGGCTGGTGATGGGTCTGCCTGGTAGAGGACCTGATACCTAACTGGTGAGGCAGTACATAACTTGCTGAAGAAATGAACACGCTCCTTCCTCCTGCCCCTCCCCCTCTGATCAGAATAACTGATACCACTTAGAGAAAATTAGATTCTTCAATTTTAGTAATGTAAAGTATAAGTTTTTCTTAACACCTGAATAATATAAAACAAAAATGTTCAGTAATCATAATAAATACCATCATACATTTGAATGTTGCTCTGAAGTTTCCTCAGCACTTTGCACTCATGTCTCATGTGACACTGAATGGAACAGGCAGGCATTCAAGTTAAAGTTCAACACAGCGTAAATAATAGCGAATTTCTGCAGTGCCTTGGGTTATGACTGTCAAAGAAGAGGGCATGCCCTTGTTACCTAAACCTTGAAGGAGGCTTGCATCAGTTATTGGCTACAGGGTACAAAATGAGGTGCAGTCTTATGTCCACTGGGTCATCTGTTCTTAAGATTCTGGCACTGCTGTTTGTTTGTGGTTCACCGTGTATCTGGGGCAGTGACAAGGCAGAGAAGGGGACCCAGGTTGTGCCTGGGAGGTTTCTTCTCTCGGCCAAGATGTGCACATGAATTTGAAATTATCCAAGAGGGTAGTTTCAGAGTTGCCTGCCAAAGAGTGCTGTCTCCTAATCTGGAGAGCAGCTGCTGGGCACAGGCATGCCAACATACACACAAACACATACACACAGACACACTCGTGGAGCCTATACCTGCCTCTACTTGTCTGCTCTGGGCAGATGGCTTCTGGCTTTTGGGTTGCCTCATCCAGCAGCTCAGTATGGTTAGACCCTTTCTTCCGTGGAGACTGGCAAGCTGTTGGGTGAGGGATCCTGCAAGGTCGCCTGTCTTCAGAGTATGAAGGACACTGCCTGGAGAGGGAGGAGGGTTATATTTAGTGTTTGGGCCCAGTCAGTGTTGGGCTCCCCACTGCCTCTCCTCTGCGGAACTCTCAGTGGCCCCTGGTTGCAAGCTCTCCTTGGCTTTGAAGCCTGCAAAACAAAAACTGAGAAGGTGTCCAAAAAAAAAAAAGAAGAAAACGTTGTTGGTCCCTGGATACCACTATCAGATTTTGGTGGGGATGAGAAGAGAGGACCACTGGGTGTGATCAAGCAAAGGCACCTGCACGGTAAGGTAAGTGTCCCTATTGCTACTGAGAAGAGGCTTTGGGGATGTTTCTGTGTTATCCAACAACCAGGAACTGCCAACACTGCTCTCTAGGAGCAAGGGCTTCTGGGCATTATGCAGAGGAATAGAGTAAATCTCAGGTGTGATTAAGGGCTTATGAAGGATGATGACTTTTAGGCTAATATGAGTAACAGCTGTTTGCAAAATAGAGGAACTATCCTGACAGTAGGTATGTTTTGATAAACTGGTAGGTATGAAAGAAGACCAAAATAAAATCTGAAATTGTTATCCTCTTTAGAGTAAGACAACTGGTCAAAAATTTTTTTAAAATGGTTTGGGCATATGACTTTCCTTGTTAATAGCTTGATTTTGTAAACTGATGTAAATGATTAATACATAATTTCAAAATTATCAAAAATGTGATAACAATGGAGAAGTATACTGGATAGGCTAGACGGGAGAGGAGGAATTCTCTTTTCATGGAAAGACAGAAGAAACCAGCATCTTAAAATGGCAACTAGAAGTATTCTTTTTTCTTTACTTTTTGTTCATGTTTCTTTGATGCTAAGATTTGTTGAATGAGGGCCAGAAAACAGAAGCACATTTTTGAGGTAGGGTTTTGGAAGGTCTTGGAAGACACCTATAACCCCAAAGAACATGATTGGATATCTATGGCACAACAAATCTCAGTGTCAATGGGAAATAATGCCAGATTGCTGCCAAATGATACCAGAGAAAGTTCTGCTTGCTGTACTTGCTCAGTGGGAGTATTAGTCAACGTTTAGGGTGAATGCATAGTTTTGAGTACAGATCCCCATTCAAGAGAGATACGTGTTCAGCTAAATTTCTTGTGACATATTCAATCACATATCAACTGATGATCACATATCTTCAATATCTATGCAAGTCTCAGGAAGAACTGCAAGAAAAGCAATACATATACTGCTTAGCTACATTCACCATGTTTCATGTGTGTATTAAGTTTGTAGTAAGGGAGAGCAGGGGGTAGCGTATTACTGGAGAGAGCTCTTCCAAACTATGACAATGTTCCTCTAGCTGCAGCAAAAAATGCTTTTCCTATGGTGACACATTCCAATATATCAATCTTCTATCCCTCAAAACCAAATATTCCAGGTAAATATATCTCTACAGTTATCAGTTGATGCTATTATGAAACTCACATTATACTTAATTAAAAATCAGCATAGGGCTTCCATGGTGGTGCAGTGGTTGAGAATCTGCCTGCCAATGCAGGGGACACGGGTTCAAGCCCTGGTCTGGGAAGATCCCACATGCCGCAGAGCAACTAACCCCGTGAGCCACAACTACTGAGCCTGCGCGTCTGGAGCCTGTGCTCCGCAAAAAGAGAGGCCGCGATAGTGAGAGGCCCGTGCACCGCGATGAAGAGTGGCCCCTGCTTGCTGCAACAAGAGAAAGCCCTCGCACAGAAACGAAGACCCAACACAGCCAAAAAAAAAAAAAAAAAATCAGCATAAACACTTCAAGAACTCTTTGCTATTGAAAAATAGCAGCAATAATATTCATGGGCTATTTCTACTTCTTTAAGACAAATATGTAGGGCAATTAAGACAGGTCTACTCTTGGAAGAGCTTTTTCAGGTAATTTCCCAAAGCAATGTAGAGTTTGGGTTCTTATGATAACCAATGCAAAAATACTCTGTAAAAATTCTGCGATGAAGGAAAGTATTGATTATAAGCAAAGAAGTGCAAAAAAATTTTTAGCTTCTGTTAAAGTTCATATGTAGTTGTCTTTTTTGCTTAAACTTTTTTGTTATTGAAGTAAAAAATTTGTTAGCCAAGAATTGGTCTCAGGTAGTGGCATTGCCATTGGAGATGGAGATACTTTATTGTGGCTTCAAAATGACGATCCATTTGCCTATTGTATGAGACAGACGTTGCAATGTGCCAAGAGTTTGGCAGGTCCAGGAACAGGGAAAAACAAAAGTAAAGGGCCCTGTATTCTTCAGAATAGAGTCCATGTTATTCCTTGTCTTAACGTAAAGGAAAATTTTCATTACTACTGAAATACATGCCTCGCCTCTTCAGTATGTTACATTAAAAAATATTTAAAGAAAAAAATGTTAGTTGCTTTTATTTGCCTTAGGACAGAACTAGTGGCCACCAGCATTTAATAGCCATTCATACTGAGCACAGAATAACTTTTTTTTGTTTCATTATAATTAGGTAGAACACTTCTATAGTAAAAGGGCTTAAATTAGTTTGCTCATTTATTCATTCATTCAACAAACGCTTAGAGTGCCTACTATGTGCTGGGTTACCGGGGATACAGCAGTGAGTGGGGCAAACGTGGTTTCTACATGCTCTTAGTGTAGAAATCTTCACAGAGGGGCTGATTATTAGTGATTTGAACCTTTATATTGTTCATGTTGTTTACCATGGTATTTTCAACTTTATTTCTAATTAAAAGATCAGAAAAAAATTTTTTCTACTTAAAATAGTTTATTTAGTGTCTGCAAGATAGGGGGACAATTCCAGGGACCAAATAATCAAATAATAGGATTGGAATATACATTTTAGTGCAAATACTTGAGTCTTCTTTGAGGGACGCTGACATTTCTGTTCTAAATACAGATGTCAGACAATAGGTTCACATACTGATAGTTTGCTTCTTCAGAATTGGGTCGGACAAGAAGTCCCTAAGGAGGACATTAGAGCAAAATTTGTATTATAGCCTCATAGCTATCTGGGTCTCAAATCTGACGAAAGTTCAAGATGTTTCTGTCTAATCTGTCTGACCGGAGGCTACAACTAAAAGAGCAGAATACCGTGTTTCTCATCTTGGTTGAGGAAACTTTGTATAATGGCACCAATCTTAACAACAGTGTCATTTCACACCTAGGAGGTGTCCTACATTGTTTACAGAATTCGAATATCCGTTACTCACTTGATCCTAAGGTGACCCGGCATGATAGGAAAGGCAGGTATTATTCCCTGTTCAGCAGATGGAAAAACTAAGTTTTAGACCTTTAAGGGACCAGCCCAGCTAATGTTCTCTCTAATGCACAGTCTCATTAAGTAATTTCTCAAATGAAGGACTAGAAAAATTCTGAGCTTTCAACATAAGTACTCACAGTTTGGACTACTGTTTGAAGGTGGGAGCAGCCAACTGGGAACTGACGATAGGAGAGTTTCAGGCCTCCCCACACCCTATCCTCTTCCTGCCTCCGTTCCCTTCTACATACACACCCTACAGGTCTTTCCTCGGGTCCTCAAAAATATCAGTTTAGTTTCTAAAAGAGATATAAGCTACTGCTTTTTTCTTCTTTTTAGGAAGGGAACGGGATAGTATAATAGTATACTCACCTACATGTGAATGCAAATGGAATTTTAAACTGCTGGTTAGTACCAAAAGCCTGGCAACATAAAAAGCTGTCAAATCAGATTAGACCAATTGTCCACCCAGCCCAGATCCTGCTGGGCTGGAAGCATAAGTGGGCCCTTGGGAGAAGCAGTTTATCATGGGTAAGAGAAAATATCACAGGAAAAAATTTTATATGGGGGAAAATGGTAACCTGAGAGCTATATCAACTGAGATATATCTGTTAACTGAGAGCTATATCAAGATAGGCAGAGCTGAATAGACCAGCCTTGAGTGAGTGAAGAAGGTCTTCCTGGTGGATTTTAAGAGAGTAAACTGATCTGCTGGCAACTGAGATACTGAAGGCAACAGTGTGTAGGGCACCACTCATAGCTAGTACTGTCTGTTACTACTAGCTATGATCAATCGAATGCACTTTATTTCTTCCTTACATTTTTTCCTGGAATTTGTTTTGTGCCTATTTAAGGTTTATGGTAATTGTTTGGAGGCTTTTAGCTACTTTTCTCTCAGGGCTTGGAAAGAATGTCTTAGATCTCCCTGACAGATCTAGGGCCGATCCTTTGACTAGGAAAGTAGAATTCAGGGGAGGATAGGAGTGTGGATAAAGCAGAGGCTGCTTCTGCGCTTCTTCTAGGAGCTGCTGCTTCAGGCCCTGAAACAGAAAGAGACAGAGGCAGCTGCCTCTGAGCCATGGTATTAAACTGCCAGGTTGTGACTAGGGACACCAGCTCCTTAGTTTTCAGCTGCTCCAAACATCTTCACGCGTAGCTATTTTAAGAACCTTTGCATTTGATCAGGGAGCATGTGGGGTTAAGCCTTGTGTTTTCCATTTCAGTTTTAGATCCTAAGCAGATGCAGTTAGTAGTTCAGAATTTAAATTAGTGTATTTCCCCCCAACCAGTGCAAAAATAACTTCATACTGGGGAGAAAAATCATGGAATCGAGATGGAGATTTGTTTCTTAAATAAAATTAAAACAATTTAGAACTTGGATTTTTTAAAAAATCACTAATATTTCCCATCACAATTCTTATTTGGCAAATTTTGGCTAAAAGTATGAAAGAATAAATAAAATCATTTGGCCAGAGTCAGGATAATACATAACTATTTGTGCTAGTGCCCATTAATCTAACCCTATATTCTACTTATTATCCTTGGAATATTGCTGACAAGAACACCTTTGTATATTAGGGACATTTAGGATTGTCTGATGATAGCAAATGGTGATTTACCACTTGAACTTCGACAATCAGAGAAAGGTATCCTCTAAGATACCTCACCACCCTCCCTGAAGAGATAGAGTTGAAAAGAATGAAGGCAACATAAAACAAAAAATTCTTTCTTTTAAAAATCTTTTAAGCTAAGTATCTGTAAATTCCTCTAAAATTTATACAGGTCTTCCTTGGTCTGTTGAAATTCTGTATCTCTAATAGTCCACCACACATCTATGAATCTGAACCAGAGTTGCCCAATCTCTTAGTTTAAAAGATACATTTGTACTCTTCAGGAGATTCAACAAAGCAGAAGTGCTGGAATCTGCTGCTTGGATCCAGTTCTGGAAAAATAAAGGAGGTATGGTAACCAATTGTCCAGGTGCACCTGGGACTGAGGGATTTCCCAGGCTTCAGGACTTTCAGTGCTAAAATCAGGACTGTCCTGGGAAAACCAGGGTAGTGGGTCACCCTAAATGGAGAACACATACCTGAAATGATCAAATTATAGAGGCTTATTGCTGTAGAGGACTGGGGTATAGAAATCAAGTGCCCCAATTCTCAGTCTGGTGTGCTGTATACATGGCAGACTCCTTGTTTAGGGAGATGGGGGGAGAAGTTTGGTCACAAGATTCATCTGTTTATGGAGTTTCACCCTTCCTAACACAAGAGGAGACCTGAGGGCACAATAACAAAGTGTCATCTGGAAGCTTGGGAAGTTCAAGTTTCCCAATGAATTGGCCCAGCTTCCCAGGAAAACAACCAAAACCAAGACTCCAAGATTATTCAGGCATTCCATAGTTATATCTTTTGTTTAAGATTTTACAAGAGCAACATATATGTGCTCACACATATTCAAGGGGAAATAGTGCACAAAGCATACAAGTCCGCCAAACCACTAGAACAGAGTAAGAACAGAATAAGGGCTGTCTGAACTGAATACACCAATATCAAACAAAATCCCAGTTAGAACTAAACCACTAAATGGATGTATTCATTATCATAGATTTTCAGTGAAAAAAAATAAAGAAATTTTAGGGTACTAAAATAAACAAAGGAAAAAGAATCCTTAGAAAATAACTGATATGGTCTGTTCCTCTCATTTCACAGATGAAGAATTGAAGCCTGAGGAAGTTTTCTTAGAAGTAGTCTTAGAACTAGTTAGTGGCAGAGAAATATGCCTGTTTTTCTAAGATAGCTAAAAATGATCAACCTACAGAAATTCAACTCTCTACTCTTGTGTAACAATGCCTATCAAAATCGCACTAATGTAAAAAGCCACCAGGCAAAAAAAACACGCAGAAAACTTCAAGTAGCTGCCTCCAAATATACATAGTTGCCTGATAAATATACAATTACAAGGGAATATCAGCTGATTTTAGTAACAGAGACATTATTGCATGTTCAATATCTGTCAAAACCAACAGGCACCACTGCTGACCCACCACAGCCTATACTCAATATGGGAGGGTATCACAAAAGAAGATGGCTCAGGCCATATTTGGAAGGAGCATATACTTGTCCATTTATTTACTTACTTTTGTAACAAGCAAATGCCAGGCAACCCAATTTTGATCTCAGAATTATATAGTAAAATCTAGATAAGGAGTCACGCCGAACCACTAGAACACAGTGAGGGCTCTCTGAATATATCAATATCAAACAAAATCCCAGTTAGTACTAAACCAGTAAATGGATGTACTCATTATCATAATGCATAATGCTTAAGAGCATGCATTTTTCCAGATGGCATCATGGATTTTAGTTCTAATTCTGTGTGGTCTTCAAAAAGTTACTTAACCTCTCAAAGTTTAAGTTTCCTCAGTCATAAAATGGAGATAATAATTGTACTTGCGTTTTGGGGAACAATAAATGAGAAATATAAAGGGTTAAGTACAGTTAGTGGCAAATAATAAGTGCTCAGTAATCAGGAGATATTATTATCATTATTAATAATACAGAAAACTCCCACCATGGTGTTATAGATTGGGTCTAACAAAATTCAGTCTTGAAAGTGTGGTATGTCAGGTCTTTCTGAGAAGCTGATAAATGTTACAAGACCCAGGATACACACAGACACAAAATTTGGATCCCTTGGACCAAATTAAGAAGTCTTGGGCTAGAAATGTCACCTAGAAACCAAGGGAACTGGCATTTGAATGATGTGTTTTCTTTGGGACCCTAAGAACCACTGCTTTAGACACTATATGCCCCCAGACAGGTATGAGTTTAAAATGCCAAATTTTGTGGTTTGGGCTTAAAAAAAATTCCAGAAAGTTGATTATTAAAGGTAAACCACAAATTTCTTTGACCTATGTTAAATTAAGTAGGAATATCCTTTTCCCTTCCTTGAGATTCTCTAGCCATAAGCAAGTCACTATTACTCTTTTTTTTTTGCAATTCTTTTGCTCTCTCCTCCCATAAAATTTAGATCGTGTAATGGAAGTTCCATCAAAACGTGATAATTTATGGGCCCACAGCCCAGAGGATTTTGAGGAGACAATGAAATTCCTAATGTGTGCAACTTATTCCAGAATGAGAAATGACTCTTCCTGTGTACCAGTAATTATTTATGTAACAGTACCTTGGGAGAATGTTAATGGTAGAGCATTAAATTACTCCTTTTAAAACAAGGCACTTCCACAGGGTTTTATATCTTCTTTCCTAATTTGGAAAGACAGCATTTGTACACACAAAATAGCAAGCTTTACTATTTTACTGTTAAGTGGTTAGGTCAGGTTTCAGACAGACTGTCCTGATGCGTTAATACCTGCCAATTGTGTGGAAGGAAAGCTCCAGTTCAAACCATGACAGAGTTGTGGATCCATCACTATTAAAGTAAGCAAAGTAACCAGCAAATTCCAATAACAAAAAAGTGCCAAAAGAGGCCATAATGCCTACTAAAGGGAGAAAAACTTTAGTTTACCTCAAATTCACATGCACTTAGTAATTTCCCCAGATGGCATCATAAAACTGCAATCATGACCAAAATAATCTAAGTTATTTCAGCACGTAATTCTATTATTATGTTCCCATCCACATCTGGATAGTTCATTTGTAAAAGGCAATTTCAGTTGAGAAAAGAACTCAAAAAGTTCAGCTAGGTCTAGTGGAACTAATCTGTATATAAACAAGGAATTTTTTTTAAGCAGTATGGAAGAAAATAAAGATTTTTCACCTGTACTTACAGCACTAAAACAGTAGTTCAGTGTGAACTGGTAGCTACAAATTTACTTCTCTTGGCTCTGTCACAAAATCTATAAGAACTTAATGCTTTCAGGGTTAGATCAGATACACGTTAGTGGCAAAATGCCCATCACCATTTTAGTGGGGCTTTTGCATTTCAATCCATTGCCCTAGTGACCAGAAAACATTTTCCTTGGTGTTTCCTTTAGCATATTTCTGCTATCTTATTAATTTTCAGCAGTTTTTTTAAACAGCAAAATAACCTCTGGTATTTAAAAATTTCCAAAAATGTGAAAACATACTATAGGGATCAGAGTATCAGCCTGGGATTAGTGGAACAGCCAGTCAAACACAACTTGAGTGAATCAGATGGCATTTAACTCATCTAAAGGATTCCAAAGGGAGTTCGCATTCCCAGCAGGAAGGTGAGCAACATGCCCTAGCACAGGGTAAGGTACAACTTCTGAATCTAAAACTCTCACAAGGACACACAGTTACAGAAGATGATGCCCATGCATGAAGGCAGACCTTTTTTTTTTTTTTTTTTTTTAACTAAGTGATCGTTCTCTAGGTCTCAACTGTTCTTTGGGTAAAAAGCCAAAGTAGGGCTTCTTGGAACAATCCTCCACCAGTTAGCTCTAGATCCTCTGCCACTGTTTCTCACTATCTCCACCAGAGTCCTTGCCCCAGAGGTCCTACTGTACCTTGCTTAATCCTGAGATTAATAAATCTGTCCAGATGGGAGGATTGTTGAAACAGATCCAGATTAGCAGATTTGCAGAATGGGTGCAGCCTAGACTGGCCTGGAGGAGGAATGAGATTCCACAAAGTCAGACATCATCAATAAGTGTACATCTCTGGTGATATTCTGCAGTCTGGAAGCATGCACTTCTGCTTGTAATGGTATCCTGACTGTCCCGACTTGTTTCTGTGTCCTTATGATGAATCAATCTCTTCTGATTTACTGAGGAGGTGTTTAGGTCTGATTGTTCCATTAACCCCAGCCTATCACTGACAGTAATTTCATATTTCCTGCGTATCTTATGCCTAGCACACATAGATGGGTCATGGTTTTTTTTTTTTTTTTTTCTGTATGCAGGCCTCTCACTGTTGTGGCCTCTCCCGTCGCGGAGCACAGGCTCCGGATGCGCAGGCCCAGCGGCCATGGCTCAGCAGCCATGGCTCATGGGCCCAGCCGCTCTGCGGCATGTGGGATCTTCCTGGACCAGGGAACGAACCCGTGTCCCCTGCATTGGCAGGCGGACTCTCAACCACTGTGCCACCAGGGAAGCCCTGGATGTGTTATTTAATTGAAACCATAGGAAGTATATTCTGACTGCCTTGGTTTCTAGACTCCCAAGCACAACTCTGTTCACACCAATAAATGAGTCTGATGGCGAGAAGCAACGTGAAAACAAATGACTTTCAAGATGAGTTTTATGTGAGAAAGAGCCAGAAGGGGAAGCTCACTGATTAAAAAGGGTTTTGTTTGTGGAGAAGTGGGTGGTGAGAACAATAGTTAAGTATGGGCTTCTGCAAAGGTAACTAATCTGAAACATCTCCTGGGATTGTATCATCTTGACCTAGCAGTTGTTTTTCTTTCCTACTTTCCAAACTACCTCTGTGTAAAGGAATAATGACCTTCCCCCAGCCCATTAACTCAGACCATCATTAATCTCCAGGAAATACCTTGTCAGTATTGCTTAAAGGATACATGAGAAATGCTTTGTTTTACATTAAAAATGGTTAATTGTTCAGCTCTTTAACTACCCTTTTCAATGATTACTGAGTCTTCTTGGAATTCCCTTTGCCCCAGAATTTGTTAATATTTTACTCACAGTCTTACTTGTAAGCTGTGAAGTTAAATAGAAATTGCAATTGATCCAAAAGAAAGGCCTTCCTGGAGGGTAAACTGAGTTTTCAAAAACACATGTAAAAAAGGATGTTACTAAACTAAATTCCTGTAATTCATACGTGTTTTATGTACCTGGAAACTGAATGTTGCCAACCCCAAATCTACATTATTGGTCAGCTCCAATTTTTTTTTTTTTTTTTTTGCGGTACGTGGGCCTCTCACTGCTGTGGCCTCTCCCGTTGTGGAGCACAGGCTCCGGACGCACAGGCTCAGCGGCCATGGCTCACGGGCCCAGCCGCTCCGCGGCATGTGGGATCTTCCTGGACCGGGGCACGAACCCGCGTCCCCTGCATCGGCAGGCAGACTCTCAACCACTGCGCCACCAGGGAAGCCCGGTCAGCTCCAATTATGCGCTATTTCAATTTTAATCTTTGGTTGGAGAATACATTATCTACTAAATCAGCTTTGTAAAAAGTCTAGGAAGATTGATATAGGCATAAATATTTGTGTACTTTTAGAGGAATGTTTATGAGACTTAAACAATACTTGTTAAATGTTCTTGTGGACATGCCAAGAAAAGGCTAAAAGAGTAATAGTTATAGCCAATTATAGCAGGAAAAAAACTCATACATGAGGTTTCCTATAAACATAAATTATCTCATGAGGAAAAAGTTAGGTAAAGGCAGATATTTTAATAGAAATATTAGAGTGAAAGCACAGGTGAGGTTTTGGCTGTGACAGAGAGAAGTGATGACAGAAGCAGAGAACATGGAAGGGAAGATACAAGGATGCCAGAGGCTGGGCAGTGAACTAGCTATGCTAAAAACGGTGGCTCAGTCTCTGAGGTAAGGGAAAAATAATAGAAGTGATTGTTTTCATCCTCAGTTTTCCTGAACTTCTCTTCCACTTGAGGAGAGTTAGCAAGCTGAGGGCATTGATGTAAATCACCAAAGCAACAGGGCCAAACTCACTGCCATTCCTGAAAAGTGGGAAGAGGCCCTCAACGCAGGCCTTGGTCAGCCAGCTCTGCACTAGATTCTTCTTTGCCTTGGTCACTGGCCTCTGGGTCTTGAGAAGACTGGCCTCTGCTCCAAGCCATTGTTCTTTAAACAAAGTTGTGAACCGCTAACAGTTTTGTTTAAAAGTGTATAAAATGGAAACTACATTGCTACATCTCTCTGGAATATCTCAAACAAAATGTGGTTCAAATTTCTTGTTAAAAAAAGAAGTTCAGAGTTCCTGAATAAACAAAGACAGCCAATGTAGTTAACGGGCTTTGTGTGACCGCAGCTATGTCATCTTGGTCTTCTGTCTCTTGCTTTGGGCAGAGGTCAGGGTGGGCCATTCAGTGAAGGGGCCTCCAACCAGTCCAGAAGGTCAGAAGCTGCCTGAGCCAGCTTCTATGCAGCGCCCCCCCCTGAAACTTGGCAGGACTGGTGGTGGGATGGGCAGAGAGGCTACCTTCACTGGAGCCTGCCCTCTCCTACCCAGACACAAACAGACAGCAGTGATCTTCATGGCAGGGAAGTGAGAAGGCAGCTCTCTGCAGAGGATGACTGGGAGCCCCAATTTGGTGACTTGGCCTCTGGGCCTATAAGCAAATAAGGGGTACAAATGGACATTTCTACTAATTGAAAACCTCTGCGTTAATGCAGCTGATTAAACAAACTGTGGGAATCTTGGCAGGGTCCTGCTCATGGCTTTTATTAACAGGGGCTGATCTTTATGTAAAGATCATGGATAATGCCTTGAACACACAGGGTACAAAGATGCTTTTCTTTAGGGTAGACGAGACAGATCCATTTTAGTGCAACAATTTGTTATCTGGACAAACATGCTTATTGCAAAGCCAGGCAGGGCAAACCCAAATGTTTTCCTGTTTAAATTTTCCAGGGGACATTTTGTAATAGCCACTGGAAGTGACCATTCTAGAACTCCTAAGAACAGTCCATGCCGGCAGCCAACATGCATCTCCCCATCCCAACTTTGGTCCTTCACTGCTTATGCCTCCTTTTTGCTCGACACTCAGAATGATTGCTGTTACCTGCCCGATCAGTACTTCCAACTTTCCAAGGAAGGTCAGATTCAAGATTTGAGGAAAAAAACCCTAAAGACTCTAGATCTTTAGTTACACAGAGGGACTCATGCTTAGAGTAGATTTTGCAAACATTAAAATGGCTATCCTGTCACTGATTTGGTTCCCTGTCAATACCTGCGTAGCATTTCCCAAAGGAGCGACAGCAGCCTTCAGAAAGGAGCTGCTCTGCTCAGGACTCAGGGTTCCACATGTGTCTTTCTGGCTGGCTCTCCCTGTTCCCTCTGCTCTTGCCGTTCTAAGCTTCTGCCATCTCCATGGTCTAAGTGGGCCCCTCTTAAAGGGCCACTTACTCTGCTTATACAGTGACATTTCTAATCACCAGCTGCTTTTTGAAGACTCCTAGCCTGGGGTCACAGAGTGCACAGGAATATAGAAAGGAATCTACAAAGGTCAGGGAAGGTATTTCACAAAATATAGATCTATGCACCCTGGTCAGTTGGTTGGCTCCATTTTTATAGCACTTAGCATCCCGAACCTCAACCACACACATTTTCCTCCTCCACTGGCACCTGCACCACCGTGAGCAGAAGGCATTACATAGCTTTTTCCTTTGAACTACCCTTGCCAATCAGCTCTGCCCTGACAGAGCTTGGACGTAGATGGAAAGGTTATTTTTGATGAGAGGGCTTAGCAACATTCCCTAAAGAGAAAATCTCTCTCCTACACACTCAAAGCATTATAGAACACTTCTTATATGATTTAGTCCCTGATCCCAGAAAAAGGAGAAAGCTGGCTTTGCGAAGTGTCATCTTTGGTGGCCAAGTAAAGAGCTAACAAATTCAGAGGAATCACTGTGTCCTGGGGTTCGTTCTTTCAGTCGAACACTGAGTAGCTACTGAATGCAAAGCACTGTGGGGGGTAGAATTACCAGTTTGGTAGAAGTAGAAAAAACCTAAAAACTATAAAACAGTGTAGAATATGAAAAATGTCACAACAGAGGTACAGATAAAGTGCTGGCATGATTCAAGGGAAAAAGAAAACCTTCCACCTGTGAAGAAGCAGAAAGATCCAATCTCTTCTGCAAGCATTCTATGCAAAGCGCAGGCTTTAAAGGCTACTTCCACTTCTCTTTCCTTATTATCCCCTTTCTGCGGGCATTTCTTTATTCTCTCACTGGCCCAACCCCTCCTGTGATGAACTGGATCAGACGGCACATGTGTTACTTTGAAGGGCATATTTATTTTTACCGCAATCAAGAATTCCAGCAGAAGCACTTAACTGAAAGCAAGGTTGTGAGAGTCATAACTTTCCTTCAGTTACTTACTCATCCTCTGCCTTTTCTTTGCTTCTTCTAACCTGATCTCCCTCACCTGAGGCCACTCTTACCTGGCTGCAGAGCTGGACTGCTACTGTCCTCAAGTATCAAAGCTTGCTTCCAGAAAAGTCTCTGGTCCTGGCCTGTGCCCACAGTCAACGTACTACCTTTCTTCAAGGGGCATGGGGAATTGCAGTTTCGGATGTAGCATTAACTGTCCCCTAGTAAAGGAAAGTAGGACATTTAGCTGTGCCAGGATGGTGAGGAAGGAAAAAATATTTTCTTCCCCAGAATCTGTTAAAAAGCTGTCTTGGACAGTAACTGGTAACTGCCACCTGGGCGAGGCTGATACATGTGTTTGCTTTTCACCATAGTCTAATGAAAATTCCAGCTTGCACCACACAGCTCCAGAGGTCCCCAAGTACAAAGTGGCCAAGGCACCCCAAATCTGATTGGCTCCCACCCTTCATGCAAGTGAGAGGTCATCCCACAGTTTCTTCTCTGCTCTCCATTATCTGGGCTAAAAGACTGACCACTGACACTCAGGAAGCTAAGCCTCTTCAGACTACCCCACCAGGAGCAGAAGAGTCAGGAAAGGCTGACCCTCTTCGCTAATAGCCTGGGAGAATTCTCTTCAAAGACATCAGAACACCTTCACAACAGCGCTCCCCCGGGACCTGCAGCAAGGCAATCACTAACCTCACTAGGCCTCAACTCTGCCAGAGGTCTCAGTGACTGCAGTCCTCAGAGCCCTGGCATTTTCAGCCCCCAGCAAAAATGCAAGCATCTCTGGCCAATACTCTGCTCATCTGCTGTATTTTCATTCCCGTATGACTCTGGGCAATACTCCGCTCATCTGCTGTATTTTCATTCCCGTATGACTCTGATTCCTCCCTCGGATTCTTCCCTTCTTCTCTGATTTCCCTCCAAATCCCTCCCATGGTGTTCTCTGAATCTTTCTGAAGACGTGTGGAGTAGTACAAAAGCACAGCTTTGCAGTCAGGCAGATGTGGCTTCAGAGATTCTAATGTGGACTTGCTGTGTGACCCTAAATGATGCACGTGGCCTCTTTGTACCTTGTGCCCTTACTTGTAAAATCCAGATGACAGTAATTAGTTTGTAGCATCCTATGAGGACTAAATGTATAAAACAACCAAGTACAGTACCTGGCACATCCTAGGTGCTCAATAAATGACAGCTATTGCTATTATTGGAAGCCCCACATGCTTACCCTTCTCACATACTCTTTTTTTTTTTTTTCCTTTCGGTCCGCGGGCCCTTCACCGTTGTGGCCTCTCCCACCGCGGAGCACAGGCTCCAGACGCACAGGCTCAGCGGCCATGGCTCACGGGCCCAGCCGCTCCGCGGCCTGTGGGATCTTCCCGGACCGGGGCACGAACCCGTGTCCCCTGCATCGGCAGGTGGACGCTCTACCACTGTGCCACCAGGGAAGCCCCACTCTCACTACTCTTCTTCCCTCCTCCTGTTCCACCTGTTGTCTAGCTCTTCCCCCAGGACTTATACCCTTTCAGCCCCTCAAGAGAAGTCTGTTCATACTCCCATAGCCCAAGCCCTAAGCCTGGCTCCACAGTGCTGCTTCCAGGCCATTCCTTGCCATTTTCATATCACCAGCCATCCCCCTCCCTGGAGGCTCATGTCATCTGCTCATGCCACACTTGTCCAATCCCCAGTTCTGCCACCTACTGACTTTTCGTCATCATTCCACCTATTTAATAAGGACTTTGGCAACTGGGTCAAACTTTTTTCCTCTTAATTCCCTCCCTATTGTGGGTAGCCTCAACTTGAACATAGATGATCTTTACAACCGTGTGTCTTCAGAGTTTCTCAACTCTAAAAGCAGTTTGCACATTCCATCTCAGCAATCCAGTTCCACAGCTATACCTGGAATGTTCTACCTCTGCACACCTATGATGCTTTACTGTACTTAAGTGGTTCCCAGGTCTGTCTCTCCTTGGTGAACTGTTAGTTCCTCACCAATAGAGATCACATCTTATTTGATTATTTTATCCTTATCCTTAGGACAGTGTCTGGTACACAGTAGGTATTTAATAAATATTTATGGAATGAATAACATGGTATATTTGTACAGTTTTTTAGAGCTTATGATATGCTTCTCTATCCAGTATCTTATTTGATTATAGCTTTAGGAAGGTAGAAACATTATACAATTCTAAGCCTTATGGAAATAAGGCTTAGAAGAACTAATGACTTTCTCAAGGTTACATGGTTAGACCACAACAAATACCTCTATATCACCTAGAGGCCAGCTGGGGCTTTTCCTACTATCTCAGCAATAAGAATAGCCCTGTTCTTCCTTGCCTTCCTTACCCTGTGTATTTGTTTCTTTTGAAAACTTCAGAGAAAATTTGGAAAGATGATAGCTTATTCATCTTGTTTACATATGAATAGTTCTGAGAGGAATATGCATCTCTGTGCTCCCGACGGTCTCCTGCCTTCAAACTGTACATTAAACTCTCGGGATATTCTTAAAAGAATTATGTAATGTTATATTTCATTGCCCCAGTGTGAACACTAACATGATAAATGTTCAGTCTATTACCAACATTATGTAGATTTCAAAACTAGAAAATACAGAAACCCAAACTTGCATTCTCTGCTTAATTCAATGCTGGATTTAAGCTTCCTGATAAAGCCCACAAAATGACAACTCAAAACTCCTCTGGGTTACCAATGAAAAATGATCATTGGCAGAAATTTGAAAACTCTCTTTTAATATATAAAGATGAGCTCTGCAATTGGCAAAGCAAAAACGCTTCCTGAACCACTCTACGCCACATCCCATACACAGCTGAATCCAATAAGTTCTTAACTGAAATCTGATTTACAGTCCCAAACTGTGAAGTATCTAGTTTCAGGTAGTGAATGAAAAGTCTTACTTATCTGGGTCATTTGCTATCTTTAAAGTGTTTTCCTAGTTTAAGGAAGCCATTTTTTAAACAGGGATTATAGCTAACGGCTTCTTTTCACGGTAGGTTTCCACTCCTGTATATGGCAATGATTTTTATGAAATTCAACCTTCCTTAGGAAGGTACTGCTGTGCCAGACACTGAGAGGGATACAAAATATGTACGGTACTTGCACACTGAAAACTACAAAATGCTGATTAAAGACATCAAAGATCTAAATAAATATAGATACATACTGTGTTCACAGATTGGGATACTTAACAGAGCAAATATGTCAATTTGCCCCCACTTGATACACAGGTTTAATGCAATTCCAACCAAAATTCCTGACTTTTTTTTTTTTGTAGATATAGACCAGATAATTCTAAAATTTACATGGGAAGGTAAAGAAAGTAGAAAGCTAAAACAATATTGAATGAGAAGAAAAAGGTGGGAGGTATCAGTGTACCTAATTTCAAGATTTATATAGCTACAGTAATCAAGACTGTGTGTATTGGTGGAGGGATAGACACATAGATCAATGGAACAGAACAGGGAATCCAGAAATAGACTCATGTAAATATGCCTGAGTGATTTTTTTTTTTTTTTTTTTTTTTTTTTGCGGTACGTGGGCCTCTCACTGTTGTGGCCTCTCCCGCTGCGGAGCACAGCCTCCGGATGCACAGGCCCAGCGGGCATGGCTCACGGGCCCAGCCGCTCCATGGCATGTGGGATCCTCCCAGACCGGGGCACGAACCCATGTATGTCCCCTGCATCGGCAGGCAGACTCTCAACCACTGTGCCACCAGGGAAGCCCACCTGAGTGATTTTTGACAAAGGTGTAAAAGCAATTCAACAACAACAACAAAAAAAAGATAAGCCTTTTCAACAAATGGTCTTGGAGCAATGGGACATCCAGAGGAAAAAAAATGAACCTCAACCTAAGTCTACCACCTTACACAAAAAATTAATCAAAATGGATCATGGACTTAAAACATACATCTGTAAAACTCTTAGGAAAAACAATAAGAGAAAATCTTTGGGATCTAGGACTAGGCAAAGAGTTCCTACCCTTGATACCAAAAGCACAGTCTATAAAAGCAAACATGGATACATCAGATTTAATCAAAATGAAAAACTTCTGCTCTGTGAAAAACCCCTTTTAGAGGATGAAAAGAATCTTGAGATTCAAAAAAAAAATTTGCAAACTTCACATATAACAAAGGACCACTGTCTAGAATATATAAAGAATCCTCATAATTTAACAGTAAAAAACCATACAATCCAATTAGAAAATGGGTAAAAGACATGAACAGACATTTCATCAAAGTGGATAGACAGATGGCAAATAGGCACATGAAAAGATATTCTACATCATTAACCTTTAGGGAAATGCAAATTAAAACCAGAATGAGGTATCACTACACATCAATCAGAATGGCTAAAATTAAAAAATAGTGACAACAACAAATGCTGGTGAGGAGTCAGAGAAACTAGATCACTCCCATTGCTGGTGTGAATGTAAATTGGTATAGCCACTCCAGAAAACAGTTTGGCAGTTTCTTAAAACTGAAATATGGCCCAGCAATTGTACTTCTGGGCATTTATCCCAGAGAAATGAAAACTTAGGTTCACACTACAAGTTATACACAAACGTTTATGGCAGCTTCATTTGCAACAGTCAAAAGCTGGAAACAATGCAAATGTCCTTTAAAGGTGAGTAGTACGGTTATACCCATAGAATATTACTCGGCAAATAAAAGGAACAAACTATCTAGACACACAACAACCTAGATAAATCTCCAGAAGATTATGCTGGGTGGAAAAGTCAATCTCAAACGGTTATATACTGTATGATTCCATTTATATAACATTCTTGAAATAAAATTATAGAAATGGAGAAGAGAATACTGGTTGCTAGGATTTAAGGAGGTGGTGAAGGTGGGAGGGAAGTGGTTGTAGCTATAAAAGGTCATCATCCTTGTAGTGAAAGAAATGTTCTGTATGTTGATTGCATCAATGTTGACATCCTGGTTGTGATGCTGTACTACAGTTTTGCAAGATACTACCATTGAGGGAAACTGAGTAGAGGACACGTGGGATTTCTCCATATCACTCTTATAATTGCATGTGAATCTACAATTATCTCAGAGTCAGGAATTTAACTAAAAAAATCAAAAGTATATATTTTGTTTTTTACATAAAAAAATGAGAAGATATGTATCAGAATCTTTACCCGTAGCTAGTAGTGAATCAGTGACTTTTATTTTCTTCTCTTGGATTATCTGACTTCTTCTACAATAAACATTCATTGTTTTGATAATTAAAAAATTAAGGAAGACATTGGCTATAAGCACAGAACTCAACTCTAATAACCTAAGCTGTCAAACTCGGAATACCTGGTAATATGTTAGGCCAGGGGTCCCTGTCTTGATTTTGAGATTTTAAAGGGTCTAGTTTAAAATGAGTTATCTTTTCTTTTTAAATTTCACATTTCAATTTTTTCAATTCAGTATTCTATTTCTTCAGTTATCCAGTCTAATCTATTAAGGTACTTATGAAATTGCACAGATTCCCAATTTATGGTATCTTTAGCATTAGGCTGTATCCATACATAGAGAAAATTATGTGTATCTAGGAGAATAAAACATTTATGGGTAGCCAAACTAAATGGAATTTGACCAGAAAGTTCCAGTAGTTATACTTGGAGTGAGTCTGTCTCAGGAGAAGAGTGACACTGTGATTCTAATACTGAGGTAACATTTTTCTAATACTTAGTGGATTAATTCTAAAAGGTGGTGAAATGCAGGCAGATAAGTCCTGAGGAGAAGATAGGAACTCAAAGTAAGTAGGCATAATTCTTTCTGAAGGAGGAGCCTAAGAATAATAATAATAGTTATAATAACTTACTTTTGCTCAGGGCTTATTAGATACCAGGAAATGTTCTAAGAGATTAACATTTAGGGACTCATTTAATCAACTAGTCGTCTTCATACTGAGGTACTCGGCAAGCAAATATTTTACAAGATGTGCACATACAAGGGCATTTTAAGGAAATTAGTCTCCAGATCTTAACTTTCATTTGTACTTTATTTTTTAACTGCTTGAGAATCCACCTTGCATTCATATCAGTCCTTTCTCTTTACTAAAAGGCAAACTCCTCATCTAAGACAAATATTATCGTTCATTGCCTTGGACCCCACTGTCTTTGGAGTACACAAACTTCCTGGAATCTAAAACATGTTGTGATTAGCAAGAGTCCTGTCTTGCTCACATTCATTTTTATTAAGTGTAAAGCTTAGTCAATATTGAGATGTTCTGAATTCTTAACAACAACCAGAGTAGAATAGGTGAAGGATGTGGATTCTTTCACGTTATGTGTATGTTTTATGAGAATGATAAATTACTCAAATACAGATCTAAAAACATATGAATACCTTTTTTCATTTCTTTCCTTTTTTTTTTTAGTTACTTGGCAAGGTAGGTCAAACTTAATTTTTCACATCGTGCTAACTATTTCAGCCACACCAATTCTCATCTTATTTCATGTTATACTCCTTTCTACGTCTTACCAAAAATATGCTTTGAAACCTATGATGAAAAGTTTTAGATTTCAACTTGAAAATGTGTGGGGGTGTATACAGTTTTTCTTAATTATTTTGGAAGTACATTTTTCAAAACCTCTATTCATAACAACCTTATGAGGTACATATTAATATCTTCATCCCCATTTTACAGATGTGGCCCAAATGAAGCCCAGAGAGGTTGAGCAACTTGCCCTAGAATACACAGTTATTAAAGAGTTAAGATTCTAACTGGAGGAATCTGGCCCCAGAATCTGAGCTCTTAACCACCACACATACTATCTTCAGAGTTTCAATTAATATTTACTCAGGGCTGACATGGAATCAGAACTATGTACCTCTGATTTATGACAGGAGATACCGAAAAAAGACTCTGTCTTAAGGAAATGTTGGAAAATGTCCACAAGGAGAAGTTTAGTTTGTACCTAATGATACTGGTAGAATATTGTTAGTTTTCCAATATTACTTTTATTCTCTTCCAGAGACAGTAGAAACAGGAATTTGGGATACTCAAGTGAGTTCAAATACAAGGATTATCTGGAAAATTGAGCAGCCAGTATGTTTTTCAAACATGTCAGGCTCTTAAATCAGAACATGTTTATACTTCTAGTGACAGAATAACTTATGATGTTTACTACTTGGGAATATGGAAGAGGTTATACACTGCTAAGTATCTATAAAACTGGATGCTCTTTCCTTGTTACATAATTTCCCACACTGTGTTTCTTCCCTTACAAAACATGAGATCTTTCCAATCAAATTCCACAGAGTTCATTTATTAAAGCATTTTGTTTTAAGGGAAGCGGACACACATGGACACACACACACACACACACACCCCTCTTAAAGACAGGATTCTGAGAATGGCATTTTCTAAATGACCATGGGTTAAAATTACTTTTTTTTTTTTTTTTTTTTTTGTGGTACGCGGGCCTCTCACTGTTGTGGCCTCTCCCGTTGCGGAGCACAGGCTCCGGATGCGCAGGCTCAGCAGCCATGGCTCACGGGCTCAGCCGCTCCGCGGCATATGGGATCCCCCCAGACCGGGGCACGAACCCGTATCCCCTGCATCGGCAGGCGGACTCCCAACCACTGCGCCACCAGGGAGGCCCTAAAATTACTTTTAAGCCCAAGTTGCTTTGCAAATGTTTAACCTCTACACTAAGTTCAAGTTTTCTTAAAATATACTTTAGACTACATGGGATGGAATGAAGCAGGCCAGTCTGGGGAGGGTTGGAGACACCACATTCCCAGGGTAAGGGTGACCTATCACACTGGCACACCCGCAAAGAGCCTCTCAGGGAGTGGCGGTGAGACAACTTGTGCGGTTCCTTTAGAGAAGTTTTCCTCAGCATTCAGGTGGGCTAATGATGTAGATCTCATTCTTTGCTTTCACAAAACTCATGCTCCTGTTTATATTAGCCAGGACCTGGAAGCAACCTAAGTGTCCATTGACAGAGGAATGGTTAAAGATGTGGCACATATATACAATGGAATATTACTCAGCCATAAAAAGAAATGAAATTGAGTTATTTGTAGTGAGGTGGATGGACCCAGAGTCTGTCATACAGAATGAAGTAACTCAGAAAGAGAAAAACAAATACCATATGCTAACACATATGTACGGAATCTAAAAAAAAAAAATGGTTCTGATGAACCTAGGGGCAGGACAGGAATAAAGACACAGACATAGAGAATGGACTTGAGGACACGGGGAGGGGGAAGGGTAAGCTGGGATGAAGTGAGAGAGTAGCAGTGACATATACACACTACCAAATGTAAAATCGATAGCTAGTGGGAAGCAGCCGCACAGCACAGGGAGATCAGCCTGGTGCTTTGTGACCACCTAGAGGGGTGGGATAGGGAGGGTGGGAGGGAGACACAAGAGGGAGGGGATATGGGGATATATGTATACGTACAGCTGATTCACTTTGTTATACAGCGAAACTAACACAACATTGTAAAGCAATTATATTCCAGTAAAGATATTAAAAAAAAAAAAGAATAGAAAAAGACCCCAAAAACCCCAGGCTCAGGGTGAGGCAGGGAAGGAAATGGGAAATGCTAGAGAGAATATGAGTGCAACTCCCAAATGGTCTGCTGTGGCTTTGAAAAGGCTGAGATTGGTAACACAGGGAAATGGGATCCTGGAACAGCTTTACAACCTACGGTCCCAGAGGCCCTGGGCAAGTCACCTATCTGTAGGGCCTGTCTTGCTCTCAAAGTCTATGACTCAGAAAATCTGAGGTGGAACTCTTTCCTCTAAATTTATTAGAAAACGTTACAAGGTAGAGAAATAATCTCTTCCCTCAAAAACCACTATCAGCATGACAGAATCTCATGCTTGCATTCTCAGCAGCACTTTTCCAAAAGGTGTTTTCAATTATTTTCAGTGAGCTAATGTTCCCCTGACTATCTTAAAGTCTTAGAAGAGCAGGACAATTATATTTGAATCTTGAAGAAAATGAGCAAACAGCTGTACAGTGGACCTAGACGGACATAGACACCTGGGGCTGGACTGGAAGTGGTCCTCACAGACTGCTTCCCAGTCCTGGGAGCCACCACTCTGGAGAAAGCCCTCCATGAAAGGAGCTCAAATGGGGCAACCACAATGACAAACCAGAGCAGAAAGAGCTTTGAGAAAATGTGAGGGTCTTCTGTGGCCACATGCACCTGTAGTTCTATCACGAGAAACACTGGCTGGCTTTGGGGTGGGTGTCGGGTAGGGAAGACGGTGCGTGACTTCCAAACTCCTTGAACTTTGTTAGAACCAGGAGACCTTAGAGATCATTGAATCTAATTCCTACTTTTCACAGTCGAGGAAATATACAATTAAGGACTAGCTGACTTGCTCTAGGTCAGCTAACCAGTTAGTTTGTAGGTGGCAAAATGGAGACTAGAATCCAGCTGTTTCTACTGCACGTGCCACTTAAAAAGCCTGTCCAATTCTTCCTGTTATGCACTGAGCATCTTCTCCAGATTACTAAGGAACAACGAAATCTTACTTTATACAAATGAAACTGATATTTATACTCTACATATTACTTCCATAGGGAGGTATTTTTCCCATAAAAGGTAAGATATCAAGAATATGATTCAGTCAAAGAAGACCATCTAAAGAATCATAATGAAGAATGCTTAATTCCACTCTGTTAAACTAAAGCATAATTATTTTAGAAATGTTTCCTGCTTCATATGCTTTTTGGTTGACATAATGCTTTGACCTACAGGTGAATGCGGAAAAATCTTTATATCTCCATCTCCTCTTTAAGGCTTTTAATTAGGTTATTTCATTTTTGTATAAAGTTAGTATACTAAAAATATTTAATTTTTACGAAATTAGCCATTATTAAGTAAGAAAGAATTGGAAAGTCATGTAAATTTCTTGGATGGTTTAGCTTGTGGACATGCATGCAGTAGTGTGAGAAAAATGCAACTGAAGCCCAATAAGTAAAATAATTCCTGTAGGGCAAGTGTCGTCAAAATATTGGAAAGCAAATCAATAAAACGACTAAGTTTCTTCAAGCCATTGTAAACAACGGCTAGATATTGGAATGTATTAACAAAGTAACTATGTCTAGAGACTGTTAAAAAAAAAAAAAGGAACAAAGAGTGTCCCTCATCATCCAGATATTCAAAGGGTTAAATCACAACCCACTGCAGTTGCCCACCAACAGGGTAGTGCACCCCAGAAGGGAATTTAGGATGGAAAAAACAGGATAAGGCATTCAGTGCTTTGAATAAATGGGCCCACAGATAGTTAAGATGCATACCTCAGGAAGAACTTCAATGACCCCAGATTTTTGCATCTTCCCATACAAAGAAAAGCACTAAAATCATCAACCTGAAATATCTGTTCTTTGTGAATAGGAGTAATCTTTTACCAAGATACATGCTCGACTACATGTTTTTCCTAGCCAGAAAAATTCATATACATACTGGGGCTCCTCCCCTACTTCTTTGGAACAGTTTACTCTGAGCTACTGAGTGGCTATCTCCCAGGCTACAGTCCTCAGTAAGACCCTGAATAAAACTTAAACTCACAACTATCATGCTGTGTGTTTTTCTTTAAGTTGACAAAACATAATGTTAATTATGTCAGACAAATTTTTAATCTGGGATGCTTTACTGGCAGAAAATGGATAAAATGGTTCTTGCTGTGCTTTCTAATACTGATGCTTTGCAGAGCAGAATGGCTACAAAACAAAAACAAAACCCAACCAACTAATCAAGCAAAATAAAGCCCCCCAAAGCACTGACAATACCAAGTACTGGTGAGGATGTGGAGCAATTGGAATTCTCATACACTGTGGGAATACAAAATAGTACAGTCCCTTTGGAAAACACTAGGAAGTTCCTTATAAAATGTTAAACGTACACTTACAATAAAATACAGTAATCTTACTCCTAGAGAAACATCCCAGAGAAATAAAAGTTACGTTTACTTAAAAACCTGTTCATGGACACTTACAGTGAGTTTGTTCATAATTACTCCAAACAGGAAGCAACCCAAATGTTCTTCAGCTGGTGAGTGGATAAGAAAACTGTGGTATGTCTATATAATGGAATATTACACAGTGGCAAAATGGAACAAACCACTGGTATACACAACCTGGGTGAATCTCAAGTACGTTACGCTAAGTGAAAGAAATCAGATGAAAAATGTTATTATTCTATTCACATGATATCCAGGAAAAGGTGAAATTAGAGGAAAAAACAAACTGGTTGCCAAGGGTTGAGAGTAGGGGTAAGGGTTGATTTAAAAAGCCAGCAAGAGGGAATTTCTTGGGGTGATGAAAGTGTTCTGTATTTTGATTGTGGTGGTGGTTACATCACTGTATGCATTCGTCTGTATCACAGAACTATACACAAGAATGTGGAAAAATGGGTTACCCATTGCTGTCAACTCTCTGGTGATTTTTATTAAATATTTTAAGAGGTTCTACACTAAATGGTTGTAATGACCCATAGGAATAGACATCATATTTTAGACTGTAGCCTGCTGGGTAACACATCAAAATTTTTTTCAAAAATTTTTTAAATTGAAAAAAAAGTACTGAGTGTGTCAACTAGGGGTCAGGTACTGTTATTAAGTGGTAAAAATACAGACATGAATAGGATTTGTTTTGGGCCTTGTACAGTGTACAAATGGGCAAGCTGAGTCAATGGTATTTCTCTGTAGCAGCACTTGCAATGAGACAATCAATGTTGTTGGTATCCAAACAAGCACAGGCAACTTTGTGGCTTTTCCGTTCCTTTCATCTGTGGTGCCAACGATGACTCTGAACTGTTCTGCTAATCAGCTCAACAGGTTAACTATGTGAGACTGAATAAAACATAGCAGCCTGGGGCAGGTTAAAGATTTCCTATTACTGCCAGTAAAGAAATGCAACTATGCTATGTGCTTTATGCAATGCAGACTTGCTGCAGAAAGGTATACATGTTTATTTCATTAAGTTATTTTATTACCTGGGGGAACCAAATGTCAAGTTTAGCTCTCTAACACGAATCATATTTTATCCAAATGCAGATGTACTTTTGAACTATGGCAGCCATTTAATTAACTCGTCTAATGACTAAACTCATGACCTCCTATATTAAATGTAGTGATCTTTATGCCAAAGAATCTAACCTGGAGCTAAGTTATCCATTAAAATTCAACTTGGTAGTATGTTACTCTTCACGAAAAAGTAACCTCCTCTGTTCCTGCTAGTGGAGGTCTCCAGAGAAACACGGAATGAATAAAAGACATATGTAATTTCTTTTATTTGGCCGCTTAGGAAGGGCGTCATCAACACGTACAGCTCTGATTCTCAGGTGACAGACAAAAATGACAGAACACTGAGGTGGCTGAAGAATACTTCAGAAACATTTCAGTTGGAGGAAAGGTACTTCATTTCCTCATGAGAGCTGGAAAGCCTATGTATGAGGATGTTATTTGCTTGCATCTTAGGGCTGTGCTGACACGCAGGATGGAAGAGGACCATAGAGGGGCCTCGGTGGTAAGAGAGGAAGGAATAGGAACATTTTTGCTTCTGAGACAAAAGGGGAAAGAAACTTTGGATTGACATACAGTTTTGAGAAATTATAAATGCCTAGAAAAAGCATAGCCCCTAATGGGCAACATATATATAAAAAAGACTGCAAAAATGACTGAGTAAAACTCAGTCATTTTTCCCTAAGTGAGGAAATGTAGTAAGAAATGAATTCTTAAAGAGAACTCATGACATCATCCATCTTGGTGTGAAATACTTTCATTAATTTATAGTCACATCAAGTACTACAATAAGCTGTCCCCAAATATCAATGTTCTCTTCAGGCACACAGTTATCAACTCTGCCTGCACAGCAGAATCACCTTAAACACTTAAAAAAATTCTGTGATTCTAATTCCATTGATCACGGTTGTGTCCAAGCATCAACAGTTTTAAAAGTTCCTCTTGTGATTCAATTGAGTAGTCAGGGCTATGAACTGCTTTAGGGAATATGACTTGGTTATTAGGAGGATCAGCTGAGACTTTCAACCATACATACATATTTAAAAGGGTGCCATAATTCAACAAACTTGACAGAAGAATCTGAAGCTAAAGAAGTGGGCAGGGAATAAACTTCTACATTATGAAATAATTCCTGGATTCATTCTTTAAAAGTGGTCCTTCATACAGTGGCTATTTTATAATTCACTAACTTGACGCTAAGCTGGGGTTAATTGATGGGGATAGGTGTTTTAGCAGCCATATTCCAGCTAGGCTAGCAAAAGAGAAGATATAGCACCTATGAAATGATAATATCAGCCAACTGAAAACTATGATTTGATTTATAAATATTCTGTTTTCATCTGACTTTTTAGGAATACAGCTAAGTGGAAAAAGTGAGGTCTACCTGTATATCCATATGCTTGTGCTTATATATAAGTGATGATTTCTCTAACTTATGATTTTTATAATCAAATCCCTTGCAAATATAGAGTAAAACCACAGAAGTTCTTGTTTATAAAGCTTCCCTGAATAGACACAGCCGCCATAAGGTTTTTATTTCCCATAATATCATATTGTCTTCCAGTTTTTAGTGGATGCCCCCTTTAAACAAACCTTTGAATCTTTGAAAAATCTTTACTAATTCTCTGAGTTTTCTCAGAGAATCCTATGTATACATCTCAAAGTGAACGCAAAATGTGAATTTGCAAGCAACCTTGATAAGAATTCATATTTAGGACCAAATTAACCAGGTAGGTTGACCTGAGCTTATCAATGCCAGCATACTTTAAAGAGTGTAGCATGAAAAACAAATCTCTACCCAATGGGATGGTGAGAAATAGTGGGTGGGAAAGTAACAGGGCCTTTTAAAAATGAGCCATTCAAAAGGTTGGCATTAAAAATATTTATGCAAGTGCCTGAGATAAAAATAGGAGTTTTGGGTACACATGCAGAATCTGGAAGCCCAGACACAAAGTGAATGAGGTGGATCTCACGTTCCAAAGTTTTCCTTTAAACCTGAGCACCTTTCTGTTGGCATGAGGTAACTAGAATCTTCATGCAAGCATTATTATTATTACTTTATGAGAGGAAGGAGTAACACAAATTACCTATGACAGTGAAATGAACCTTGTAAACCAGCTGTCAACTTCACAATACATAATTTTTATAATTATGCTCATAACCTTAATACTTTTGTTCAAAAAGCTACTGTAGATCATCTATGGTAAGAATCAAAGAAATGGTGATTAAAACTTTTTTTGTAAAGTTGAAAACAGAACTTAGTTAAGGCCGATTATTCTAGTATCTTTTTAAAATGTGACAGTAAATGAAGACCTCATATTACAAAGGAGATAAAGAAGCATGTTTCTAAGCAAATAATATTTTCTTCTTGGTAAAAATCATTTCCTTTTTATGGCATCAGAGACAACAACCATCAAAGCAGGCAGGAAAAAAAATGTCTCAATGATTATGACAGTCTAAAACAATGGTTAGCAAATTTTGGTGTGCACCAGAATCACCCAGAGCGCTTGCTAAAATACAGATTTCTGGGTCTCACCCTGAGTTTCTGGGGTTGGGCCAGAAATGTTCATTTCTAACAAGCTCCCAGGTGATGCTAATGCTGCTGCTGCAGGCAGCATACTTTGATCACTGCTCATCTACAATAATCCTTTTGCAATTAACTAGTTGGTAAAGATTAAAAAAAAAAAAAAGTAGCTACAGGTTCAAGAACTCCTGAGATTCAGTAAAAATCCTTTCCTCGGAAAATTTTCTAGACAACTTTGACCCTGTCAGGCACTGACTGCCAGCATGTCTGACCCTGAACAATAAAACCCACACATAATTTTATTTAGAGATTTAAACTGCTGCTAAAGAATTGTGATTTCATAAATGTAGCCAGTCAAATGTATACATTCTAAATTACTAGATTAAACTTGAACTTTTCTAAACATTAAATAAAACCACAGGGCAAGAGTTCTCCATTTCTTCTTCTTTCAAAACCACAGGCAAGCCAATTCTATAGATTGTGGAATGTACGATAGGTCATTCTCACAAAATAAACCCCAAGGGGTGAATTATCTCTTCAAACTAGGTGGTGTCTTAAGTCAACAAGGGTTAAGTCTTTGAATATCATGCTGACAAGCAGATTTTGTGACATTTATGGACCTCACAGAAATAGAAACATGTAACAATAAATTTAAGCAAGGGTATAAAAAAATGGGTGTGTTTGTATGGTGTCTATAAAGAAAATTTGCTGGAGTTTGACTATAACTGAAAAGTGGCTACCCTGAGGGATTCTGTTTCCCAGAGCTGCATTCTTCTGACCAGAAACATGGATGCCATGTTGCTGTTAAGTGCTCTCATAGCTGGCTCATGTTTCACCCAGATTTTACAGGCCATCTTCTCCAAGACGTTTCTGGAAATGAATAATGTTTTACTGACAGAAGAGAATAAAAACCATTAACTAATTACCAGCCTTAAGCGGTATTAATGAATGAGTTTTCTCATCTATAATGATATAATTTTTTTTCCCTCCCTAACAGTACGGCAGAGTTCCTTTAAGTGTCTGCTTTACTGTATTTGTAAATTCTTGCCCATGAGTTATATAAGTACTAGGTAGTAGTAACTTTTTTACATGTGCAGTTTTGGTAGGTTAAACAGAATAAATACTAGTTTATGAACTTTATGTGGCATGCTTTATTCTATGATATAGGGCTCCATAGTTTAACAATAATGTTCTTGGCTTGTTACAAACAACATAATGAAGAATCAAGAGGTTCTTGTATTTTGTAACCCCATTCTAAAGATTCAGTAGAACCAAAAAAGTCTAGAACATGCCATCTTTAGGTAATTATAATTTCAGAACATTATGTAGTACTTTTTTGAAGAAAGAGAGGGAATATCTTAAGCTCTTTCTCAGATAGCCTTAGGTCTAAATATGCCATGCCTCATACTCTAAAAATAGTGTTTCTCAATTGGAGGTGATTTTGCCCCTGGAAGACATTTGGCAATATCTGGAGACATTTTTAATTGTCACAATGGGAGGGTACTACTTGCTTCTGGTGGGTAGAGGCCAGGGATGCAGCTAAACACCCTACAATGCACAGGACAGCCTCCCACAACTAAGATATATCCAGCACAAAATGTCAATAGCGCTGCTGCTGAGAAACCCTGCTCTAAAACAACTAAGAGAAGATATTAATAATAAAAATACATGATGTAATATAGTATCAGAACCAGCTTGACCATCCTGCTAAACATTCTATTATTTTCTTGCATTAATGTATATAAAAAGTTCACTTCCTAGAGGACTTTTGGTGACAGTCACACTAATAAAATCAAACTACACTGGCATGTAGGCTTTAAGGATGCAACAGTTAGGGTGCAGAGGCCAAGCTACAAGAGGATCTCAGTCCCGAACCAAGGAATCTTCATGAGCTGTTACTCCCTAAGTTTAACCATAGAGAGATCTCGCTACACAAATATATATGGAAGATAAGGGGTGCCAAGTACTCTTTCAAGTGGTTGACATTGAGAGATAAGATTAGTCTGAGCAAGGGTATGACATTGGGCTTTCAAAGAATACTGTTAGGTTTACAAGGACATAAATTAACTATCAGCATATCTGCTGGATGATAATAACTGGATGATCTGCTGGTGGTATATAACTTTCTTTATATGAAAGGTGATCCACTGTTCTCCATTGTTATTGCTGAGAAAAAAAGAGAAAGTCTTCTTTAATTGCGCCAATGTGGATTAAGATTGGTAGAAGACAGGCAGATTGTGAAAAATGTTAGACCGTAAATTATTCTAAAGAATCTTCATGTCTTGAAAATGTTAAGAGCAGCAGGACTCTTGGGTGGTTTAGGTAAGATTCATCTTAAGAGCAGATTATGGACCATGGAAGTGGTTTGAAGTACTGCAACTTTTTCCTAAAATTAAGGAGCATCGGGGCTTCCCTGGTGGCGCAATGGTTGAGAGTCCGCCTGCCGATGCAGGGGACACGGGTTCGTGCCCCGGTCCGGGAAGATCCCACATGCCACGGAGCGGCTGGGCCCGTGAGCCATGGCCGCTGAGCCTGCACATCCGGAGCCTGTGCTCTGCAACGGGAGAGGCCACAACAGTGAGAGGCCCATGTACAGCAAAAAAAAATAATAATAATAATAAAATTAAATTAAATTAAGGAGCATCAAATGAGGGGCTAGAGTATCAGCATGATTAATGAATAAAACACTGGCTGTTGACAGTGCCTAAACAATGCCTTCCACATGTAAGATGTTCAACAGACATTTCTTGAATAAATAAGTGAAGAATGACAGAAATATGTGAATCTGTATTCTAAACTCATATTTTAAGATAGCAATATGAGCCAGTTTCAAGCGGACTGGTTTGGTAACCATGGTAGGAATGCATACATATGTATCCCAAAATAGGACCAAGCAAGAAAATTCAGTCCATGCCTTGTTCAGGTAATAAATAGTGAAAAATGATAGTGTTCCTCATCTATTCTCACAAGTCTTCCAGCTCCAGTGCAAATAAATAATTAGCTGATTTTGTCTAAGAAATGACATAAATTCTAATTATTCATAAACCCATATACTGTCTTCCTGACACCTTACTTGCTTCTTGCCAGTGGGGGAATAGCACAAGGCATCTACCTTTCAAACCTCACCGGTTTCAGCCTTTCTAGGATTGGTAAGAGGAAATTTAAGAGGGATTTCTCAAAATGTGGCCCAGATTACCCCAATCTGCATTACCCTCAGTACTAAATTCATATTTCTGGGCTCCACTTCTCACTATAGAATTGGAATTGTCCAGCGGGTCCTTCCAGGAATTTGAATTTTAAGTGCTCCCTGGTGATTGTGATGAAACCTCCTGTAAAAAGAGAGTCTGCTCAGGAAGAGTTAGAACCCTAGAATTATAAAAATATTTTTTCCCTCTAAGCTAGCTTATGAGAGCTTTAAGAATAGTGGCTAACTTATTTCAGCAGAAGGATGCAGTAAAGGTTAAAAGACTGTGGAAGACCCAAAGCTGAGACTATCAATTTTTTAATGCATTTAATTTCTCACATGGTTGTTTGATCCATCTGCTCCAAGCTTCTACTCTGTTTCTCAACATACCATGGGAATCTTTGATGGAGATTACATTACACCATATGGGAGTTTATTATACTTTAATAAAAGGAAAAAAAAAGAAAAAGAAAACCACATCCATGTCCATTTTATTCTGTGTAAGTTCTTTTTAAATATCGAACCTTGATTTTTTTTTTTAAGGTTAACATAAGAGTAATGAGCCATAGAAGTTGTAAAATGGCAGTAACCACCCCAATCAAGGCTTCATCAGGGAATTAATTTTTGTTCTGAAATGTGAATATAGATATCTAATATTTTGGGAATTCATATAAACTCATTTAAAACAATAGAACCCCCAAATGAAGAGAAAATCAGAAAAATTTGGAAGACTGTTCTCATTCCACACCCTCATAAAGAGTTTTAATAACTCAGAAGTGACATTGGCTGTATGTATCCAAAAATTTTTAAAATCTACTTTCTTGTTTATATGATAAAATATTTCTTCTGATTTTTCATGAACTACAAAATAAATGTTTCTACAAAGTGACAACATAAACATCACCTCAAATGCAACCAAGGACATAAAGAACTTCAAACACTATTATCATACAGTCAGTCAACAAATATTTACTAAGCAATCATATGGTAAATTAAAGATGGCCACAAATTCTTTGCCATTCATCCTGTCAAGAAGTGTTGGCTATTTCCTTTCCCCTTGGATCTAGGCTGGCCTTGTAACTGCTTTGACCAACTGAAAGCATCAAAAATGACCCTCAGCCATTTCTGGCTGTAAGTTAGCCTTAAAATGGCTTGGTGCTTTCACTCTTGCACTCTTGGAGGCCAGTCACCACACTGAAGAAGTCTGCTCCAGATTGCTGCATGCTGAGAAGACCAAGAAGAGAGACCTTGGAGGATGAGGGGCTATTTTGTGTGCTTTCAGCCTCAGCTAAATTCTCAGCTGAATACTGCTTCAAGAGACCATGGCCACACCATGTGGAGAAGAGCCATTTAGCGAAGCCCAGTCAATAAATAAACTGTTGTTCTATATCACTTGGAGTGGTTTGCTACGCAGCAATAGAGAACTAGAATAACCACTATGTACTATATTAGCTGCTCTAAGTCTTAGAACTAAAGCAGAGAAAAAGGTAGACAAAGTTTCCTTAGTTGCTCTGGATTAATCAACTGTTAGCTAAAATAAAAATACGTTAATATGAAAGGCTGTATTTCTGGTGAGCATTTAATTTCAATAAGAACTGTTATTTTCTCTCCAATATCCTGAGACTTTGAAAAGTTCATTTACTTTGTTTCTTAGTTGTTCCAACTGAGAAGTGGGACTAAATATATTAACACCAATATAATGTTTATATCCTAAAATGCTGAGATGAAATTGTTATCAAACCGTATTTATTATTATCTTTAAAAAAAGCCCAATTCTAAGTTACAAGTAAAATAATACTGCTAGTATAATTAATAATCTTTTAGCTGGCCATTATACTATTGACATTCTCTTTTAGAGTCTGAATAAATGAAACCAGGTTTCCCCAATCTCTATTTTAATAATTCCTTATTATTAAAAAAATCCATATTCTTCTTAATAAATTTATTTCATTCTGTGTTATTTACGTATCAAGTTAACTCTTGGGGATAAAGGTTATCTTGTAATTCCTCTACCTGGAATGTTATTCTCCCCTCTTCATTTGCCTAAATCCTCCTTATCTTAAATACACACTGCCTTGCATTAACTTTTTATACAATAAATACCTTGAAGACAGAATCCAGCCATGGTCAAGGAGCTAAACACCTACACGTTTAACCACTTTCATTTTTTGAGTTTGGTTGCTGCCCTGAAACACTCTAGTGATGTGCAAACATTTCTGCTTCTCAGATTGTAACAGAGAGACAATTTTGGTACTTTCCTAGGGGTCTGCTTCTTAAAAATACCATGCATCACCGTGTGGAAGCTCACAGGATAATGGCAGAGTCTCTGCATGATGGTGTGTTGTCATTTGCTCCCATGAACCTATGAACAATGTGTTTTCCCAAGGTCTTTGCATGTCAAATAAGAGCTATTCCAGTATCCACTCTTCTTTCAAAGGGCCCAAATTTCACAGCTGTCTGTGATGTTGGGAGACCTAACCGGAATTTGCAGACAAGCTTATGTAAGCATACCCTGGCCAGCCTTGCACTGAAAGGCCTATGTGAATGAGAGTTTTGATTTCTCATGTGGACAGCTAAGGGTCTTCTGGGAAGAGGCATCTCCTGTCTGAACTGTAATCTGAAGAGTACCCTCTGTATTTTATCCTTAACTGTACAGAACATAGTGCTGGGCAAGAAACAATAGCAGACTTGTAAAACACTAAGTCTGCTTAATGCCCAGGCTGCATAATGGTCTCATTAACAACGTTATTAATGACCTGGAAGCTTGAGTGGACATTACATTAATAAGTTCCTCAGATGGCACTAAATGTGGAGATGGTAGGGGAGACAGAGGTGAGGCCAAATAATATTAATGGACCTGTGGAGATTATGGACAGTAAAGTACACCATGAGTTCAGTCTGGCAAAATACAACGAAGTATGAGCATCCAGGAAAAAAATAACACAGAAGATTGACATTCATTGGGTAGCTGGAACCTCAGACACATGTCAAAAACAACTAGATAGATATTATTACCCAAAGAATAGATAGGATTTTGCTGTGTAACAGAAATAGCAAAGTATAAAGTTTATAACAAGCTGCCCATCAGAGGGCTTCAGCAAATGCTGATGGTGGTAAAAAAAAAAAAAAAAAGTCAGTGAAGAAACTGTTCTTGGCTACAAGAGTGTGAGCACCTGGACTTCTGCTTTGGATTTAAATGGTCTTTCAGGAAGATGAAAAGCACCTGAGAGATTTGAGGGAATTTTTTTTCTTTTTTTTTTTTTACAGAAATAAGCTTATGATGAGAGATTAAAGAAATCAAACAGACAAAACTCTGCTAAGCAATGACAAAAAGAGGTATTTAACTCTGATCAAAATTACTGTTTATATTTTAAGGGTTTTCCAGATAAGATAATTAACAAATATATTGTTTAGTTATACACATGGCAGATGAAAAAGTGAATTTACAGGAAGCACCAGCCCTGCACAAAGCCATGTAATTGAAAGAAGACCCAGGATCACAGAATTTTAGAGAAAAAGGAATGTAAGAGATAATCTAGTTTGGTGTCTTCAAAGTGTGGTCTGAAGGCTCCCTAACTCAGAACTGCCTGGAGAACTTGTTAAAAATGATTTCTCAGCTCCTACTCAGCCCTCCTGGATCCTAATACTGAAGGGGGATTGGCTTGAGAAGCTTGAAGAGTTTAAGGTCCTCTTCCTATAAATAAGGAAACTGAGGCCCAGAGAGGTAAGCTGCCCAAGGTCAGGCACCAGTTAATCCTGGTTCCTGGTCCAAGGTTGTTACCACCACTCTGGGATGAAACTTTCCCGAATCTATAAATTGCCTTTATTATCGTATTATGTAATTTTCTGAGAATATAATTTGTAATTCACATTCTAGATGTTCCTTCAAATGATAAGGGAAGGGAGATGAGAGAAAATAGAGAACAAAGATTGGGGTAGGAGGTAGAAAGGAAAAACTCAGCCAGCCAGGAGCGGGAGTCACAAATAACTAACTAGTCTCTGATTAAGACGGCATAATGTCTACATGGGTGAAGTTAAATCATAGTCTGAATAGAAAGGCCTTCCATCCACTCCATAGCTAACTCCCTCCCCCTGCTCCTCCCACCAAAATATACACTTAGGAGAAAAAAATCTGAGAGAAACTGGCCCTAAAAGGACCCTGAGGTTAATAAGTGGGTTTGGCTTAATGCCCTGGGCCTTGTCCAAGTTCATCTTGAAAGAGATGGACATGAGAAGGGTAAATGGAAATGTTCCCTCTGGGCCACCACACAGGGATGGCACTGTGACGACCTACTCTCCAAATCCTAAATTATTTCTAGATACAGAGTGCCATGTGAAACACACAAAGACAGAACCATATGGTGTGCTGTATTCAAAGGTTTTTCTTATAGTTTCTCAACTCTCACAGACTTATTGTTTCCACAACTAAAGAACTACTGGCCAAAGTTTTAATGAAATTAAACCAAACCTCTCATCCTCTTATTCCCATCATCACATGACAGTTTTAGAATTCCACCACCTTTTAGATTCCCTGATTTATACTGGCTTTTAACTTCTGTCTTCTTTTACTTTGACTAACAAGAAACAAAAATTATGTTAAAAAGTATAATAAAGCTTCCATGGAAAGAGAACTTAGGGAAGAAAACCTAAACAAAAGTGAAATCTCTGCCTCATTATCATAAACCTTTTGCTCCTATGGAGTGAAGGTCATAGGGGTAAGAAGCAGGTTGTGGCTTGTCCTTGTAACTATTTCTGTGGCAGCGACTGGCATATTCTGGATAGTTCTCCGATCTCATTAGGAGCCTGTTATTTGAAAAGTGATCATGTTGCATTGATATGGCGTCTTTAAGCAAAAGTTGGCCAGGGAGTGTTTCCACGCTGGCCATTTCCTGTTTGACAGTTTCTAATCCTATAAAGGTAACCTGGGTCTTCCCCCAAGGCAAATCAAAACAAAAGAGAACTAACACTGATCAATAAAATAAATCATGAAAATTATAATAGGTTAAAATGGCTTTCGGTAAATATAGCTTTATAAAAAAAAATTATGAGAGAGAACCTATGTTTGACATGCATAGAAAATGAGATGATTTTTTAAAAAAAGAAATTGGAAACTGAACTTAAAAAGAAAGATGTATTACCAAAGCACAGTTTTTATTAGTTTTCAGAAAAAAGAAAGCTCATTTTATTACAATTTGCCAAACTTACTGGCTATAAAATGGACTTGCGAAAAGATTTCTGGAACGTGATAAAAAGATCTATAGAGAAAATAGTGGAAGGAAGATTATGCATTCAAGTTATATTTTAGAGTGCAAAAGGCCTCTGAAAAACAAATTTCAAAGAACATATTCATACAAAGGAAGAAGGCTCTTTGATTTCTCATAAAGGCACAACTCTGATATCTTGTCTGTTCCCGGAGTGCAGGGAGCAGATTCAGTAGCAGAAATCTTTGCCTTACATTTTGGAGCAGCCTTGGGAGAGCAGCAGAGAGCTCTCACAGTCTGCCTGGAGGGCCCAGGGGGGCTTTCCAATTTAGAGCTCTGGTGCTCTTCTGCAGGATAAACAGCTCCGGATTCTTCTTTAATGACAACAGCATATCAGCTCCTTTTGAGGTTACAACATACATAAACAGGATCTGCCTCATATTTTCCAGTTGTGGAGGAGGGAAGGCAAAAAAAAAAAAAAAAAAAAAAAAGGACCCCACAAACCTTTTCCTGCAGTTAACTGTGGAAGATGACTTGCTTTGACCCATATGCAAGACTGAAAAAAGGAAAGAAAGAACCACAGAATGGAAAATGTTCCCAGAAAGGAAACAGGAAAAGCATTACTTCTTCTGTGTGTGAGAACATCAGTGGACAATCAGAGGGGAGAAAGGTAATGCTGAACTCTAGGGTTTTACAAGAAAAGGGATGCAAGCTTAAGAAGAATGAGTAGAAAGGGTTCTTTCTTTTTTTTTTTTTTTTTGCGGTACGCGGGCCTCTCACTGTTGTGGCCTCTCCCGTTGCGGAGCACAGGCTCCGGACGCGCAGGCTCAGCGGCCATGGCTCACGGGCCCAGCTGCTCCGTGGCATGTGGGATCCTCCCGGACCGGGGCACGAACCCGTGTCCCCTGCATCGGCAGGCGGACCCTCAACCACTGCGCCACCAGGGAAGCCCAGAAAGAGTTCTTAATAAAGTCTTCTTGGTGCCAAAACCCAGAGACATCAATTGAGAGGTCTTGCCGGGCACACACCCTGCTCTTCACTTTGAATGCTAAAGTTAACACTGGCTGTCAGGTTAGGTAGACAAGCAGGCTATTTCCCAGGATCCCCTGAGGGATCGGCTTGGCACTGAAAACTTCCTGCCTTTCAGGAAGTCCTAACAAAATGCGCCAAAAGAAGATATTTGCTCACAGAACTCACTTTCTTGCACCCTGAGCCCAAATTCCTTACTTGGTTTTGGACTGAAGGTCTAAAGGAAAAACCTCAAGATTTCTGTTTTATTGACCTAGGCCTCCCAGTCTCCCCCCTCACCTCCCCTACCCCAATATTTTCCAGAAAGCTGCAGAGAAAACTACTTCATCTGTATTTAAATGTGTATATTAGTGGTGGGTCAACAAACTTTTCTGCATCATTCAAAACACTGAGCTGACAAAATCAGAGCCACAGAAGAAAATGAGAAACCAGTTAGTTTGGTTCAGAGGTAGAGGAGAAGCCAGCCAGAGACAACTCTGTTATCAGAAACCCAAGCTTGAGTCAAGGGGAGCTCTCAGAGCCATGGTCAAGTTTGAATCTGGATTTGGAAAGGCAGGGAATCATCTAGGACAGGTGGCCACTGAGAAAACCGTCTCCCATGTCTAGGCACGTTCCATTCCCAGCTAAATAATCCATGGGCTTGGGGAAATAACAGTTGAAGAAACTTGACACATGAGATTTGAAGTAGCTAAGATCAGTGGACCTTTAATTCACAGCTTACTGCCTAGTGCCTTTGTCCTAAAACATGGTTCATGCAACACTCAAGAGAGTGGTAAGTCCAACTTGCTCATCTAAAAGAATGGCAGTCCTAAGACCATCAGGGATGACAGTTTTATCCTGACATGTGCTGATTAGCTCGCCACAGGACAGACTAGTCCTATGAATCTCTGTAGGTAAGAGTCCTCTGTATTTCAGTTTCAGTCTATGGATCAAGATATCAAATAATAAAAATGCAATTAATTAGCTGATATGGCAAACCTCTCCTGAAGGCACCTGATAGATCATTGGTTCACACCTGGAAAGTTATGCAGTTGGGTGCCCAATGAGTATGAATCTTGAGAACCTTAATCACCTCTCCAGAGCAAAAGTTGTAACAGAGACTCTCTTGTGGAGGAAACCAACAGACAATGGCAGCTAAGAGAAAAAGAGACCAGGGCAGGAAGAAGAGGACAAGAGTTGAAATCAGGAGGGAAAGCTAGACATGGATCATCTGGGGAGGAACAATCTTGACCAGGATAGGTGAAGCAGAGTGACAGAAAGGTCTGAGCATGGACCAAGAAAGATATGTTCAGGGTCAGCCTCCAGGGCCACCAGCCCCAGCACATCAAAGATGCCCTTGGCTCTGGCTGGAATCAGGAGTACGAAGACTCACACCCTTGGGCTTTTCTAAACTTCCTCTATCCCTTCTTCCAGGTAAGTTTTAGTGAATGCTTTGAAACTGGGGAAGGTTTAGGAAGAGGCTGAAACAATATCCACTCTGACTGCTTTGCTCAGGTGGGGGCCCCGGCTACAGCAAGATGGGAGAGGTTGATAGTCTTAGCAGGGACTGAACACCTACTGAGGCAGTTCTCCCCCAGAGAACAGGAGGTCATGATCCCTATTTCTGACTTTCTTCTGGGCCTATAAGTTTCTCCATTATATCCAGCTATTTGTGTAGGAAGTGCAGGCTTTTTAGCAAGTGCATCTTTAATTAAAAGATGGAGTGGGTGAGAGAAAATCAGGATAAAATCTATTTTTCCTCTACTTCCCCAACATAAATTGATAGTGATGTGTCTGAAATAGGGGCAATTATAAGGACTTGACATAAAAAGGAAGTTTAGAAATGTTAGCCCAACTAGACAAACCAATAAAATGAGTAGTTTCTCTTTAAAAACAAAAGTTTCTTAAGTCTAAAAAAGGGGCATTAGGGACTTCCCTGGTGGTCCAGTGGCTAAGACTCCGCACTCCCAATGCAGGAGCTGGGGTTTGATCCCTGGTCAGGGAACTGGATCCCACATGCCACAACTAAGAGTTCTCATGCCGCAACTAAAAAAAGATCCCGCATGCCCCAATTAAGACCCGGCACAGCCAAATCAATAATAAAGATAAATAAATAAATAAATAAATAAGTGGGCATTACATAGGAGAGAGTTAAATAAGCAAAATCACACAGAGAGAAAACCACAATATTACTGGTATAAAATCCTTTTTCATAGGCAACTTTTGATGGGTTTGGAGCATCATCTTATTACAGCCCATATATTCTCTTAAATCGGCACAGTCTATTTTTAGGTTATATACCTTGCAATGTAGTTAGGTTAAGCTTAAACAGATTAGGAGAGTAAAGCAACATTATGTAAAACTCTAGTCCTAAGAAAAAGCAGAGTATTCAAAATCGGTACTAGTGTTAGAAGAGAGCAGGCAATTTTTTCTGATGACTCTTATCGGTTTTACTCTTATCACATTCTTTTAGTATTATGGTGATCAACTTCCCTCAAAAACCTACGAGGGAAAAGCAGTGATGCCCCCCCGTCCCTACCCCAGCCAAAAACTAATTTCAATCAATGTCCTAGAGCAACATTCAATATTTCTTACATTAATGAGATTCAGATCTGTGCTCTGGCCATAACAGGAGTGAGCAAAGAGCATGTAGAGTTAGCCATTTGGTAATAATTACCCAAAGCTATGGCCTCTTTTATGCATACCTTATGGCAATGCCACGTGTGCATCCATAATCAAATGCTCTTAATTTTTAATGCGTGAGTTTTCCTTTTGAGGATCAAAAGGGTTCAGAATTGCGTTTGAAATGAGAAGGAAAAGAACGAGAAAAAAATCTCCCAACGTACCACAGACCTGAATTGCCATCTCACATCAGATTTTTTTTTTTTAAGTTTGCCAAAATGAGCTGGAATTTCTTTATAGCTTTAGAGCCCTCTACAGCTCACGTCCAGGGCAGACATCAACTCTCAGTCTTCCAGCAATGCACGATTTCTCTGTGCGCACCCACAAGTAGACTGGTTTGCCACTCTCCCACCCCCCTCACCAACTCTGAAATTTCTAGCAAAAGAGAGATCTGTCAAAACAGGTTACTTGTACTTTTATTGGTTCCTCCAGACCATGATGACATTTCCTGAAAGGCAGTGCCAAGAAACTTATTAATGTCTGTGAAGAAGTGAAAGTTCTTATGAGCATAAACTGTCTGGTGCCCCAGGAGACTGCAGCCTGAAGGAACCCCTGGTCTTAGACTGCGACACTGACTCAATTGGCTGATACATTGGAACTCCAAATACCACCATCAGAGGAGAGGAGGAAAGTGTCTTTCCAAAAAGAGAGGTCTGGGAGACACAACAGCCTAATTTCCTCCCTTTCTCTTTTTTTTTTGCAGTACGCAGGCCTCTCACTGTTGTGGAGCACAGGCTCCAGCTGCACAGGCTCAGTGGCTATGGCTCACAGGCGCAGCCGCTCCGCGGCATGTAGGATCTTCCTGGACCGGGGCACGAACCCGTGTCCCCTGTATCAGCAGGCAGACTCTCAACCACTGCGCCACCAGGGAAGCCCTCCTCCCTTTCTCTTAACGGCTTGCTTACCTAGAGTAGAGCATCTGACCAGGCATCTAATGACTGGCTCAGTCAAGCCTGTAACACCAATTAGTTAATCCATTCAAGTAGTTAATGGATCCTTCCCCAAGCAGGAGGGATAATAAGGCCTATACCTGGAAGAGGAGCGTGTGGCCTTCTCCACAAATGGGAAGAAAGAATCCATTCTAACATCCAGGTGCAGAAACAGAATTGCACCTTTTTACAGGACCTCAGCAATTTTGCTAAGGCTAGAGTCACATTGTGTGAGCACTTCACATGGCTGATCTTAAAAGAAGCAGGAGCTTTACAGAAGACTGGAAACTAAATTAAAAAAAAAAAACTTGTTTGAAGCACCGGACCTTTAGGAGACTTCCTAAAGTATTTCAACTGATATATTATTAAGTGCCAAAATCATGTGGGTACCTGCTAAGGTTGTAACTGGGTATGTGGAGCAGAAAGGCAGCTCACTGCACTGCCATATCCCTCTATTTCACAGCGCCACCTGCTGGGTGAGGGTGGAAAGAGCTGAACTTTGTTTCTTGGATTGATAGCCTATGAATTCAAAAAAAGAAGAAAAGTCCCCAAACACTGAGAAACAGTGCTCTTTATGCTGGCACGTTCATAAAGAAGGGGACAGCTCTGCTCATCTTTGCTGCTGTCCTAGCCACCCACAGTCCAGTGATGAGTGTTTCCTTTGAAATGTCCGAACAGGAAATAGGAGCATTAAAACCAAGAACATAAAATATGGGCCTTGCATGTTGACTAGCTACATTCCCGCCTTAATAGCCAGGTCATTTGAATCATGACCTTTAAAAGCTGGAGGGTTTTCTCATTATCTTTAATAGAGCATTGTAAGTGTCCTTTACAGATGAAGTTAATTCTATTCTCATAATTAACCCTCTTCAGGAGAACATTTAATATCCGGCCTCAACGTAGTAAACACCTAAACTCAGCGCAGCTAAGAAAAAACTGTAGAGAAACATTCACTGTCACAGAAAGCACTAGGTTCCATACCTGGAATGTTAAAAAGAAATTAATCCATATCTTAAGCACTGTTCATTCAACCTTGAACAGATACGTCAATTTCTCCTTGCTGAGGAAGAAGCTATAGGCCCAAACTGCCTCATCAGGAACTTCCAGGCCAAAAGTATTTCAGAATTTTTCAGATTTTATAAAGGTAAAATGGTACATTATGTATTATATAACACTTCCGGTGGGTTCTTGGGCTGGATCCACTAATCAAACAATATTCCTGCAGTAAGATATATGAATATTCACAGCCAATGATTAAAGACTCTAAATAGACTTGTGACAGTTCAGATCAGGTTTTCTTTTCAAATGAGTTTGTATAAAACTTAACAAGTTGCACTTTGGGGGGCTTTTTGAATTTCAGAATTGAGGATAAAGGATTATGGACCTGCACAAGTCAGTCTTGATTTTAATGAAAAAGAGGCAAAGCAGTGGAAAAGGATTCTTTAGAAGGCTGAAACCCAGGTGTTCATCTTGGTTATTTGACTTTGTGGACATTACTTAATATTTTTAGCCTTGGTTTTCTTATTGATTGCATTGTGGTGGGGATGGTGGTGGGAGTGGCAGTGGATGGGTATTCCAAGATAGGCAGGAGGGAATCAGTATTCATCCAATGCCTACAGAGTTCCAGTCCTATGCTAACTGCTTCTAGTTCCTCAATATTATAAACAATAGTGTGATAAACAGTAGCTAAATCTTTATACATGTCCCTTATGATTTCTTTGGGATAAATAACTTAAAATGTACTTACTGGATCAAAAGACAATCTATAACTGTCTGACTGTCATCTGTTCGTCCGTCCATCCATCCATCCATCCATCCATCCGGGTTTATGTCAACATTGCAAAATTGACTTAAAGGTAATTTACACTCCCAACAGCAGTGTGCAAGAGCACCTATTTCCTGTACCCTTGTCAATGCCAAGTGTGACCATTAACAAAATTCTGCCAATTTGAAATGTGAGAAATGGTATTTCTTCGATAAAACATGCATTTCTCTGATTGCCTTGCATTTTTACATAGGCTCCAGGTAATCTTCCACAATTTTATGAAGCAGTTATTCCTAAGTTTCTATTGTTAGTGGTAGATCCAGGTCTGTTTGACTTCAGAGCTTATCCTCCTCCCAGGAGCCCCTGTGAGCTCTGAATTGCATTGTGGAGGGGCTTGAAAGGGACCTTGGAGGTGGACTGGGTCTTTGGAACACAAGGGCACAAATGAGTTGTGGTGGCAGCTTTGATTGTATCTGTTGACTATGTTGTGCTTCTACACAGCGCTTCTCTACTGTACTAAGCCTAGAGGCTTCCTAGGTGGCCAAGAAAACCTCTTTGAAATAGCAGCCCTCATGGCTTAAGGCTTGGGGAGAGAACACAGGGAATGTATTTTAAATTATTATTCATCACCACTCAGAGCACGGTACAGTTTTTAGACTAGCTAATCATCAATCGATTTATTAACCAAAACCAGTATACTATTGACTTGGATAGCCTAGATATTGTGTTAATTCTAGCTGTTCCTCCCTCCCCATATGGGCTTACACTGGTATTAAAATTTAAATAACACATCAGCAAAACTCAGATGATACGACAGCATTTTAGATAAAGTGACTTTAGGTCAGACTCTATCTGCAAATCACACACTGTTCTCAGTCATTTATACCCATGGAGGAACGGGATGAACCAGACCCAGGGATTCAACAGGCATTCTAAAAGCCGTCATCTTTCTTACATATAAAACCCTCACCAGGGTCTTAGCTACCAGCTTTCCAAGGTATGAGTGTCACATTCTTTCTATACTCTTACCTGCCCCACAGGAGAGGCACAAATAGCTTGTGAAAATGCTGAGAAAGAGCAACAAGGTAAAGGGTCAGTATAAATCAGTGTGAATAGAAATCCCCCACTTTAGGTCAACTGCCAGCACTGGAAATTTCTCTATTTCACAAATGCAGGCAGGGCTACCAAGGTGCAAAGCTCCTATATTTTATGGGACTGGGAATGTGTCTCTTGGTGACCCTGTGATGGATAATCCGATCACAGTCCAGGCTTGCTCTTCTGTATACAAAGCACACTTGAGCAGCAAATCTGTGTGACATACACATTTTCAGGTGTCTCTCTGAAGGAGACAAACAGATTTCTCTTGAAACAGAATATCCTGAGAGAAAACAAAAAACGACTGGCTGTAAATATGTCAAACAAAAATCTTTAACTGTGACTCAGGATTTCAGGAGTTGGTCTGGTCTCAGGTTGTTTAAGGAGCAGTCTTCTGTATTATCCTTGCTTTAATACCCACTGTCCATGACATCACCATCCAAACCATTTATTTAGTCTGTTTTCAAGCTCACCACATGGCAAATGACTGCCTGCATGAACAAAACAATTCAGTTCTACAAGAATTCTTTGCAATTGAGACCCCTGGAGAGAAAAAAAAAAAGTGTAATTGCCATCTAAAAACATACTGAAATTTCTGTAAGTGGTTTTATAAATAAGTGACTGACTGTCATTAAAAGAGGAAGAAAAAAACCCACAAAGAGCTGCAGAAGGCATTTCTGAATCTTGCAGACATAGTAAAGCAAAATCATAATACCCTCATGAGCTCTTAGTTATCAGAAATCCCAGTTCGAATTTAGCCATTGACAGGTGGGCAAGGTAAGACAGATGATAATATCTTTCTGAGTAAAGACTAAGTTCTAACATCTCGTAGCCCTTACAGTAGTGGTTTCCAAACTTTAGTATGCATCAGAATCATCTGGAAGAATTTAAAAAACAGGCTACTGGGCCCTACCCCCAAGAGTTGCTGACTTAGAAGGCCCAGGTAGGGCCCAATAAATTTGCGTATGTAACAAGTTCCCAGGTGATCCTGCTGGTCCAGGGACCACATTTTGAGCACCACTGCCATATAGCGCAGAGCTCACCATTAGGCAAATGGTAGCTGGAAAATAAATGTATATTGATTAAATCGAATTCATCTTCAAAAATAATGTTTTCTTCCCCGCCCCAAATCTAATATGCTGCTGGACTGCTTTTTACAGGGCATAATAATTACCTAGAGAGTCTTGTTAAAACATAAAAGCTTCTTAAAACACAGATTACAGGGCCAAACCCCCACCCCCCAGATTCAGAATCAGCAGATCTGGAGTCGGTCTGAGAACCTGCATTTCTGATGCTGATGCAGCCAGTTCCCAGATGACACTTTGAGTAGCACTGGGGCAGCAATCCCCTTCCAGCTGCCACTAAACATCACACCAAGCAGATTTCTCAACGTATATCTCAATTACATAACTTTCCATATTCTATTTTATCATTTGGGCTCATGGTTTTCAATCCTATCAGACTTACCCTAAAGCAAGAGCTGTGTCTTATTTCTCCTTATATCGAACACGATGCCTATCACAGTGTTTTGTTATGAACACACAGGTGTGTGTCTGTGTGACATATGTTGGCAGATTGATATATACTGCATACATGGGTAGCAACAGGAATACATATTTGTTTGTTTACTTAGGTTTCTTTTTGCTCAAATCTTCCCCCTACCAATCTATTTACTGCATGTAAATCTAATAAACGCTGAATTTCTTTAAAAATTAGTTGTTTGTTATAAAGCAGAAACTAACACACCATTGTAAAGCAATTATACTCCAATAAAAACGTTTAAAAAACCCCTAAATTTTCATGAAGTATTTTATTGATATGCTAACTTCCATTTATCATCATTGTGGAATCAATGAGAAATTATGTGCAACTGAAAAGAGAAAAAAAATTAGTTGTTTGGCAAAATCAGTCTTATGTGGTAGATGGCAACACAGAACTTATTAAAAGCATTCTTATGTATGAGTATCATTCGCCAACATGCCCTCAATGAATCTGAGGCTAAAGAAAACCAGCAAGTGGAAATCACAAGTTCCATTAGGACTGTAAGCATTTTCCAAGCCCTCTGCCAGAGTCTCCCTTCCTCCACTCCAGGGCCTTCTATCCCCGAGAGAGCCAAGGGGTCTTTAAGTTCTCTGCATTTAATATTGGGCTGTATGTCAAAACATAAAGAATGAAAACTGGTTTATGCCATAAATTAAGCCAATAACTTACAGCACTCTTAATCCAGCATGGTGCTGGCAAACACATACATCAGTCCCACATTTGATGAGTGTCTTTAATGTTAAAAAGAAAAAAGTGTGTGTTTGTGTTTGTGTGTGTGTGTGTGTGTGTGTGTGTGTGTGTGTGTGAGTGTGGGTGGGTAGTTGAAAAGAGGCAGTGGGCCTGGGGAGCAGGTGACAGACTTGGCACTTAGATATACAGGAGATAGTCTGAGGTTTTATCTACTTAGTAAGGTAAATTGCAAAGCAGAAGCTCATATAATGTTTACTTTGGTATGTCCTTCATCTTCCCCGTCTGCTACATCCCATACATTCTCAGAAGAAAATCCTGTACCTCTAGAAGAAAGGAGAGCCCTGGAAGGTTTAAAGCAGACTAAAACTCACTTTCAAAATCTCCATTCCAAAAAAAAAAATTCTACTTTTCTGGGATCTCTGAAATCAGAATAAAACAAAACCAAACAAACAAACAAAAAACAAGGGCTCTACCACCTGCTTCTAGATGGTCCAAAAAGTTAAGGTATGAGAAGAGGACTAGAAGCACCTTTTCCAGCCTTTGGTGGGAGCAGTCAGTACTGGCAATGGTTATGTTCGACAGTATTGATTTGTGATTTGTGTCTTGGGGGAAACATGTGGAGAGATTTTAACATTTGATTAGGTTTCATCTCCATACTTCAAATAACGGGACAAATCAGTTTATCTCTTCAACTGGAACCCTCTTTACAGATAGAAGAAATGAGATGCTTTCAAAAATTAATTTTCCCACTCTTCCTTGAAGTCCAGAGTTTTGATGAGGTTTTATGCAGGTTTTGACTTCTTTTCTTATGACCTTGTAAACTAGAAAACAAAAAAACTAGCTAATTAAGTTTTTTAAAATGAAAAGCCAAGCCCCCAAATTAAAACGATCCTTAAAATAACTTCTAAAAGACTGTCAAACTCTGGACAAGAAAGTATTCATCTCTGCACATTAGTTGCTAGTTGTTCAGGGTAGAGTAGAAGTTCAAGAGTCTTTAAAGTTGGTTTAGAAAGTTCCTTAAAAAAAAAACTATATATATATATATATATATGTCTGTACATATATATATATAAATTCACCTGGAGAAAACTAAAGCCATCATTCTTTGAACTACAGTAGTAAGCTATTTGGATAATATAATAATAATAATTCTGTAATAATAATTATACTCATAGTAATAATACAACTATTTGGATATACAGCAATAAGCCATTCAGATCCTTACTGGTTGACTGAAATCATTATTAAGGATGAAGCCAATTTAAAAATTTTCTGTTAAAATTTTTTTTTTTAAACTGGGAAGACAGGGAAAAAGGAGATGAAATACCAGGGGTTATTTGAGAATAACCAGAACAGAAGTGCAATCTTGGGGTAAAAAGGTTTTAGATGACCAACAAGCAGCAGGTGAGGGTGCTGGTATTTTGGCAGTAAAGAAAACACAGTACTAAGTGGTAAAATAATGACAAAGAAACATTTAATATAGCTTGAAGTTCTTTTTGACTTTGGCAACAATGCCCTCCAAATTCTGTCTTGAAGATGGCTGAGAACTCCTAGAACCTTAGTCTCATGACTCAAAAGGAAACATCTATTTCTATGTTTCTCTCCTGTTGAACAAACTGCCTACTGGCTCAGAGAGATTAAATGAGGTGCTCAAGGTTACAGGACTAGAACCAGGTTTCATGATGTCCAGTCTGTTCAAGCAACTGAGAATGGGGAGGCCAGTTATGACAGTAATCTAGGCTGGAGGGGATGAGGTTTGGATCAGAGTAGTGGTAGGGGGAATGCTTGAGGAACCAGGACAAACCTACTTCAAGTGACATCTCAGCCTGGAAAAAGACTGGATTTCCTCAAGCCTAAGATACATGGCTTTTTTTTTTTTTTTTTTTTTTGCGGTACACGGGCCTCTCACTGTTGTGGCCTCTCCCGTTGTGGAGCACAGGCTCCGGACGCGCAGGCTCAGCGGCCATGGCTCACGGGCCCAGCCGCTCCGCGGCATGTGGGATCTTCCCGGACCGGGGCACGAACCCGTATCCCCTGCATCGGCAGGTGGACCCTCAACCACTGCGCCACCAGGGAAGCCCAGATACATGGCTTTTAAACTTCTTTCATAGTTTAAGAATTTTTGAGGTCAAGATGCAGCTTACAGTCAATGTTAAAAGAGAGGTAGAAGAGGTGATGTAGCTGTCAATGCTTGTGCAGGTGCCAACAACACAAATGTCTAGGAAGAGATAGTAGCATTTTGAAGCTTGGAGAGGCTGGGTGACTGTGTGAGGGGCTGACTGCAACATATGCAGTGGCAGAGAGGACAAGTGGGGAGTAATGGATGCTAAGACTGGAAAGGTATTAAATCTGTGTTAAAAGAAGAAAGAATTACCACAGATAGTGGACAGTTCCAGATCTCTAAGTACTATTAGGGAGGCAACATAGATGGCTAAAGGGAAGTAAAGTAGAAAGAGTAAGAATAAGTAAAATAAGGGCCTCAGAAAATTAACACCATGCGTGATCAGGTCTGGAATAACCAAGAACTGCCTACATCAACCAAACATTTAGATTCTAATCTCTAAGCAAAATGGTGTAGGGTCCTGAACCAGCTAAGAAGATGTTCAAAAGTCCACAAGCTTGGTCCCACCTGAGACTAACCAACTCCGAGTGTCTGAGGTGAGGCCCGGGGAACTGTTCAATGATGTACAGGAAGAGCCCGTTATCTCACAAACACACTGTGTACTTAGGGACAACTAATTTTTGGTACTTTAGGTTTACCTGCAAGGCTGCTATATATTTTAATATCTAAAAATGTGTGACCCCCCTTTTATAACTGCACCTTTCTGCTTTCTATGTGCACGTCTATTAGTCACTCAAGTAAGAAAATTTTGCTAGTAGACGTTACGGCAAAGAGTGTAGTTTCCGACTGTGGCTATTGCTGAGCTATTCCTGATCAACTCATGACTTCATGAGAATGTAGTTCTGCACCCTCCCATACCCATTTTAGAGCCACTTAGGCCTTGCTTATTTACACAGATCTGTATGGCTCAAAGAGATGTCCTATTTCTTTTTTAAACGTTGTTTTTTTTTTTTTTTCCCTCAGCGAGAGGTGGTGGCTAGAGGTATTTTTTTCTCTTTTTTTCCTTGGTGGAGGTGCCATTCTAATTTGGTCTGATTTCATTTTCCTGTTCTGGTTTAGGGCATTGGCACAGTTTAAAGCTACCTTGCTAGAGGGAGACTTCTTCTCTTAGAAGTGCATTAGGTGGAAGGTCTGGGGATGTGTTGCAGAGAGGTGGAAGGGGAAGTGGAGTGGAAGATGGAAAAGCACTACAGCAGGAGTCTGCTGATCGTTTCTTCTTGCATGCTACTTTATCCCTTTACTCACCAACATCTTTCATTTTCTAAAACAGCAGATCAACAAATCCTCAGTGGCTCCCTATGACATAGAAAGTAAAGTCCAATCTCTTCAGCCTGACGTTGGAGGCCTTCCACCACACGGCCTCAAATTCCTCACACACCTCCTCCAGTTACCTCACATCCCCTCACATGCCTGGCACAGCTGAGGACGCAGCACTTGGAGCCCATCTTCCTCCCATCTCCTCAGTCCTCTCCTTTCTCTGAACTCCTCTAGCAGGAACTGTCTGTGTCACTCATTAGGGCTCTTAGTCATACTGGCCACATTTTAAATTAATGATTTCATACATGTATGATTTACCTCACTAACCAGACCAGAACTCCCCAAATTGGAGCCCCATGGGTTGAATTCAGCCCACATACATGTTTTGCTTGGCACACACAATGTTTTTAAAGAACTTGAATTAGTTGCCAGAATTTTTAAAAAATCAGGAGATGGCACATAATAAAAATCTGGATTTCTGACTTCTCCTGACAAGCTGGAAGCTCTGACAGTTCTGGGCCAGCATTCCAGGATGGTTCCAATCAGCTGGAGCTCTGTAATGATGATCCCTTCAGAGTGATGTATCCTTTCCACTTCGGCAGAGCCCCGGTCACCCCTCTGTCCTGCGCCTGGCCCCTTCCTGCTCTCACAGACCTTCCTGTCTCCTGCAGTCGTTTAAACTTGCAACCTCTGAACTTCACCCTGTGTCCTTGGAGGGTATGGTCTTTGTCTTCATCTCCTCACCTCCTCAGTGCTTAGCACACTGCTATTTACATAACAGGTGCTGAAAAAATACTTCCTGAATGGAAGCAAGAAAGGCCAGAATCGAAGAAGCAGATGAAAGTGATGGATCAGGGAGATGAGGATTAAAGGAGGCCAAGAGTAAGGACAAATGATGAAGTGTTTTCCAGTGCCTCAAAAAGGATGTGAAATGGAAGACCTTGTTCCTTTACGGCTTCAAATGGCAGTGATTTATAAAGCTCTTTTAGAAAATTAAAAGAGGTATTTCACTTTCAAAATGATAATTTCCCAGAAGCGGGACAAGAGAAACGACGTAGGTTATCTAATGACGCTCTTCAACTCTGAGTATACTTACTGTTGTCAATAGTGAAGTGAGTCAGTCTGTCCTTTTTTAAAGAAAAACCACAAAACTTTAAGGCTTACTTTGTACTGCTGACTAGGTAAAAGAGAAGTTACCCTAAAGGCTGCCTTCATTTCACGTCTATTTACAAAATCTCAAAAGAAATACACTGTAAGAGATGCATGTTTCCAAGGATGTTTTCCTGAACTTGCACCAAATCCCTTCTGGGTGTCATCTAAGCTGCCCCTTTCCACTCAAATAAGAGTGAAGTTCAGAAGGTTAGGAAGAGCAGGGTTCCAGAATATTAAACACATGATTCAATGACTGAACTTTAAGTTAAACTTCACAGATGGAACTGTGGTTCCAGAGAAGTCAGGCCTTAATTCACAGTTCTAACACTGGAGGTTTTACAGAACCTCCCCCTTCTACCAAAAAGCCTCTGAATTTTATTGCTGAGGGAAAGGAGGGAAAAACTGGTCTTACTGATCTGTTGATACCTCTGGGTTTGAGGGTATGAAGTGAATTGAGTTGGTGCTAAGGTGCTGGGGAATTCAGAGAAGAGGTGGAGAGACTTCAACTTGTCCACTGTGAAAGTTTGTGTTTGAACTAGAAGTTTGAGGAACTAAAGCTGAGCAAAGCTTTAGATTTGGGATGTGAGTATCTCAAGCTGCTGGGACACAGAGGAGGTCACTAATGGGAAATTTGTAGAGGCATCCAAGAATAGACATCTGCCCCACTTAACTATTTGTCAAGTTGTTTCTGTCTGCCTGCAGAGTTGACCTCATTTTTCATTTCAAGAAATTATAACTTAAAATCCATACCCACTTATAAGCACCAAATTATGGAATGTTTCATTCTGTAGGTAGTGGCTTATCACAGTTTCTAAAATCCCAAACTGCTCAGTGTCCTGTGCAGTATCTGAGAGACAGTAGCATGTGGTAGGTAATAGCATGGGTTCTGGGGTCAGACAAGACTTAGGCTGGAGTCCTAACTCTGCTAGTCAGTGGATCTGGAGCCCTAGGAAAGTCAGATAACTTTTTCCAGCCACAGTTTTCTCACCCTAGAAAGGAGAATAAAAATGGTACAATTGCATGGGATGATTTTGAGGTGTGAGTGAAAGAGTGCATTCAGACTACTTAGCACAGCACCCTGCAGGGAGTCAGCCCCCAATAACAAGTTATTTTCATCAGGGTCTCTCACAATGTAGGAAAATTTAGATGGTCAGTTGGGTGATAGGTCATCAGGATCTTCGAGGAGTACATAAATTGGCTTGGCATTGTGCTCACAGTTCGTAATTCTAAACAAGGTTGAGGTCAGTAACTCCTGTCAGAAGAACTTGGGCTCTGAATGATTTTTCCAGCAGGAGGGATATTATGCTGAGCCAGCCCTGCTCACACCTCTGCCTTCTGTGATTAAATAAATGCATTTCTGAACCAGCCGGGCAAGCGAAGGCTACTCTGCATGAAGCCTACTGTCCCATATGGGGCCTGATCCCATAGCCTTGAATTTTAACGAATTGAGCTAACTGGTAACAGTTAACCAGAGACATGCTCCCTACTTGCAGGAGGCCAGCAGACTTTTACGGGGACACATCACGAAAACTTTAATAAGATGCAGAACACAAAATGCATTTCAGTAATACACAAGAACATGTAACGTTTCAGAGTTTGGAAAAACCACAGCCACTCTGTCCATTCCAATTTATAAGCAGATTCTATAGCCTGAGAGGTCTGGGCTTTTACTGGCCTTTTTCCCTGATGATGTAATGAGTATCTGAAACTGGCAAACCTAAAGCTGGACGAGAAGCTCAGAACTAGAGATCACGTCATCTTTCCTTAAAGTAACATCTAACTTCCTGCTTGCTTTCCTGTAGAAAGACTGGATACTTGAGGAACATAGAATCACAGAATATTAGAACTAGAAGAGTCTTCAGTGCTTATCTAGTCCACTGGAGGAGCAAGGAAACCATGTGATACACAAAGATTATACAGCTAAATGTTGGCTCTGCCAGTACCAGAGTTTCCCTGACTCCAGGTCCAGAACTTTCCATTAAAGTTGCCACCCTGAGCCATCCAACCATCAGTTCCTCTCACAAAGTTATCCTGAAATTGGGGGACAAACCACTTGTTTATTTTTTTAATGGCCTAGTTGTATGGATGTCCAAAGCAAGGAGACAAAACAAATAGCTATAAGCAAAGCTATTTGTTTATAGCTGCCTATAAACTCAACATTAGCTGTGTTAATTATATTATGACACACTTGTTAATCTCTAGCATATAAACCAGCAAGTGCTAGAAGCACTTCTCACCCAGATGCTAAAATGTTATCTCTATTTAGCTCAAATAGAATATACTATGAACTTGCCTTATCTTTGTATCACCAGCTAGTAAGCATTCAGTAACTGCCATTTATTGATTTTAATATTGAGTTACTTTTGTTTAAAAGGGACATTTCTAGGTTATTAAACAAAAGTTCCTAAAAAGCCTTTCATAAAAATTTAAAGAGTAGATGTGAGGTCTAGAAAATTTAATAATATTTATGGAATATCAGTCGGTGGTTCATCAGTTCATCAGCTAGAAACGTTGTGAGGAAATCCCAGAACTGAGATTCACTACAGTAACCAGAGTCTTGCCACACTCTCAGCCAGTAATAATTCTTGGTACCCTAATATTTTTCTATTTAAAATGCACCTAAATAGATTTCCTCTCTATTCCCTGCCTTTTTCTCTTTAAGTCCCAGCTTAAGATCTTGGTCCACCATAGTTGACATCCATGGCCTACCATTCACCTGGTACCTACATACTACCTTGGGCAAGTATGAATCTTCTTATATTTGTGCCTTATATCCACAACCAGATCAATCAGGATCTCCTTCCTTGAATACTGTCTTAGTTCAGGCTGCTGTGACAGAATACCATAGACTGAGTGGCTTATAAACAACAGAAATTTATTTCTCACAGTTCTGAAGGCTGGAAGTCCAAGATCAGGGTGTCAGCATGGTCAAGTCCTGGTGAGGGTTCTCATCTGGATTGTAGATTGCCGACTTCGTATCCTCCCACAGTGAAGAGCAGAGAGAGGAAGCAATCTCTCTCATGATTCTTATAAGGGCACTAATTTCATTCATGAGGATGCTGCCCTCATAACCTCATCTCATCCTAATTACCTCCCAAAGGTCCTACCTCCTAATACCATCACATTGCAGGGAGAGAGTAGGGGTTCAACATACAAATTTGGGGTGGGGGAGCACACAATTCAGTCTATAACAAAGGTCTAAGACCAAGCTAGGGCTCTGCACACATGGGTTGTCCATGATACAATCTATCCTATCAGAAAAATGAGGGCACTGTACAGATAGTCTTTAGACTCCTTAGGGGTAGTCATGAAAAACCTAATATAATGTTGCAGAAGGGTAAAATAATTTAACATAAACAAGTGAGAATGTATACAATATTGAGAACATTCTGAAATGTTAAGGCTAGAATTTTCTTGAGTTACATAATTCTTTTTTCTAAATTTTTGGGATAATCACAAAAATTATCCTCAAGAGTGAGGACTAAAGCAGCAAGGAAGCAGCAAGGATGAGTAAGAAGGGCCAAAAGAGGCTCCACAGGCTAGGAAAGGGCATTCAGAAGTTTCTAGAAGGGCCTGGGCTGTGATTAATGAAGTCCAAGCTTAAGAGAGAAATATGAGGCTGAATTTGAAATTAACTCCCACTCGTGAAAATTTCAGCTCTTGCATATGAATTCAACTGTAACACCAGAGATGGTGAGAAAAAAATGGGTGGGAAGGCTATGGAGTCCAGAGGCACTGTGATTAAAGGTGTACATCTCACCCCCGAGCTTGAAGGATATTGGTGGAAATCTGCCAAAAGACAGTGCAAAACAGAGGGAAAGGAAACCAATGATCTGCCCTCCTTTGCCCCAGTATGTTCAATGTAGTTTCTTTGAACCACATTAGGTAAAAAATTAAGGTTGAATTCCTAAGGCTTGAGCCAGGGCTGACAGCTCAAATGCCAACATGGGCCAGACAGGTAACATAAACAAATGAAGTGGTCCAGTCCAGAGAGGTACACAGTGTAGGCAGGAGCCCGTCATGCTCTGTCTGAAGGGACAGCTGCAGAAATGGGTTGCCAAATCTGCTGAGTTTTCAAGAAAAGCCAGATATCTGGATTTCTCTCTGAAATCTGCTATTGTTAGTAATTAATTAAATTTATTTAAAAAACCATTAAGTAGATCAAAGAAAACATATATGGGGAGGAATGTGGTGCCTGGGCTAGTTTGTGATCTTTTCTCTGGACCGCTTCTTCAGTACAATTGCAACTTCAGTTAAGGAATGGATTTAAACATGACATGCTATCTTGAAGGCATGCAAATATCTGATCTTTGGCCAGTCCTGAGAATACTAGGGACACTCGAGAGGCAAAAGAAATGTGTATAATGGAACTCTTCACAGCTAATACCTTGGGGAGAATATTACACAAGTTTAAGTAAGCCTAATGTCCAGATGTACAAAGAACAACATATAGAATTTAGGAAGAAGTGAAGTGTGGGCCAGAGTCAATGCCTGAAAACACTTGTATGCAATTTACTTTGATTCTAGTAGGAAGCTGCATTTGAATACTGCAGAATAAAAACCTGGTCCTGAGGGGCAATTTTATAAAATGATACAGACTCAGCATGAGCTACAGCAGTGACCAGAGAATTGATTAGTTAGGGTTTCTGTGACTCTGGATACATTTCCAGGTAAGAGAGATATTATAGTGAAAACAAATATCCACGTCCCAAGTGGATGGAAATCTCAAGATTGCTTTGTTTCAGATTAGAAAAATAAAAGTGTTTAAGTGTAGACCCCTAAATGCTCAGGGGAGTGAGAGACTTTAACAGGATTCTTACTATCTGTACCAGGTTGATTAGTGTGTCTCCCCTTCTCCCTCCATTCATGTTCACTGAGAACCTGTGAATATGGCTTTATTTGGAAATATGGTTTTTGCAGATGTAAACAAGATGAGGTCATACTGGATGAGGGTGGGCCCTAATCCAATGATTGGTGTCCTTATAAGAAGAGGGAATTTGGACACAGACACACATTGAGGGAAGACCACCATGTGAAGACAGAAGCAGATTTTGGAGTTACCACTACCACCACCCAAAGAATGCTGAGGACTACTGGCATCCATCAGATGCTACAAGAGTCAAGGAAGGATTCTTCCCTAGAGCCTTTGGAGGAAGAGGCAAGGCCCTGCTGGCACCATGATTTCAGCCTTCTAGCCTCCAGAACTGTGATAGAATAAATTTCTGTTGTTATAAACCACCCAGTTTGTGATAATTTGTTACCACAGACCTAGAAAACTGTTTTTTTTTTTTTTTCAAGCCACTTCTGGAATGGAAGGCTTGCTGTGGTGAATTATACAATGACTTACAATTATGCCTCAAATTGGAGCAATATGTAGGGTATAAGAGATAAAGGCACAGGAAGCATTCTGTCAACAGAGCATGAAAACCCTCGTTTTTGGAGAGAATGGAAATAAAAAATAATGACCACTAACCAAATGGAGAGCAAGAGAACTTCCAATTCCAGTGGTGTTATACATAGCATTTATCCCAGAGTTGAACTAAATTTAATTTCATTTAGGGGAAATTACACATTACAGATTTTAAAAATTCCTGTCATCTTTTCCTTGCCCAACTTAGTTTCCTTTCTGTGAAATAAAACCAAGCCCTAGAAAATAACTACAAGACACTTTAGGTTCTTCATATATCTAAAGAACAAGATTAAAAATTAAGTTATTTATAACTTTGTCCCACTCCATATGCAGAAAGTTTTCCTAATATACACTTACATGATTGTTGGGGGGTGGTGCCTTTCATTTTTGCCTTTGTAAAAATTTTAAATATAGTTATTTTAAAATCTGGTTATAGAAATAAACATAGCGTTGATTTATCCACAGGTTCTCAGTGTCAATACTTTTTCTTTGGTTTTATATCTTCATGTCTTAGACCTCTTTTCTCATACCAGCCTGTAATTGCTAGTCTAAGCCTAGAGAAAGGAAGGAGAGGCTTCATCTGTCTCACTTAGAGGTTCAATTAATAAAGCCACAATAACACAAACGATGCCGTAAGGCCTATTGTCCAGCTGGATGCACTCAGTTTTAGATGGATACATACATACATTCACATATCACCACCAACTATCATTACCACCGCCATCCAGACCTTGGACCAAAAGCCTCCCCTACGATTTTGGTACATATAAATGAATTTCTTTTAAAAGTGCTGTTCATTAGGAAAGGTACTGCTCTATATCATTTTTGGATGATTTCTAGACTACAGATGTCTGCTCATGCAAAACTCCAATGGAGTACATTACTACAGCACACGTGTGCCATACTCAGTTACATACCAAGAAAGTTTAAACACATCTGCTCAATACAAGTGTATATCATATGGTCCTGGTCAGCTCTGTGGGAGCTGAACTCTCAGACCACAAGTTATGCCCATTGGTAGCCTAAATAACATGACAGATAACACATATATCATGATAGCATTATAGATCATTTAAGGGTGTACACGTAAACTGCGTGTGCTTCCTGTGTGATATATTTTGTATTTATTATATATTTATAATATATATTCATGTATAAATACATAAAATATTTTGTATTTCACATTATGAAAATGTCATTAAACAAAATTTATATTTATAAATACATGATATACAAAATGTTAAATTATACATTTTTAATATAGAAAATGTATAATAAAATTATTTTTATTAGTCAATTTTGAAATAAAATTATTTACTACTCTTGTTTTAAAAGATTCTGGATTAGTCTAATTGCATAGCATACACTGAGGTATAAAAATGAGCTTAAAAATTTTTTTTAATTCATTATCTTTTTTCTAAATTAATTTTTATAGGAGTATAGTTGCTTTATAATGTTGCCTTAGTTTCTGCTATACAGCAAAAGGAATCAGCTATACATACACATATATCCCCTCCCTTTTGGACCTCCTTCCCATTCAGGTTACTGCAGTGCATTAAGTAGAGTTCCCTGTACTATACAGTATGTTCTCATTAGTTATCTATTTTATACATAGTATCAATAGTGTATATAGGGCTTCCCTGGTGGCGCAGAGGTTGAGAGTCCGCCTGCCGATGCAGGGGACGCGGGTTCGTGCCCCGGTCTGGGAGGATCCCACGTGCCGCGGAGCGGCTGGGCCCGTGAGCTATGGCCGCTGAGCCTGCGCGTCCGGAGCCTGTGCTCCGCAACGGGAAAGGCCACAACAGTGAGAGGCCCACATACCACAAAAAAAAAAAAAAAAAAAAAAAAAAAAATAGTGTATATATGTCAATTCCAATCTCCCAATTCCTCCCACCCCACCTCTTCCCCCTTGGTATCCATATATTTGTTCTCTATGTCTGTGTCTCTATTTCTGCTTTGCAAATAGGATCATGTATACCAAAAACAAGCTTTTAAAAAAGATTCTGGATTATTCTAATTGCATAGCATATACTGAGGTATAAAACTCAGCTTTAAAAAACTGCAACAAAACAGAAGGTGGGAAAAAAAATACTGGGGCTGACAGAGAACGATTATCCATTCAAATTTCTGATTTGTGGAAAGGGTTTCATTGGTCTCAACAACTATTTTGATAACATGTAGATACTTGACAATTTAAAATTTAATTTACACTAATAAAATATCACTTATGTGTGTTCTCTATATTGAGGGTAGGCATAAGATTGTTTTCAAGAAAGGATCTTGCTGCCTAAAACATTTGAAAACAGCGAGTTTTGTGGCGGGCATTCCAGAGCTGACTTTGGACCAAATTCTGACTTCTGAACACTTTCATCCACAAGGAACCACCTCTATGCTCCAAGAAACGAGTCTCACAGAGGCATCTTCCTGGGTCACAGGTGATAATTTAACAAGACCTGGGTGGGGATAGGTTTACAGAGACTTCCTCCCCAAAAAAAGAAAATCATGAAAACGTGCCTGATCTAATTTAGATTTATCCATAAACAAATAAACATTCCACTTTAGCATTAAAACATGGTTAAAATCAGTTTTAAGAGATTTTACATTTTCATACAGAGCATTTCACACAAATCTAATAAAGATATGACTTTCTCTGAAATTGCCCAAGCTCTCTGTCACTATAAGCTCTTAGTACAATAGAAGGTGCTCAAGAAATGTTGGTAAATGAGTGAACAATTAAAAACCATTTGCTCCTGAACACTGCCCTATGATGCCCTTAATAGATTTATTCTGCAGGATGAGTCTGGGTGATTAAAATAGCATGCCCTTTTTCACTTAGGCCAATAGGAAGCTTAGACCTAAATTTGTGATTTACTTCTAACAACCATAAAGGACCCGAAACTATATACTTCGGTTTCCCACTCTTATCTCTGGCTTTATAGTCCAATTATTCCAATTCCCTCAACTAATTATTTTATTCTTCTGTATCTCATGTGCTTTGGAAGTGAGGTAAAAATAGACTAATAAATAAAAAGAAGAATCTTTCTTAAAACCGTAACACCTTACTAACCTCTCCTATAACACTGGGTGATTTTTTAAAAAGCTCTCCCCAAATTAACCCTTCTATCTTTGGTAAATTCTGGAAAACCCTAGGGTTTCATGGGAAAGTTAGAAAAGCAATGGCTTAACCTCTGATCTTTGTTGGGTCTGCTTGTCCCTCAAAAGGGGGGCTATTCCTCTGAGGCAGTACTAAATGAAACAACAGATTGGTCTGTTTGCTACTGTGGCTTATACTTGCCACTTTTCTATAGTGCAGAGAAGCTACATGTTACCAAAGGCTTAACTTTAAATACTAGGGTGAGAAGGTAAAAGAAACAAAAGAGGAAAGAGAACTGTCTGTGTCAGAGGCAAATTTCAATTTTTCAGAGGCAAGGTTCTTTCTCACTGGATTTAGACATCAACTTTATTTTGGCCTAATGAATTTATGCTTAATTTATTTTTTCCTATGCTCTTTTATTCTCTTCAAGACATAATCCATTAAGGTTTGAAAATAGTCTATTGTGTGTGTGGTAACTTTCATAGCAAGACACAAACAAAAGTGCTTTTCAACAACTGCCCATGTCTATATTTAAGCAATTAGTTTAGACCATCATGTCAAGCCTTATACAATTCCGCACAACAGATCTTCTTTAGAGTAAAATACAATTTAAGAACCTGAAAGTAAGTTTAACTTTTTAGGAGAAAAACCTGGGGCTAGACAGGAAAATCTGGAATCCTAGTCTTTGTCCAGGTACAGGAGTTAAGAAACATAAAACCCACCTGGACTTGAAGGCTTCCTTCAGCTGAGGTGTCAACAGAGTGAAATGGATTCCTGACTTGGGTTTTGTTTTCTCTCTCTAAATGGCAGTCCAAAAAAATAGTGTAAGAATCACCTGGCACCTCTTTTGCCATATGTAGTTTCTCTCCTCACACTCCATGCTGGGATGTGTCACCATAACTTTGCACCCACAGTTATGGCTTCAGGTTGGCCCCTGAAATGGAGTGAGCTAGCTGTGCTGGCAGCTTGTTCTGGTTAGCTGCGGCTGCCGGGAAGAGTCGCTCCACTCTCCCTTCCTCCTCTTCTCCCCCGCCTCCCCTCCTCCCAAACAAATGCGTCACCTGGCTGCCACACTGGAGTGGTGGCAACGCCAAGGCTCTGAGGGTGAGGGAAGGGGAGAAATCACAGGGGCCATGTGACTAAAGCATAGCCAAACAGGGATGAATAAGTGAGCTGACTTTAACTCTGCTGCTAGTTTTCCTGGTAAAATCGAGACCATGGAAGAAGGTATGTGGTCCAGACTTGTCTGTCCCCTTCCGTGAGGGCTGTTTAGCAGAGCTTGGGATTCTGTCGTTTGAAAGGAGGACAGGACAAGAACGGAGGAAGACAATGCAAACAAAAGTGGACTTGGACTGTGGCTAGGTAATCCATACATCCCAGTTTGCCTGAGATAGTTCTGTATTATTGTGTCCCCTGTTACTCTCAAAGCTCTGACACAGTGTCTCTTAAGAGGGCATACTTATGCTGTAGGGGGACAATTCTTCCTTTCAGGAGACTGCTCTGCTCACTGTAGACAACTTAGCAGACCTACCTCTGTCCCCTAAATGGCAGCAGCATACCTCCTTCCCCCCTATCATTTTTTGCCCACCCTGTCATTCTGACAAGCATAAACATCCTCCCTCTTTTCAAGGGGCTTCTGGGGACAGTAGTAAAGCCCTGACGCAGAGCCACTGAATGTTCTCTCAGTGAAGAAACGAGTAAGGTGAGGCTAAGAGAAGTGAAATGATTTGATTAAGGCCATTGCTAGAAAATGGCCCAGGAATGAATTGTTTCTTGGTTTTATATACTGTGCTCTTTTCAGGACAAAACTCTATTGTCCCATGACACACCTATAGTTGAATCACTGTCTGCAGAGGCCCAAACTGCAGGGAAAGAATATACACGTGGTAATACCAGTGTTTTATTTGTGACCACTTACTCATATGTAGTCAGTAGCTTCATAACCCTTGCTAGTTACAGAGGTGATCAATAATAATGGTATTTTTCAAGGAGGACTTGATACTTTAGATTTTTAAACATATAATATTTGGAGCTAAGTCATAAAAGCTTTCCAGAAAAGGAGAGTAGGGTTGTCATTATTTTTTAAATAAATGAAGCTTAAAGAGGGATTAACAGCTAACAACAGTGGCACCAATAAATATGCTTTTGAATTCAAGGAATTAAAAATCTTTTTTTTTCTTCTAAAAATGTTTAGGATATGGTATTCTCAAACGAAGCCAATAACAACACCTTGCCTCCTATAGTTCTTATTAGTTTCACTTCCTTAATAAGATTTAATCCTGAAAATAACCCTAGGAGGCAGGCAGAGAAAGTATTATTCCCATTCTGACTGAGAAATTTTAGTGGCTTGCTAGAGGGTTGGACCTCCAGTCCAGTATTCTTATGTTATGTCTTGGAAACTCAAGTCAGGAGCACTGTTGAGAGTGAACTATTACACTTACTTAAATAATTCTGCCTCTTTCTCCAGCATTTAGGAGAAAAATATTATTTTTTCCTCCACATAATTACTCATGGTCATTTGTAGTTGCTAACAGCAGGACTCCTGAACCATGGGGAACGGGCACACTGAGTCACTTGCACACTCACCACTCACTGAGCACTTACTTTGCGTCAGGCCCTGGCTGAGGCACTGAGGCTTCAAAGGCTCATCAGACCCAGCCTTGCCTGTGATGGGTTCAAAAATATCTTGAGAGCACCTTTAGTAATTTTGATCAGAGCTGACTCACTTCTATTACCTTGAGCAGATATGGCCAAATGGTTCACTGTGATTGACTGGCTGTGCCCAGGCCAGGATCCTTCCCTGGGATGCCAAAGTGACCCCTCTTTCACTAAGCCCTCCCCCCTCAAAAAAACCCTCAACAACAACCAACTGTAACATCAACCCCAAACCCTGGGGACACAGCCTTTGCGTAGACAAGTTCTAGAAATAAACCGATGGTGCACCAGTTGGACCAATACTGCTACACTAAAAAAAAAAGGCTGTTTACTTTGGTTTTGGTGATGACATTGAGAAGTACAATCTGACACTTTTATCTACACTGCCAAAGAACAATAATTTTCAATTTCTCTTTTTTAGACACATTTGTGGCAGGAGGAGGAGTGGAGTGCCTAGAACTAGGCTTCTATACAACTCTAAAATAGCTACTGGGATCTAAATTGCTGTAATATTCTCTTCGAGCAGTTTCAAATATTCTAGAGATTAGATTCATAGGCTTATCAGTACCCTGGAGATTTGATTAGCTTGTTACTGTGAATACAGATAACTGTGAAGCTTTGGGGGGAAGCCCCCACGTCATAGCACCTCACCACCCCCTAGCCTCTCCCTTCCCTCTTCTTAATAAATAAATAAATAAATAAAGCATGTGGCAAATATGTTTCTATTTTTCCACCAAGAACACAGATGTGACAGCTTCTTCCCCTTCTCTTCTCTCATCCTCCCCAGCTCCGTCTCCCCCCCCCCCGCCACCAAATGACCTCATCCCTGCGCAGAAAGGACACCAGCTGCAGGGAGGGTCCCCTCCACCAAGCAGGATCGTTATCACCATTAGTAATGCCAAGAAGCCCAGACGGCCTTGTCCACATGTGCAGTGTGTTATAGCTCTGCGGTCTCCCCACATCCACAACCAGGCTGCTGTCTGGAAATGGAAAGGCTTTGCCTTCCTGAAAATAATGTTATCAAAAGACTGTTTAGATATTTCTTAACAAATCCATCAGTGACTGTAGCAACAATGAGAAGAACCTGCCAAGATGATGAACCTGGTGGCAGCCTCAAAAGTCACTTGAGTACAAAACTCCCATTTAAGAAAAATGAAGACACATGATTTTTCAGGGTGAGAATTTTAAGAGCTAGTTTGCAAGAGGAGGGCTGCCTAGAAAATAAAAATTAGAAAAAAAAATTCTAACATACTGGCAAAGTAAAAGCTAATGTTATGATCTCTATTTTTACAGGCGTATCCCTATAGATTCATGTTCATTTCTTCATGCACTCATTCACTCTTCTCCACTCTCCTGTCTGCCAGTTAGTGCCAACTCATTCCAGAGAACGAGGCTGTGAGGTTTTATCAGACATAGTAATAATAGCAATTACCATATACAGAGTGCCTACTATGAGCTGGACACAAGGCTATGTGCTAAATGCATGCCTCTCAACCACTTTGCACAGATAGATCATTACTTCCATGTTACTTACAGATGAGACAACTAAGGCTCAGTCAGAGAGGCTTCCCGGGCCCTCTTCTAGAAGCATGCACTCTTCTTAGGTGGTCTCGTCCTTACTAATAGCTTTAAATATCATCTATAAGCTGTTATCCAATTTATATCTCCAGCCTAGACATCTCTTCTGAGCTCTAAATGTAGTCTTATAATTACCTGCATGACACCTTCATTTGGATGAATCACAAGCATCTTAGATGAAAAAAGTCCAAAACTGAACATGGGATCTACTCCTGCCCCCTATCCCCATCCCACCTCACCCTCAGGCTAGGCTCTTCTTCAAAAGTTTTCACGTCAGGAAGTAGCACCTCATGTCAGAAACTGGAAGTCATCAGTGACACCCTCTTCTTATGCAACGCCACCTATCCAGGGAGCCACCGAGTCTGGTAAACTCTACCTCCTAAATCTGTCTTGAATCCATCTATTTCTCCATTGACTGCTACCATCATCTCTCACCTGGAAAATGTCATTAGCCTCACTGGTTTCCTTCTTGCACTCCTCTAATCCACTGTGTGATGAGATAAAAAAATTAAAGTCAAACCTGAATATAATCATGTTTATACCCCACCGCCCCACCCCTGCAAAAAACCTTTCAATGGTTACTCATTGCTATTAGAAAAGACCAAAACTTTTGTCAGTGCCTACAAGGCCCTGCTTAATCTTGCCGCCTGTCGCCCCCGCCTACTTCTGTAATTTTCACTTTCCTCTCATTCACTGGGCTCTAGTTTAGCTTGCCTTCTCTCATTCCTCTTTTGCACCAAGTTCCTTCTTGACTCTGGTCTTGGAGGCCTGGCCTTCAGCCTGTGATGCTCTTACACTTCTTCTTCATCTGGCTAACTCCTACCTATTCTTTGAGCCTCAGGTTAAACATTATTTAACAAAATAGTCTTCCCTGCTCCTTTGATTCAATTAAATTCCACATGTGTTTCTTCTTCTTTATATTTACTATGGTTGAAATATTTATTTGAATGCTTGTTTTTCTTTGGCTTCTTCAAGTGGAGTATAAACTCGATGAGGTAAAGAAAGGCCATGTCTGTCTTGTAAACAACTGTATTCATCATGCCTAGCATAATGCCTGGAACACAGAAGATGCTCAATCAATACCTGTTAAATGAATAAATGAGGCAAGTAATCTGCTCAAGGTCACAGGATCTGAATTCAAATCTGTCCTAAAGCACATTCTCTTTTAAAATCTTGCAAAGCAGAAAAGAGTACTTTATAAATTCAACATATCATAATCAGTTTTAGGGATGTAAATTTCCCAAGTCTCAAAGTTCTGATTGACTGAAATGGATGGATGGATGGATGGATGGTTAGATGGTTGAAAGGAATGGGGTCTGAGAGTATGGTGGGATGGGGAGGAACCTATCTCCCATAGTATATGTGACATAAAAACTTCTACTGCCCTGCATGAGTAGTCATAATAGAGAAATGAGAGTATGGATGAGAGAAAGTAGATATTAGAGATTGCTGAGCTGCTACAAGCCTGAACAAAATAAGATTTAAAAACCAAGGAAACATTGGCTTCCCTGGTGGCGCAGTGGTTGAGAGTCCGCCTGCCGATGCAGGGGACACGGGTTCATGCCCTGGTCCGGGAAGATCCCACATGCCGTGGAGCGGCTAGGCCATGAGCCATGGCCGCTGAGCCTGCGCGTCCGGAGCCTGTGCTCCGCAACGGGAGAGGCCACAACAGTGAGAGGCCAGCGTACCGCAAAAACAACAACAACAACAAACCCCCAAGGAAACAAATCTTTAATATGGCTGAAAAGAGTAAAGGCAAAGAGATTTTGAAAAGCCAAGATATCATCTTTTATGGGGGAAGAAAAATTACTGAAGGTGGTTTTTGCATATATCTTCTCTCCTTCCTCGTGTGTGTGTGTGTGTGTAGGGTGTGGTACAGATAGTGAAGAATGGGGTGAAGGATGGACTACTGGGAATACCTGAAAAAAGCTTCTTTGAGCTTTGAGGACTGGGGAGTAATTTTTTTCCATCTGAGACCTAGGATATTTGCCTCCATCAGTACTGTTCTAAAAACATTCTCTGCTGGGTAGTCTGTCATTGACCCTCAGATGGAGTGAGGAGAGATGAGTACAGAAGGGTGATCAGCACAGGCTAAGTTAGGCCCTTATTCCTTGATTCTGTTCATGCCGTCCAGTTTTCTTCTAAAAAAGTGCAGGACTTCACATTTTCCGATAATGAATGTGGACTTGTTACATTTGCCCTAGTTGTCAAGGTCTGGGAACTTTGGCTTTGTTCCTCTCCTTCAATCCATTTATTTTCTTGAACTGTCCTAGCTTCTCACAAGTTCTCAATTATTAGGAACTTTAAAAAGTTTATTTCTCATGTTTGTGTGGATGAAATGGTGATAACAATTAGGTGATCAGCTTTTCGGCAAAAGAAAAAAAAAAAACAAAAAAACAAAAGCCACTTCTCCACTTCCCTCTCATGTTCTCCATAAAAGGCAACAAAACTCTTCAGTAAATTCAGTATCATGCAACATGGTTGGAACTGTTCTGATTAATTACATAATCTGGTTACTAGTGTCTGAACCACACAGAGTACCAATTTTCAAAGAATTGAAATAAAATACACTTAGTAGTAAAATGATACAGGACTCTAACATCTTTCTTTGATGAATCAGAAGGTGCACAAGGATCTTGTAGTTTTGAACATTTTGATCATTTGATTGCATGATGGCGCTTAGGGGCTGGCTAATGAAACATTAGATAACAGAGTTCACAGTATCTATTATTGGTGGGTCACAGAGCCAACTGTATTTTTTTACTAGCTGGTTTTCTATTAGAATACAAAAAAATGAAGTTTCACATTGAGTTTGACATTTATGGTGCTAAGTTCTGCGATCAGATAATTCTGTTTCTTTCAAAGCTTTGGGGGTGTTTTCTGATTTCAGTTACTAATTTTTTTCCTCCAGTGTCATAAGTTTTGCCCTTTTCAGCTCCTTTAATATTTAATAGTAACTTTAAAGACAAAGGTCTAGCATTTCTATTGATCTCACAACATTATAGGAAAGGATCAAGATCCTGAACTTATGGCAAAAGAAAAAGGGATGCAGAAGAGACCTATGTTAGAGGAAGAGGAGTGACAAAGACAATGTAACAGAGAACAGAGGAAGGAATGGCTCAGGCCCTCACAGTTCATGAGCAGCAGGCTGTGCCTTTCTATTCAATCTTTCCACGGCCATTATTTTAAAAATCAAATTGTAGTGGGGCCAGCACATGAGTGACTATCATTTTGAAAGAAGAAAAAGCTGAGAGAAACCAAGGCACAAAGTGAATTATTCTTTCCCTGAATTTTACAGTTTTAAAAGATCCCCAGTAGACCTAAAGCCATGTCATGTAGCCATAAAATACTCCATTTCACCCCATAGCTGGGCTGTCTGCACTCATTCCCCACTCCCCAAAACGAATGCATACAACAAATTCTATTTTTTTTGTAGGGCAATTGTTGATTAATGAATCATCTTTCCTGTAATTTTTATTTTTTGTAGACTTAGTTTGGCTAGGTTCCCTGGCATTCCTGTTGAGGTACGTAATGGAAAATTTGACCTCATACTCTTTGCTTTTTTGTAACATCACAAAACACTGATATAAGAGGGTTACAAAAAAGTAGCTTGGAAATGAAGGGATGCACAGAAAAAAAAAAAGCTCAGTGTGGAAAGGAACAAAGATACATTAAATCATCTGGAAAGTAAATATTTAGCTTCATAGACATGAAGTTACATTTATCTTCAAGAACAGCTCATTTGTTACAGCTTAGGATGTCACAGTGTTTCCATCATAATTCTGCTTTTCTAAAGAGATTATAAACCAGACATTAAAAAGCCATTCTCAAAATTAATTTGGAACACAGGCAGACCATTTTGTAGATCCTATAACTTTTTCCCAAAATGGTGATTTAGAGAGAGGCGGACAGAATAAAGGTGTCAGTAAGTGATTTCTTGCATTTACTCATATCTGAGTTGAAATAAAAGCTTGGCAATCACCCTTCTGTGATCACATCCAAGAGTCTATGGAAAATGTAACAGGTCATACAGAGTCAACTTTAGTACTGTGAAACTTGGGGTTTGGCAGTAGAGACATGTTTTAGGACAGGTCTGTCGGCAGAATTCATAGTGGAATGAACAAAATGGCTGTTAAAACTGTCTTTTTACATTTTAAAATAATGAGACTATATTTTCTAAGATGAAACAATACTCTCTTCCCAAGGCAAAAGAATCATTTCTTTAAATGCATAATCCAGACTCAAGAGGACACTGACCCAGCCACTGACTATGACCTGATACATTTATCAACTCGACCACAATGGGAAAAGGGTCCCATATAGTTCCAGCACCAACCTCTCAAAATGCCAGTGCCCTGGTATAGGGTATCCAATGAGGTGTTTCATGATAACAACATAGGGTGATGTGTATATTGTCAACCCTCACAGTCCCATGGTTGTCAGAATGCATATACAGAGTGTTCAGCTTATTAATCATCTACATGTGCTGAAAAAAGGAAGACGGGAAAGAGCAGATGCAGGGAAGCCTGTACAAATCACTACTTCATTACTCAGGCTGCTGGAAAATGTGCAGATGTTTCTTGATGTTACCTAAGTTGTTTCCAAAACCACTGTCACATCTATATACTCTTCCCTATAAAAAAGCAGCATTATTAACTGGAACTATACAAATAATTCTCAGTGGAAAAAGCTTTAATATGCCACTTATGGGCTGGATGAGTAGTCTTTATTTGAATAATAATGTTTTGTTGTTGTTGTGCTGTTTTTTTTTAGAAGAGGGAGTTAAACAGGAGAACCATGAAGTATGCAAATAAGCCACAAGAGAAGAGCTTCTCTTTGTTCAATTTTGTGTTGTAAGTGGTAACAGATGGCTACCTATTCCAGAGACTGTCTTAGGTTCCTACTTCTCACTGACTTTGGCAGATACAGGAAAAAAAAAAAAGAAGTATTCAGACAGCTTGGAGTAATTCTATTTATCCACTTATAAAATGCAGGTGGACTGATAAAGAAAGCTTTTAACTACAAAGAGAACCATTAGGGAAAAAACTGTTATGTGCCACTTAATATCCTGTTTAAGGGAAGTATGAAATCTTGGTCAAAAAAAATCGGTGATATATAAAAATATCAACTCCAGGGAGTATGTTCTTCTAGATTCTTTTGGAGTCCTAAAAATTTTCTAGGCCTTATTTGGTTTCTGGCTTCCCTGATTTACTTACACTAATCTTAAATTAATTTGAAATAAATTTTACCCTTTTACTTCCCATAGGGTATTAAACCATACTGGTATTTTGGTAGAACTCCACTTAAATCAGCTTTATACTTTTCAGCTCTTTCTCCTTAGGCAAAAAATTTTGTGTGCATGTGTACCTTTTCAGAGACATTTCATTCATATGCAGGCAAAAACATATACTGTATACATATATTCTTTCCTCCTTTTATTACATGTGAATGGTAGCATTCAATATACACTGTTCTGTACTGTGCTTTTTGGACTTAACAGTATACCTTGGAGATCTTTCCATATCAATACATAGACTTTTCCAGTCTTTGTTTATGGAACCATTGTATTCCACCAGTATTAAATGTCCTTACGGAAGTACATTTAGGTTATTTCCGATCTTTTGCTGTTACAATGTCTGTTAGTTTTTATTTTTTTGTTTTTTGAATTCTATTTTATTTTTTTATACAGCAGGTTATTAGTTATCTATTTTGTACATATTAGTGTATATATATCAATCCCAATCTCCCAATTCATCCCACCACCACCCCTCTCCCCACCACTTTCCCCACTTGGTGTCCATACGTTTGTTCTCTACATCTGTGTCTCTATTTCTGCCCTGCAAACCGGTTCATCTGTACCATTTTTCTAGGTTCCACACATACGCGTTAATATTCGATATTTGTTTTCTGACTTACTTCACTCTCTATGACAGTCTCTAGATCCATCCACATCTCTACAAATGACCCAATTTTGTTCCTTTTTATGGCTGAGTAATATTCCACCATATATATGTACCACATCTTCTTTATCCATTCATCTGTCGATGGGCATTTAGGTTGCTTCCATGACTTGGCTATTGTAAATAGTGGTGCAATGAACACTGGGGTGCATGTGTCTTTTAGAATTATGGTTTTCTCTGGGTATATGCCTAGTAGTGGGATTGCTGGGTCATATGGTAGTTCTATTTTTAGTTTTTTAAGGAACCTCCATACTGTTCTCCATAGTGGCTGTATCAATTTACATTCCCACCAATAGTGCAAGAGGGTTCCCTTTTCTCCACACCCTCTCCAGAATTTGCTGTTTGTAGACTTTCTGATGATGCCCATTCTAACTGGTGTTAGATGATATTGCATTGTAGTTTTGATTTGCATTTCTCTAATAATTAGTGATGTTGAGCAGCTTTTCATGTGCTTCTTGGCTATCTGTATGTCTTCTTTGGAGAAACGTCTATTTAGGTCTTCTGCCCATTTTTGGATTGGGTTGTTTGTCTGTTAGTTTTTAAATTAAACCAAACCACTTATAAGAAAATACATCTGACTGACTAGTTTTGCTTGTTTCTACTTCCTACCCCCATTCCCTATAAAATGGTAAAAAAAAAAAAAAAAAGAAGAAGAATTAGAAGAGGCAAGATGGGGTCTTGGCTAATCAGCTTTTGGATAATTGAAAATCTTACTCTTTTTAAAATTTTATTTATTTTGGCTGTGTTGTGTCTTAGTTGCAGCACACAGGATCTTCATTGCAGCATGCGGGATCTTTCAATTGCAGCATGCGGACTTTTTGGTTGCGGCATGCATGCAGGATCTAGTTCCCTGACTACGGATCAAACCTGGGCCCCCTGCATTGGGAGTGTGGAGTCTTAACCTACTGGACCACCAGGGAAGTCCCCTTACTCTTTTTTTGTGTGTGTGATGAGTAGAGCAGTATTTTTAGGATAGGCTCAAAATAATAGAGTCATTATCTCATTACTATTCTTATTATTCCTGTAAAAGTTATATTTTAATGAGAGGAAGATAGAAAAAAGGAAAACTCAAGAAGTTCAGAGCCAGTTAGTGGAAAGAGCAGCTCTCCTAAAGCCTGGCTTCACATGGCCTGAAAAGCTACTCAGGTAATTGGAAGAGAGAAATCTGAAGTAGAGCCTCAGTTCTGCAAAGACTTGAATCTGTATTATGGAGCAAGTTATCATCACCCTCATTTTCTTCAAAAACATTTAAGCACATACTCATAAACAGCTCTATGTGAGGAGTTTTGCAAAGCAAGCCAGCCAGGTACAGCAACTCTTAGCGGGACAGATAAAACAAATGCAGGTATGCCTCTCTTTACAGATTGGGGTTTGGAAAACTATTGTTATAAATTTTATAATTTTAACAGAAAAATTGTTACTTAAGGGATTTCTGTAGCAAATTTGTTGGGAGAAAAGTTTTTATATTTCTCAGTTCATCTTTGGGTATGACTTTCAGATTTCCATATTTTGAGTTGGCTTTATTTAAAGTGAAGACAACTAACTCTATCTGTTTGTGTCTGTGTGTATGTGTATGCATATGTGTGTAGTTGCTTTGTTTTAGCACTTAAATTTTTTAAATTTTGAAATAGCTGTAAACTTAAGAGAAAAGTTGTAAAAATAACATAAAAAACTCTTCCATGTTCCACCCAGATTCACCAAGTGGTAAAAATCTGCTACTTTTGTAATTTATTCTCTCATATATACGTTATTTGTTTTTCTAAGCCATCTGAGTTGCAGACATCATGTCCTTTTGCCCCTAGATATTTCAATGTATATATTCAATGTATATTTTAAGAACAAAGGTAATCTCTGAGTTTAAGACAGTACAATAAAAATTAGGAGACTTATACAGTCACATTATTATTATTTACTCCACAGACCTTATTTGAATTTTACCAACTGTCCCAATAATGTTCTTTCTGCAACTTTTTTCCTAGTCCAGGATCCCAACCGGGATCACACATACACATAAATTTTCATATCTCTTTGGTTTTCTTTAATCTGAAATAGCTCCTCAGCTTTTCTTTGTGTTTCAGGGCATTGACATTTTTGAAGAGTATCTTTTAGTTTGGGTTTGTCTGATATTTCCTTAACGTTAATTCTGCATTTCGGGGGGCAAGAGTATCACGGATGTCTTTCTCAACGCATAACATCAAGAGGCACATGATGTGGGACTTTCCTGGTGGTCCAGTGGGTGAGACTCCGTGCTCCCAATGCAGGGGGTCTGGGCTTGATCCCTGGTTGGGGAACTAGATTCTGCATGCATGCCGCAAATAGGAGTTTGCATGCTATAACTAAGACCTGGTGCAACCAAAAAAAAAAAAAAAAAAAAAAGAGGCACATGATGTCAGTCTATTATTGGTGATTGTAATTTTGATCACTTGGTTAAGGTGTGACTACCAAGCCTCTCCACTCTAAAGCTAATATTCCCCTTGGCTATTAGTAAGCAATTTGTGGAGAGATTCTTTGAGATATGTAAGTATCCTGTTCCTCACTACCTTTTACTTTCTAGTTTTAGTCTCCATTGACACTTCTTCTTCTTGCCTGAATCAGTGTAACTATTGGTTGCAAAATGGTAATTTTCTAATCTACCATTCATTCCACATTTATTAATTGGCATTCTACTGTAAAAAAAAAAGCTTTTCCTCCTTATGCATGTAGTATCTTTTAAATTTATTGTTGCTATGGACTCACTCATATATTCTTTTTTTTAAAAGTGAAGTATAGTTGATTTACAAGAGTGTGTTAGTTTCAGGTATACAGCAAAGTGATTCATGCACACACACGCACACACGTATATATAATATATACATATATCACATTATTTTCCATTATAGGTTATTACAAGGTATTGAATATAGTTCCCTGTGCTATGCAGTAGGTCCTTGTTGGTTATCTATTTTATATATAGTAGTTTATATCTGTTAATCCCAAATTCCCAATTTATCCCCCCCCACCGTTTCCCCTTTGGTAACCATAAGTTTTCTATGTCTGCGACTCTATTTCTGTTTTATAATTAAGTTCATTAGTATCATTTTTTTAGATGCCACATGTAAGTGATATCATATGATATTAGTCTTTGTCTGCCTTACTTCACTTAGCATGATAATCTCTAGGTCCTTCCATGTTGCTGCAAATGGCATTATTTCATTTTTTATGGCTGAGTTATATTCCTGTGTGTGTGTGTGTGTGTGTGTGTGTGTGTGTGTGTACTACATCTTCTTTATCCATTCATCTGTTGATGGACACTTAGGCTGCTTCCACGTCTTGGCTATTGTAAATAGTGCTGCTATGAACACTGGAGTGCATATATCCTTTTGAATTAGTTTTTATCTTTTCTAGATATGTGCCCAGGAGTGGGATTGCTGCATCATATGGTAGCTCCATTTTTAGTTTATTTAAGGAACCTCCATATTGATTTCCATAGTGGCTGCACCAATTTACATTCCACCAACAGTGTAGGAGGGTTCCCGTCTCTCCACACCTTCTCCCCCACTTATTATTTGTAGATTTTTTGATGATAGCCATTCTGACTGGTGTGAGGTGATACCTCATCATGGTTTTAATGTGCATTTCTCTAATAATTTGAGCTGTTGAGCATCTTTTCATGTGCCTGTTGGCCATCTGTATGTTTTCTTCGGAGAAATATATTTTTAGGTCTTCTGCCCATTTTTTTTTTATTGGGTTGTTTGTTTTTATATTGAATTGTATGAGCTGTTCACTCATGGATTCTTATTTTATTCAATGGGTTGTATTCCATTATTAGTACTAATTTTGTTGCTGAAGTTTTTCCAGATTTGGCTAGTAGGAGTCCTTTCAAGGGGTTCTTGTGTCCTTTTGACATGTCCCCATCATTTTTTGAGTACTCCCAAACTTCCTGGCATGAGAAGATGTTCCAAGGCTCATCTTGTTTTATCTCCATCAACCATGCAGTCAGCCATTTATCCAAGGAGCACTGGTTCCTTTTAGTGGGAAAGGAGACTTAGAAGCCAAAAATCTAGGTTCTATGTATGCTCTTTGCTACTGGATTTCATTGCTTCAAGGCCCTTGTAGTGTGAATGGAACTAAGAAAATTTTCATGCTTTAAAAAGGTCTTCATAAAATTAGTTCCAGGGGCTCATATTATAAAATGCCCCTTTTATATTAGGTTTTTGCTATGTTGAAAGCTGGTTCAGGAGTTTTATTTATGTTTGGGTCTATGTTACAATGGACATACATTATAATTACAATACATTGACTACTAAACATTATTATCCCAGATGGATTTGATGAGCTCTCTGAGACAAGGACATGTCTCGCTCATTTTTCAAATCTCTAAGCCCAACAAAGTTCCAATCACCTAACAGATAATCGATAGAAATTATATGATGTCTGGGATTTGCTTCCTAAGAATCCAGTGTGGAGGAAAAAGTATAGATATAGCAAAGGTGACCATAAGTTGATGACTGCTGCAGCTGTCCTGGGGGTTCTTTTTTTCCCACTTTTCTCTATATTTAAAATTTTGCATAATAATGAAACATTTAAATGGCCATTTGTGACGATGTGGATGGACCTCGAGGGCATTATGCTAAGTGAAATAAGTCAGACAGAAAAAGACAAATACCATATGATCTCTCTTATATGTGAAATCTAAAAACAAAAAAGCCCAAAACCCCAAGCTCTTATATACAAAGAACAGATTGGTGGTTGCCAGAGCTGGGGAGAGGGGAGTGGAAGAACTGGGTGAAGGGGGACAGTAGGTAATAAATGAATGAATGAATGAATGAAGTTCAAATCTGTAACTTAAACATAATAAGCACATAGAAATTTTAGCTGATGTTTATATTTTAAAATTATTCCCACATACATGGCTTGAGAGCACTGCCCTAGTTCTAGGTAGGGTTTTCAGAGATACCCTTGGCCTCGGGAAGAAAGGAGAACTAAAGAACATAATGTCGTGCTGTTCTAAAATCTCTGCTCATAGAAATTCCAGAATCATCCAGGCATTTTTTTTGGAATCCCAACAGAGTGACCCCATATATATGCTGGAATTCCAATTCCTGAAATTCTAAGTACATATGACAGGAATAGGGCAGGTTGTCATTCCAATGTCATTCCCAGAAATACATACCATAATTCCTTTCCATCTTGTATTAGCTAATGGAGTGGGTAAGATGTGTAACCAATTCACATATATTCAGCATGGTCTTTTAATTAAAAGGTTAACAGATTTTTAGCTTTCGAGTAAAAGGGAGCCGTGCTTTTTGCAGGAAAGTTGTAATGTTTCCCTAAAATTTGGGGGCAAGCACTAAAAATTATTTTGAAGAATATGGCCATGATCTTCCCTTGGCATTTTATTTATCTGTTTTTGGTTACACAAAACTCAAGAAGTTCACTTTAATCCCATGAATATAATTGAGGCTTTACAAATGTTGATCACATCATAATACTGTAAGATTTATCCTCGATTTTATGGGTGTTAGAACAAATACTTTTCCAGTTTACTTAGATCTCTCTAAATTTATAAACATGTTTTTCTGAGAAAAGCTAGTAGCATTGAAGATCCATTATCCTGCCACACAGCTCCGAATATCACGGTCTAGAGCTGCATCATCCATTAGAGTAGCCATTGGTCACATGTGGTACCAAGTACCGGAAATGTTGCTGGCTCACGTTAAGATATTCTCTAGGTATAAAACACATAGCAGATTTCAAAGAATTAATAGAAAAAGATCATGTAAATACATCATTAATAGTTGTTTTGAACTGACTACATGTTGAAATATTTTGATATAACAGATTAAATAAATATAATATTAAAATGAAAAAAAGGGATGATAAAAAAGTTTTCTCCAAAAGCATTACATGAGAGTGATAGGAAAAAAAATTAATGAAACAATTGAAATGCAATCAATAATACTCCCTTCTCTGAATGAAAAAAGTTTCTGCCTCTTCTATGGCTCAATTTCTTTATCACTTTGGTGTGGTTAAAAAAAAGTCAAGGCATTTGGATTACCAGGCACCAGAAGCAGTATAAGGTTCATGTGAATGCCTCTTCATTTAAAATTTAAGGAAAAAAAGGCTTATGGAATGATCATTCATTAAAGAATTTAATTTTTTCATTATATTCGGTCTAAAGGACTTGAAAATGCCCATGGTTTTTACTGTCAAATCACTAGTCTAATCATCTTGGAAAGCACTAACTTGAAACATAAATAATTTGGATAGTCATTCTGAATATGCATTTATGATATCAGACCAACCTCTAAAAAAATAAAATAAAATAAATAGGCCTTAGAACTTTCTGGTGAAAGACAAACCTAAGTATTTTGCTGAAGAAATATATGAAGATGGCTTTTTCTTGACATCCCAAGTTGGTTTTTTTTGGTTTTTTTGTTTGTTTGTTTTTTTTGTTTTTTTGCAGTACGCAGGCCTCTCACTGTTGCGGCCTCTCCCGTTGCAGAGCACAGTCTCCGGACGCACAGGCTCAGCGGCCATGGCTCACGGGCCCAGCCGCTCCGCGGCATGTAGGATCTTCCCGGACCGGGGCACGAACCCGTGTCCCCTACATTGGCAGGCGGACTCTCAACCACTGCGCCACCAGGGAAGCCCCCAAGTTGTTTTCTGATCCTTAAATAACTGATAGTCAAAACATTAAAACGGGAAAGTAGAAAACTGCAATCATTGAGATATCCTACTCTAGGGGGAAAAAAAATAAAATGTGTTTATACGTTTATACATATATACTGCTCACTGATGAGAAGGCTGCTTATTTAACAGAAAGCCTTGGCTTGTAAAGCATTCTGCTTCTTCCCATTAGGAAAACTGACACTGATATTCTTTATCAACATTACTTCAAGAAAGTCTCTTTTGAATTATGAGGGTTTCCCCACCATAAATCTGAACTCACTGATTTATAGTCAATATTTTCTGTCAAATTAAAAAAAAATGTGTGTCTGCTTAGTTTTACTGACAAGGAAATATACTAAAGTGACCAAGAATAGTCAATTCAGACGGGATTTGAGGCCCCAAATAATTTTCTCCATTATTCAAGCAACAGAAAGAACCTTTTAGGGTTATTAAAACTAAATGACAACCTTTTAACCAATGGTGATTTAAAAGGTGCATTCCTTACAAAAGCTAGTGTGAAAATGCTAGTGAACTCTTTCCATTATGTCTGGGTACAATCAGAATGCTCACATTCTGTAGCCTGCACATTGCAAATGAATACAGACCAAATAACTTCGTATTGCTGCCATGAGCATAGATTTTCTCCAGACAGTTAAGTGGTACATTAGCACATATTTGTCTCCTGGCTGCAGCTTTTTTTCTCCCTGATTTCCTGGACATACTTGTGGGACAGTCTAGAAAAATCAATGTTGTGATACATACAGATCAGGAAATTATCTCTTGATGGAGTCTTGTGTCTGTAATCATCAGCATCCAGTCTTGCCAATGTCAGTGGATGATGATACAAAATTACTTTTTTTCTTAAGTGTATTAATGGGTTATTAATGTAAGCAAAATAAAGCATGGCAGGGTGAATAATAGCAACCATATTTCTTCAATAAAATATCCATACTGTATGTCTGGTTGTGGTTTCAAAGAAATCTGGATTAAATAACATGATTCACATATGAAAAGGCTGCTAAAAACTGGATTTTGGTATCATTCAGTCATACATAAAACAGCCACTTTTGCACTATATCTCCACATTTAGGAAAAATGAAATTGTTTCCTCTGAGACAGGTATACTGGATACTTGAATCACGAACACAATTCATGGAAAGAATAAAATTTAGAGGGACAAGAACAGGGCTAAGTCACCTCATATTCTCAATATACCAGGGGTTTTTATTTAATTCTGATCCATCAAAGAGGCACTATCCGAAATTTATTAAACTTTCCAGTTTTCCTACTGAATATCTGAAACACTCTCATAATATGTGCTTTCCAAGTTACTGGGTAAGAATTCCGGGTACTGCAGTTGAGGGGCAGTAAATGTCTTGGTGTAGATAAGTTAACATAGAGCTCAAGTTAAGGAATCCAGGTCTTGCAGACAGTGTTTGCAGTGGAAGTTTTACAATGTTACAAGCCTTAGTCATGACCTTCAAGAAGATAACAGCAAGCTCTAGGAACTGTGATTTTCAAAGGGGATGTGGGAATGAGGGTTTTGAGGGAAGCTTTCCAGAGCTGCAGCTGCTGAGCTTGTGGCTTTTTCATTGGTTGCCACTTGACAGAGGTAGGGTGGGAGAATAATTCTTTGAGGGCAAGTTCAGACAGTGAATAGTTCAAGGCTGCAGCCTGCCTAGGAACTGTGAGCAATGAATGGACACAAACCACAAATGTTAAAAGACACAATGGGTTTGATTTTTCAAGGTTTTAAGGGGCTGAAATCATCCTATTACTGTAGAATAGCCATGCAGAGAAAAATTAACATGAAGTAATTAATAACAGTCAGCAACAGAGTTGAGGATGGTTTTTCCAAATTCTGTTCTTTTTTGCCACCATTTCTCATCATGGTAATAGTATAGTGGAAACAGCATGAACTTTTGTGTCAGGGAGACATAGATTTGGCCCTGCTACTTTGTGTGTGTGGGGCTGGGCCTCAATTTCATCTTCAACAGGAGACTAATACCTACCTTTAAGGGTTGTGTTTTTTGTTCTTCAGGAATCTTTTTTTTTAAATTAATTTTTATTGGAGTATGGTTGCTTTACAATGTTGTGTTAGTCTCCACTGCACAACAAAATGTACAGATATCCCCTCCCTTTTGGACTTCCCTCCCATTTAGGTTACCACAGTGCATTTGGTAGAGTTCCCGGTGCTATACAGTATGTTCCCATCAGTTGTCTATTTTATACATAGTATCAATAATGTATATGTGTCAATCCAGTCTCCCAATTCCTCCCACCCCACCCCTTTCCCCCTTGGTATCCATACATTTGTTCTCTATGTCTGTGTCTCTATTTCTGCTTTGCAGATAAGATCATTTATGCCATTTTTCTAGATTCCACATGTATGTGTTATTATACGATATTTGCTTTTCTCTTTCTGACTTACTTCACTCTGTATGACACTCTAGGTCCATCCATGTCTCTACAAATGACCCAGTTTCATTCCTTTTTATGGCTGAGTAATATTCCATTGTATATATGTACCACATCTTCTTTATCCATTCCTCTGTCGATGGACATTTACGTTGCTTTCACGTCCTGGCTATTGTAAATACTGCTGCTATGAACATTGGGGTGCATGTGTTTTTTTTTTTTTTTTTTTGCGGTACGTGGGCCTCTCACTGTTGTGGCCTTTCCCATTGCAGAGCACAGGCTCCCGACGTGCAGGCTCAGCGGCCATGGCTCACAGGCCCAGCCGCTCTGGGGCATGTGGGATCTTCCTGGACCGGGGCACGAACCCACATCCCCTGCATCGGCAGGCGGACTCTCAACCATTGTGCCACCAGGGAAGCCCTGCATGAGTTTTTTTGAATTATGGTTTTCTCTGGGTATATGCTCAGTAGTGGGATTGCTGGGTCATATGGTAATTCTATTTTTAGTTTTTTAAGGAACCTCCATACTGTTTTCCATAGTGGCTGTATCAATTTACATTCCCACCAGTGTATGAGGGTTCCCTTTTCTCCACACCCTCTCCAGAATTTATTGTTTGTAGATTTTTTGATGATGGCCATTCTGACTGGTGTGAGGTGATACCTCATTGTAGTTTTGATTTGCATTTCTCTAATAATTAGTGATGTTGAACATCTTTTCATGTGTTTGTTGGTCACCTGTATGTCTTCTTTGGAGAAATGTCTATTCAGGTCTTCTGCCCATTTTTTGATTGGGTGGGTTGTTTGATATTGAGCTGTTTGCAGGGTTGTTGTGGGAATAAATGAGATAATGTATGTTAGGTGGCAGTAGATATAGCAGCAGCTCAAAAAATGGTAATTGCATTACCATTGATGCATTACCATCATAAAAATTGATGCTCCTTTGTTATAAATAACTACACTACCATCTATGCAACTGTTATAGGTGAGTTGACCTACAGAGCAAGAAAAGCTATATTCAACTGCACATAAATCATTCACACTATTTTAAAAAAAAGGTCCTTTATGGTTTGAGTTTATAGGATTTTTCAATTTAAATTTTATCAGTATAGCTTTTATGTCATTAAAATCGAGACTTTTATGGGTTCTTTCAGCATAGTAGAAAACATACTCTATGAGAGCTTTACAATGTCATGAACTCGTTTTTGCTAAAGAGGAATACAGTTAGCTGTTTCCTCCCTGCCTCAGACCGATTCACAATGATTCACCAATAATGAAAACCACCAGCTGCCATTCCTAATAAAACAGTCTACTGGAACTGCATACCTTATGGCAAACTCTAAGTCACATGTCCTCTTCGTATTTCTGCCTTTCTTCTCTAAGGCCAGTTAAAACCTGCCTTTCATAAGTCTTGAGAAAGTAAATCAAAATAACCAATCCTGGAATCTGACCAAATACCAACCAAGATTACCTAAAATAGAATCAAGCAAGGGTCAGGGCATACGTATACCCATCAGTCATTTCCCCTTCAACATTTAAATCATCTGTCCTCCAAGTATCATATTTTGTCTCTTCATGTTTTAACACCCATGATCTTCCTTGTATTTCATATATTCCCCTAGGGCAGGGGTTAGCAAACTGCGGCCAGTGGTTCAAAATCTGGTTCACTATCTGTTTTTGTACAGCCCACAAGAATGATTTTACATTTTTAAATAGTGGGGGGAAAAAATCAAAATTAGAATAATTTTTCATGACATGTGAGAAATATATAAAACTGAAATTTCAGTGACCATAAATAAAGTTTTATTGGAACACATCCGTGCTCATTTGTTCACATTATTATCTGTGGCCACTTCTGTGTTATAATTATAGGGTTGAGTCGTTGCTATAGAGATCATCTGTCTGGCAAAGCCTAAAATATTTACTATCTGACCTTTTACAGCAGAAGTTGGTTGACACTGCCATAGGGGGTCTTTCTCTTGGGAGGAAGCGAGGCAAATATACTTAAGCTTGACCTTCCTGTCCAGTCAGCCTTGTCTGACTTTTCAGTAAGGGTGGAAGAGAATAGTCAAAAAAAAGAATTGGCATAGGAGACAGGAGACATGGGTCTCAGATTTTGTTTTTATGGTGGTTCTAAACAATTATGTACTCAACTTCCCTAGTCCTATAAAATGGCTACATCCTGGTTGCATTCAGTTTCTTTCTTCTTTCTTCTTTTTTTTAAAAGAAGTTCTCTTTTCAAACAGGCTTTTATTTATTTTAATTAATTAATTAATTTTTTGGCTGCGTTGGGTCTTCCTTGCTGCACGTGGGCTTTCTCTAGTTGCTGCAAGCGGGGGCTACTCTTCGTTGCGGTGTGTGGGCTTCTCATTGCGGTGGCTTCTCTTGTTGCAGAGCACAGGCTCTAAGTGCACGGGCTTCAGTAGTTGTGGCTTACAGGCTCTAGAGCACAGGCTCAGTAGTTGTGGCACACCGGCTTAGTTGCTCCGTGGCATGCAGGACCTTCCTGGACCAGTGCTCAAACCCATGTCCCCTGCACTGGCAGGCGGATTCTTAACCACTGTGCCACCAGGGAAGCCCTCTTTCTTCTTCTTCTTCTTCTTTTTTTTTTTTATACAGGAGGTCAGTTTCTTTTGTTTGAAAAAAAAAGTCAGTCCTTCACTGCCTTATTGGATGACCACATTAATATGTGAAATACTACCCGCATCTCCTCCTTATTCCATTTCCCAAGTCAATCCAGGGTCAGTGGAAGCAAAGGGAATAAGGTATTCCCAGAGGACTACAGGATGGAAGTTTAAAACCCAGTTTTAAACATATGGAGATGAGCCCCCAATGTGACCACATATCTACAACAATGAATAATTCACCCTGGTCTCTATAATGGCAGTACTTAGGGCATATGAAACTGAATCACTTGTTTTCTGGAACTTCCCTATTATAAATATGACTGTTAACTACATAGTTTGAGAATGTCGATATTTGGGGAAATACCTCCTAAATTATAGCAGAAAAAAATAAGATCTAAAGCTGGACAAAGAGATGGTGATGGGATGGACAGAGACACTTTTATATTCAGAATAGAGCAGTATGCAGAAATCTGTATATTCACACAGATATTATCAGATGGCAAATACATTTCTAATCAGAGTTCCTATCTCATGCATTTTCTACTGCAAAGGGAAAATCTATACATTCTCATTCCTAAGCCAAGACTAGGCTATATAGTTGCACAGTAAATCATTTTATCATAATCTATTTTAAAAATAATTTTTACCTTACTGGATTATGAAATAACTAAAACTTTTTACCATTCCAAGTCCTTGCTGTAGGGTAGGAAAGGTGATTGATTTCATTGCCATAGACCTCCATTTTGCTAACTATACAGCTGATTTATATTTGTGTGGTAGAAGAAAATTAGCAGTTATTGGATACTGGTCTACTGTAGAAGGTTAAATTAGTTATGGGTACAATGATTAGTCATCATTAAAAATGGTGAACAGAGCTTGGAGTCTTGGCTAGCTTTTTGGTCACACTGCATTACTTAAGCACTTTGGAACAGGTGCTCTTTTTTTTTTTTTTTTTTTTTTTTTTTGTGGTATGCGGGCCTCTCACTGTTGTGGCCTCTCCCGTTGCGGAGCACAGGCTCCGGATGCGCAGGCTCAGCAGCCATGGCTCACGGGCCCAGCCGCTCCGCGGCATATGGGATCCTCCCAGACCGGGGCACGAACCCGTATCCCCTGCATCGGCAGGCGGACTCTCAACCACTGCGCCACCAGGGAGGCCCGGAACAGGTGCTCTTAAAGGGAAAGCAGGTTCTAAGAAAAGGCTAGAGTGAACGAGACATGCATGAATGAGAATGAACAATGATTTTTGTAAGTTGGGAGGACAAATCATTACTACAAATATGATTAAAATCACCTAAACTCATTAAAATTAGAGTTGGAAAAGCTCTTAGAGGACTTTGAGCCCAAGTTTCCTTCCTGGAAAGTCAACATACATGTCAGGTAGCCATTGTCCAGGTTCTGCCTCATCATTCATTTCTGGTGGCAGTCAACTTCCCTTCCTCATCCATACCAACTCACTCCATTTTGGTACAACTCCAATGATTACACAGTCAAAAATGCACAAGAAAGTAGATAAAAGAATACTGAGATAGAAAACAGGAGTTCCAAATTCCAACTTCAGCCTACATTAATTCTAGTTGTGTAACACTGAGAAAGTTTTTGGTGCTCTCTGGGCCTCAGTTTCCTAACTGTAAAATAGGGTCTTTTCCAGTTATGAATTTCTCTGTATCTATAATGTCCCTCTCATGCTATGGAAATGAAAATCAGTTGTGAGAAAGCTACAAAGACCTGTAGATTTTCTTCTTACATTTCTTATTTATGTCACACCTGGGCTGCCTCTGTATATTCCAACACTTTCTAAACTTCATCCTAACACTTGGTCTTTACCTCAGCTTTCCAGATTACATAGCTTGATTTTGCTTTGACTGTTGATATCTCAACGTGACCATGACTCAGAATTTGCCCTTTTATAGTCACTCAATAACAAAGACTGAGCTACAAAACCCACCTTGTGGCTCAGTTTGGCTTGCAGAATTCTGAAAAACAAAACAAAACCCAAAACAAACAAACAAAGAAAAAAACCCTGAGAAATATTTTACTGTTCTTACACATAACTAAAAAAATTCTTCAATCTTCAATAGAATGTTAGGAAGCTGCTCAATATTTGATTTGACTCTTTTTTATGATGAGAGCTATAGGCTGGAATAAACTTTGAGCTCAAGGAAATGCTATACCTTTTATAAAAATGACAATGTACATTTGGTACAGTCTAAGTATATATAGAATTTTTTAGAAGCAAAAATGCTATATATTTTAATGTGATAGTAACTTGGTAAAGGTTGCAAATGCAACAGAAAAATGAATGACTATTTAGCATTTTATTTATGTAACTAAAGTGGATACAGTTAAGAAGACTGAATGTGCCTGGGGAACCTTCCTTTACTAAGCAATCATTATAACCTAAATCTACAGTGTTACATAACTAAAACAAAGTTTATTTTTTGTACAAATAAATACATTTAGTTATTTAAGTAAGATATTTAAAAATTAACTTTAATATTTTAGTTATAAATGTGAAAATAAACAATTTTTTTAAGCTAATTAAGTCCAAAACCAAAAAAAAAATTTTTTTTTAATGAAAGGAATGGAGTCTAGGTGATAAAATGACTGCTAACAATTGACTGACTTGTTTGAAAAACATCATCAGGATATAAATATGTCACACTTCAGTAAAAAGTTGCATTAAAGAAATTACCCTTATGAATAGTTCACAATAATGTAATGAGTTCTGAGTCGTCCCACTGGGCCGAACAATAACGTTGAAACTCCTTACCATGGCCTGGAAGATGTGGTCTTGCCCGCCTCTCCAACATCTTTTCTTATCACTTTTCTCCTTCACTTCATACTCTAGTTTCACTTGATCTCTTCCAAAGCATCAAACTTTTTTCTGCCTAAGTGTCTTTTTTAAATTTTTTATTTATTTTTATTTTTTTATTTTTTATTTTTTGCGGTATGTGGGCCTCTCACTGTTGTGGCCTCTCCCGTTGCAGAGCACAGGCTCCGGATGCGCAGGCTCAGCGGCCATGGCTCACAGGCCCAGCCGCTCCGCGGCATGTGGGATCCTCCCAGACCAGGGCACGAACCCGTGTCCCCTGCATCGGCAGGCGGACTCTCCACCACTGCGCCACCAGGGAAGCCCTGCCTAAGTGTCTTTATATATGATTTTCCCTCTGTTCATAGTGCTCTTCCTCTTAATCATTGCTTGTCGAACTCTAAACTCTGCATTGTGAAAAAGCAAGTAAAATTGTTCAAATGCTTCTTGCCTTCAGAGGTTTGGAAGCTCACACAGGAAGCTGAACTAATTCATTTAACATTCTTTAGATTCTAAACAGCAGTGCATCAGGAAAGACAGTGTTGAGGCATGAAATATAAACATGCATTTATTGAGTATCTACTATGTGTGAGGCACATTTCTTAAATGCTAAGTATATAGCAGGGAATGAACACACAAAAACATACAAAGTCCCTACCCTTTTGGAACCTATATTCTAATGTGGAAGACAGGTAATAAACAAGAAAAAAATGTAGTATATTAGATCATGATATGTGTTAAAAAACAAAGCCAAGAGGGAAGTGGAAGGGTGTGTGTATGTGTGTATGTGGCTACAAGTTTAGATAGTGTGGCCAAGGAAGGCCTCATGGAGAAGGTGACATTTGAGAAAAGGGTTAGAAGGGATGAATGGGTCGTGGAAATACCCAGGAAAGAGCATTCCAGGCAAGGGAACAGCAAGGGTGAAGGTCATGACAAGGTAATGAGCTGGTGTATTTGAGGAACAGGAGGCCACTGTGGCTGCACAGATGCAGTCAGAGAGCCTCATGGGGGCACTGGGAGGCTTCTGGCTTTCACTCTGAGTGAGATGGCAAGCTGGAGGGTTGTGAGCAGAGGAGCAACATGATCTGACTTGTGTTTCAATAAAAAGATCCCTCCAGCTGTAAGAGAGAAAGCATGGAAGGAAAACCAGTTGGGAGGCTGCTGCAGTAATCCTGGAGAAAGAGAATGGTGGTTTGGGCTACAGTAGTGCAACAGGAAATCACTAACAAGTGATTAGATTCTGAATATATTTTGAGGGTAGAGCCAACAGGATTTCCAGATGGATTAGATGTGGGGTTTGAAAGGAAGAGAGGAGTCAAGGACAACTCCAAAATTTCTGGCTTGAGCAAGTGGAAGAAAGGAGTTGCCAACATTTAAAATCAGAAGATTTAATAATCCACACTTCCATCTTCTCTCAAAACACTAGAAGATGTGGTCAGTTATATATCTGCATTTTTCACAAGACAAAAATCAGCTGGAGCTGGGAAGCAGCTGTCCCCTGGAGAGAGGACACTGGCCCTCTGGTGCACTATAGGTCTCACTCCCTGTTGTCTTAAACCTGGCCTTTTGTATAAACAGCTGTTTGGACCTGCCTGACTGCTGCAGGCAGCTTGGGTTTGGGACCCCTGCCCAAAGTTCTCTCATAACTCCACTGTCATAAAAACACAATATAAACTTGCCCGTAATTTTGACTGAAGAAAGTGAAGTTTTGACAAAGTATTTATTTAAAAACAGGGTATAAACAGGACATCTCTTATTCTAGTTTCCCCCTCCATAGTAATTTGACAGCAAGCTGGGACAGAGGTCTACCCTCTGTCACTCTTCTCAGTGAAAAGAGAAGCTCCGTGAAGAAAACCCTCTTCCGCATATTCCAACTTCAAGTCTAAATCCCACTCGCTTGACAGTCTATGTCCCCAGTGCCCAGTAGTGAGGTATAGTTCTGAACCATACCGGGTCGAGTACCACATCTCACTATACCTGTGATTTCTAAATAAGGGTGCTCTGAGGCCTAGGTTGGGTCAGAGGGGTACTGGCTCCAGGCTGGTGCTATCACCAACAAGCCTAGCGACCGGCAAATTACTTATCTTCTCTGAGCTTCTTTTGCTCATCAACAAAGAACAGAGATGGACCACAGTAGGGCTTCTCCAACTCTAACATACATATGAATCCCCTGCTGCAGATGGTTATTCAGCTTCACTTACATGAGGGTCACTGGCTTAGAATAAAGTGCCTGGTAACAAAGTCTCTGTGGAAGACCTGATATGCTTCCCTTTAGCAAATAAAAATAATGTGAACCCAAATGTCTTGTTTTGCTTTGTTTATCAGGAAGCTCAGAGCTAAATGCAATGTTCAATAATAACAAAAACAATAAACCTAACTCAGGGATTTGAGTACAACATTTTCCCCCTTCCTTCATATTCATCCTAATGGTTTTGATTTTATTTTTATCTGCTCCGTTTTAAATACATTTTGACTCTAGGCAACATCAAATCTTTCCCGATAGGGAGTGGGGCAGGAGGGAAGCACTGGAAGGAAGGGGCGGGGAAAAGGAAAGTGATTAAAAGAAAACTTTCCTACTTGATATTAGAAAAGTCAGCATTTAGGGTTTGTGAAAGAGATCAAATAATATAAACCTTATTGTCCTGCCTCAACTCCAAAGCAGTTTTGTCTCACAAAAGCAGCCATGAACAGTACAGGGCTGTAGACTGGTGAGGAGGATGAGTCCTACCAGGAAAATTCTTCAATGCAGCCTCTCTCTCTCTTACCTAATTATGTCATTTAGACATACAAATAATAAATCTCATGACCTGGATTAACTCCCTATAATAAAGAAGGATCATTTTTGATATCAAGGAGCATTAAAAGAAAAACAAGTGCTAATCAATAACCCAAAAAACATGGGTAAAATAAGCATCAAGACAGATACTTTGTGGTAATAAATCAAAGCCCACTTTATAAACTTGCATTCAGCCAGCAGCCAGATAAGTACAATGAAGGGCTAGGATATCAGTCCTCCTCTGGTGTCACAGGAAAACCCTGGCTTGGGAGTTAGGACACCCAGCTTGGCTTCCACCTAGTTTCATGACCTTGGGTAAGTCCTGTAACCAGCCCAGGTCTCATCTGTAAAATGAAGAGAATGTGGAGAGTACAGATTCAGAAGTTCTCACACCTTAGAGCTCCACTTACCCAATTTTGTCCCTTTGTTTAACTCAGGAGCAAGCCCACACATACTGAATGCTGGAGGCTAGAAGGCTACTCTCCAGTGAGCCCCCTGCAACTTCTTCCAACTGTTTAAGAGTTGTGTTTGCTCCCAAACCTGTTAATATCTTTTGGACTTGAAATTATAGTTACATAAATTTAATCAAATATTATGTAAGTCAATGATATCACAGTGACAGGCAGGAATTGTTTTCTACACAAAGTGCACTGAATAGTTAGAGAAGACCTGATAAAGGCAAATCACTTAAAATGGCTATCAAGGCAGGTATAGGTCAGACAATTCTAAAAGAATGGACAACAAATTGTAAAAATCTAGGATTCCTTCTGAAGTCTTTTTCTACTTTAACAAAATTGAAATAGGGAACCATAGAAAATGCAATCATTAAGGTATAATTAATGCAAGAAAAATGTTAGGAAATTATAATCAGCAGATCTATTGATGTAATCAAAGAAAAGGCCTTGGCCCTACATCAAGGTTTCTATTACAATGGGAAAAGGAATAAGAACCACAGTGAAATGTTACAGAGGCCCCTTGCTCTTATTTAAAACCAGATGCGGTAGGCAACAATGACACTGAAACAGCTTTCCAGGAAGTGGCTAGGGAGGGAGAGAGAAAGTGGAGGATGGGGTTAGGGTTGTGGGAGGGAGGGGCAGACAGACACACAGACACTACTTTTGACAGTCTGGCATGTCCTTGAATCCACTTCTGCAGAGAGTCATAGGTTCATGTCGACTAAGTTTCCAAGTAAGGATTTTTTTTACTAGAGTTAGTAGCTAAACTCTGCCCCTGCCTTCTCAGTTTTTAAAAAATATATATATTTGATAAATTAATGAGTAATAATGTTTGTTGAATTTACCTGGGCAATGGGCATTGAGAACAAGAACCCAGGATGTTTTGGTTTTATAAGAGTAAGGCATGCAGAGTGTGAGTAGTCCTAGGTAGAAATAATAGTATTCAAAAGCAAGACCAGCCTATAATTTTCTGCAGCACACCATGACATCATGGTTTATATGAGGCCAACTCCATAAATCAAGCTTTACCTAATTAGAGAGTCTTCTGCAGATCTACATTATTAGAGCAAATAATTAAAACTGCCTAGGCAATAATACAAGCCAGATCTGTTTACAAAAATGTTCTTTTCCCCCAAAAAACTTAGTCTCACTACCACTTACAGATCTTTCACATTTAGTAAATTATAGACTTAGAGCATTTCTTTTAGTCTGACTTCACTTTCAAGGAATTCTTCAATTAACTTTACGTTGCTTTAAGCTGTTCATCCAACGAGAAAACAATCTGTGGTTTCTGACTCCTTTGCATGCCAATGGCTGCCATCCATGTTTGACTTTCAGACACACTGTCTCTTGAGAACCAGGCTCTGTTTACATAAAACCAGCCAGTTGTCATAGCATTTTGACAAGCACTATAGAAAAACAAGGAACAGTACTCCATAGTGGCTAAACTGGGAGAATTACCACTGCAATGGTGACTGCACTGGGGGCACACATGATATCTACACCCAACCACCTGGCCTGAGCCAGAAGGTAACACATACTCCACTTTCAACTGTGAACTTTCCATTTTCAGGCTCCGTCTCTTTACCATCAATTCCTTCTTGTCCCTTCCCCTCTTCTTCCAAAATGGCTAAAACACCAGCCACACCATGGAAAGGTGTGGCTTTTCTAACAACAGACAAAAATGCCAGTGGAAATCTAGGAAGCAAGAGATTGCACTGCCATTCCAATGGTTACAATGCATCTAGTGCCAGATCTTTAGCCAAATACAGTGTAATTAAAAAAACATGAGCTCAGAGGTGGGACCTTAGTCTCAAACTTTGCACTTTCTCAGACTCTGGTATAGCATCTCAATTTTCTTTGCTTCTTAAGGCTCACTCATGGATGTTTTTAAAGAAGTACAGGGCCTCCCTGGTGGCGCAGTGGTTGAGAGTCCGCCTGCCGATGCAGGGGATACGGGTTCGTGCCCCGGTCTGGGAGGATCCCATATGCCGCGGAGCGGCTGGGCCCGTGAGCCATGGCTGCTGAGCCTGCGCATCCGGAGCCTGTGCTCCGCAACGGGAGAGGCCACAACAGTGAGAGGCCCGCATACCACAAAAAAAAAAAAAAAAAAAAAAAAAAAAAAAAAAAAAAAAAAAATAAAGAAGTACAGATAATAATTGGGCAGTGGAAAATAACCATGGGGACAAATGATGAAAACAAATGATTATCACTGAAGAAAAATGATCCTTTGGTTTTCTACCTGTTAGAGTTGAGTCAGGCAGAATGGAATCTCTCTCACTTTCCTTTCCCCTGGGTTTGGCCAGTTTCTAGGTGTCCCTCACCTATGTCTGTCCTATGGAAACACCTGTGAAGCCAACAGAATAATAAACTGAGAGTGATGTTTTGAAGGACCCTTAAATATTCAGGCTCAATACAAGATGTACATGAGATTTTTTTCCCCCAAAATCATGCTCAATGCTGTTCCTGTAACAGGATGTGCAATTGTTGAAACTGCAGGCCTTTCCAAAGCAATAGAATGAACATTCTGGCAAAGCCAGGCCATAACAAGCATGCAGGCAGAGGTGGAGGAACAAGAATGAATGCACAGGCCAGGTGAAGGCCAAGGGCTGATAGTGGACTTGGCACTAGTTCAACATGGGCTGGCAACGGATGGGAGGACCTATGGAAGGTCTACTCTTTTCTTCAGAATAGAACAGTACCTTGACCCCCTCTTAATGTTACTGCTTCTACACCCGAATCAAAAGACCTGTAGGATTTCTGAGATACCCAAAGTTATTCTAATACCATTCTTTCCCCCTGGTTTTCCCTCGCTATTTTTATTTAAAATTCCCATGTGAATTTTTAAGTGTTTTTTAAAATTAATTTTTATTGGAGTATAGTTGCTTTACAATGCTGTGTTAGTTCTTGCTGCATAGCAAAGTGAATCAGTCATACGTATACATATATCCTCTCTTTTTTGGATTTCCTTCCCATTTAGGGCACCACGGAGCACTGAGTAGAGTTCCCTGTGCTATACAGTAGGCTCTTGTTAGTTATCTATTTTATACATAGCAGTGTATATATATCAGTCTCAATCTCCCAATTCATCTCACCCTCCCCTTCCCCCCCTTGGTAACCATAAGTTTGTTCTCTACATCTGTGTCTCTGTTTCTGCTTCACAAATAAGTTGATCTCTACCATTTTTCTAGATCTGACATATAAGCAATATTATACAATATTGTTTTTCTCTTTCTGACTTACTCCATTCTGTATGACAATCTCTAGGTCCACCCATGTCTCTGCAAATGGCACTATTTCGTTCCTTTTAATGGCTGAGTAATATTCCATTGTATATATGTACCACATCATCTTTATCCATTCCTCTGTCGATGGACATTTAGGTAAAAATCCCCATGTGAATTTTATTATGTTTTGTTTCCAAGCTACTACAGCTTCTTTATAGAAAAAGAGGATGGGTATACTTATGTCTGTCTCATGTCTGCTCTCTTTCTCTCTCTCTCCCTCAGAAAAACAGACAAACACAGATACACACACACACACACACACACACACACACACACACACACACACACAGCTAGCATCCAAGCTATTCTTCCTTCTCCATTGAAAAGATAAGTGTTTTCTGGACAGCTACATGTAAAAGAATGAAATAAGAACATTCCCTAACACCATACACAAAAATAAACACAAAATGGATTAAAGACCTAAATGTAAGGCCAGACACTATCAAACTCTTAGAGGAAAACATAGGCAGAACACTCTATGACATAAATCATATGACAGCAAGATCCTTTTTGACCCACCTCCTAGAGAAATGGAAATAAAAACAAAAATAAACAAATGGGACCTAATGAAACTTAAAAGCATTTGCACAGCGAAGGAAACCATAAACAAGACGAAAAGACAACCCTCAGAATGGGAGAAAATATTTGCAAATGAAGCAGCTGACAAAGGATTAATCTCCAAAATTTACAAGCAGCTCATGCAGCTCCATATCAAAAAAACAAACAACCCAATCCAAAAATAGGCAGAAGACCTAAATAGACATTTCTCCAAAGAAGATATACAGATTGCCAACAAACACATGAAAGAATGCTCAACATCATTAATCATTAGAGAAATGCAAATCAAAACTACAATGAGATATCATCTCACACTGGTCAGAATGGCCATCATCAAAAAATCTACAAACAATAAATTCTGGAGAGGGTGTGGAGAAAAGGGAACCCTCATACACTGTTGGTGGGAACGTAAACTGATACAGCCACTATGGAGAACAGTATGGAGGTTCCTTAAAAAGCTAAAAATAGAACTACCATATGACCCAGCAATCCCACTACTGGGCATACACCCTGAGAAAACCATAATTTAAAACGAGTCATGTACCACAATGTTCTTTCCAGCTCTATTTACAATAGCTAGGACTTGGAAGCAACCTAAATGTCCATCGACAGATGAATGGATAAAGAAGATGTGGCACATATATACAATGGAATATTACTCAGCCATAAAAAGAAATGAAATTGAGTTATTTGTAGTGAGGTGGATGGACCTAGAGTCCGTCATACAGAGTGAAGTAAGTCACAAAGAGAAAAACAAATACCATACGCTAACACATCTTAAAAAAAAAAAAAAAAACGGTCATGAAGAACCTAGGGGCAGGATGGAAATAAAGACGCAGACCTACTAGAGAATGGACTTGAGGACATGGGGAGGGGGAAGGGTAAGCTGGGACAAAGTGAGAGAGTGGTAGTGTATATATGGACATATATACACTACCAAATGTAAAATAGATGGGAAGCAGCCACATAGCACAGGGAGATCAGCTCAGTGCTTTGTGACCAGCTAGAAGGGTGGGATAGGGAGGGAGGGAGATGCAAGAGGGAAGAGATATGGGGATATATATATATATATATGTATAACTGATTCACTTTGTTATAAAGCAGAAACTAACACACCATTGTAAAGGAATTATACTCCAAAAAAAATGTAAAAAAAAACCCCAACCCCCCCAAGAAAAACCCCAATGCAGCCAAAATAAATAAATAAATTTATTTTTAAAAAATGATAAGAGTTTTGGGCACTTCCTGGCGGTCCAGTGGTTAAGATTCCACGCTCCCAATGCAGAGGGCATGGGTTTGATCCCTGTTCAGGGAACTAAGATCCCACATGCTACATGAAAAGATAAGAGTTTTATAAAATATCAGAAATTTTTAATTTAACTTGCAAATCATTGTTTCTATAAAATTATGTTTATGTCTGTTCTGAGATTTTAAAAACACAAACCAAAGATACCTGTTACAAAATATACTAATTTGTTCAAAGCATTGCTTTATGGACTGCCAGCCCTTTTCTAAAATGGGGTCATAATGCAGATCTTCCTTCAAAGAGCTCAAGCTAACTCCTCTCCTGCCTCTTTGTTTTCTCTGATACTTAGATTCTCCAAATAAAACAAAATGTTATAGGAATTTTCTCTGCAGTGAGGCAGGCCTGAAATTTGGAAAAGGGTTCCTTTTCTCTTGAAGTTTCTTGTCTAATCCTGTGCTCCATTAGCTTACTTCTTGAAGTAAAGGTGGTAAAGATGCCTAACTTGGAAGGAAAAAATGAACCAAGAGGGATACAGTTGAGGGTATAAAAACATTAAGTCTTACTTTTTAGAAACTCCAAAGAAGAATGAACTTACTATGTATAAGGAGAACTCCAGGGTGTGTCACCAGAAACTCAAGTACTTTTAACAGTTTTGTTCGATTCCTAGAAAAGCCGTGGCAAAGGGATGACTGTGTTCTCAAGCTCTAGGTGAGAGAAGCCAGCTGGGGAGTTCTGCATTGGGATCTGAGGTCTAGGTAATCAACAGGCCTTGAAAAGTAGAGCCTATTGACACAAATAAAACCCTAAATTATTCATTACCTTCTAATAAAATATCTCTTAGTAAGTAAATAGCAACATGTTTAGTGGCTTGGTAAGTTTTACATTAAATCATTAAAAGTAAACATGCTTAAAACACTTTAAAACTATGTGAAAAAAAATGTTATCAGTTACTATTCATTTTCAACCTGATGTTCCTTTTGGTGGGAGTCAGGTGAGAGGTTCCTTCCTTCTAATTATATCTTTATGTGTTTTAGGCTTTGGCAAAAGATACCACCCCATTTGCAGCTCTCAAAAAAAGAATGGCCAAAACAGTGTTGGGCCTCACGTACTCTATCTCAGGCCTTCAAAATACCCAGAGCTTAATAAATCAATTCCGTTTCTCTGCTGATGGCATCTAACTTCCTTTGGAAATTCAGGGACTAAGGAGAAAATATTCTGGCTTTCTAGTGTAAACTTGTACAGATTTTGAACTTACAGCTTCTGGCTATAAACTTGTCTTCTACCAAGAAGCCACAGTACTGGACTGTAAGTGAGATAATACCAGCTTTCAGAAGATCTGCAAATGATTTACTTGAAGAATAGCAAAGTGAATTGTGAAGAATTATCTGAAATAGAAAAGAAGGTCTAAGAGCAAATAAAATAAATGAAGATACACGGTTTTTAAAAGGTTGCATGGGGAAATGAAGACATCAAAGCCACATAATTTTAGAAAATAAAATTACAAGGTACATGATATGCTAGCAAAGTTCTCGATTATAGTAAGGCTTTCCAGGAAATAAGAAAACTTGTATGGCTATTACCCAGGGTGATTACTGAATCAAAGATATTACTCAGAAAGTAAAATTGCACATAATACATAGACATTTCAAGCCAGTTTCCTTGTGCCACATCCCCCCTGCCCTTAATCTCATACTAGCCACTTCCTCTAACTGAAAAAAAAGCCACTGTAGCTTTCTGGAATTCACCCATAAATTCCAAGTGAATAATAAAAAAAAAAAGAAAATAAACCATAAAGTCAGATGACAATATGATGAAAATTCTCTTACTCTTTAATGTTGCGATAACAGCTTGAAAGAAAGATTATACTCCTACAGAATGTAAACGACACTCTTACACAAACACTCATCAGCTTACCTTTATATCATTTAAAAAGAGAAGACTTTTAAATAAAAAGGGGATGGAAAGATAGTCAAACGTTCCACTTAAATCTAGAAATAATTTTAGAGAAAAAACTTTTCATCTTTAAGTAGACCAAAATACCACAAATTAACTTTAAATGGCAGATAATCCAATGTTTCTCAGGTTTCTTTATTAACTAACTCTTCAGAAAAGATCTTAGTGTACATGTTGCTGGTAACACAAAGTACATAGGGAGGAATTTCATTCTTTGGTTACTACGGTGCTTCTTGCTCTCATATGGTAAGGTGGGTGCCAGGTAGATCTGAGCACATAAAGAGGACAGAGGGTTAAAGAGGATAAAAAGGTGCTGAAGGGATGCGATGAGCTAACAGTTACTAGTAACGGGAGCGATAGCTGCAGTACAGGTATGATTAACATATGTTAAAACCTCATCTAGCTTTACTGCTCCTATCTATATCAGAGCCTCAGAAACCTTTTGCTGATCTAACACGTTAGTTGTTTCAGCTGTGTATAATGTACAGACTTAGTTGTTCTTCTCTTCTTCTCTTAGTTGCACTTGCTTCATTTTCAGCTTAACTGGTAATCAGAGCCTTAAAAATTTTTTAATATTTTGTAAATACTGCTTTTTAATGATAGATATGTTCAGGACACATCATTCTGACAAAGGAGAATATCAAAATGAACTTGCTATAGAAGGCTATTTTAAAAATTAAAGTATATTTGATTTATAATATTATGTTCATTTCAGGTGTACGGCATAGTAATTCAGTATTTTTGTACATTATACTCCATTATAAGTTATTATAAGATAATAGTTATAATTCCTTGTGCTATAAAGTATATCCTTGTTGCTTATCTATTTTATATACAGTAGTCTGTATCTGTTAATCCCCTGCCTCTAATTTGTCTCTCCTCCTATAAGTCTTTAAGAATACACACACACACACACATACACACTCACAAACTGTGAATCTGAAAAATGAATACAAATTCATTTAAAGGTCTCCACTGTAGCTTAAAATTAAACCAAATCTCAGGTAAATATGAAATGGTTCATAAGGAAGCTGTGGACTATAATTAGATGAGGATACTCAGATTAATGTTTTAGACACAACTAATTCTCACTTGGTCATTGGATAACAAAGATCGAGGTGCTGTAAAACCTGAATCTGTTCCTAGAAGCACTGTTAACAAAGGGAATAAAGGAAATGTGTGCTTCATAAATTTAGAGCAACATTTCACATAAAACAACTCAAGAGATTCAAGAAATAAGTAAAAGGATAAAATGGAGCCTTGGACAGCCACAGTCTACAAATTTCATGGACTTTACATATTAAAGAGCCTCTTAGTGTGCTCTTAATTTACATGCATATGTGCATGAATGGTTATTTTAGCTTCACACTCACAGAAGATTAGAAGTATCACATTAGGGAAGAAGGTTCAGAGAGGTACCCTCCCAGGAGTCTGCCAGTCTTCACAGCCAGGAAATCAGAGAGCTATAAAAAGCTGGTCCAGTAGCCCCAAAACACAGCAATCAGAAGCTGTATAGTACAGTGGTAAAAAGACCTATGTATCCAAAAGAGCCTGAGAGGACCATCACACATAGGAGGTGCTAAATAAACACATGCTGAAAAGAAGTAACCTGAATGATGACCTTGAGTCATCAAAAAGTTTAAATATGGTTAGCATATGTTCTTTTAAGGCAAATAAATGGAAATATTTTAGAAAAAATTTTCATCTAAACCAGTTGAAATAATATATATATATATATATATATATATATATATATATATTTAAAGGTCTCTCAATGTGGTTGAGATTATTTTACATTTATGGTACCTTCCCTCATTTATCAGATACTTCGTGAGTACCTGGCAGTATGACAATGGTCATAGGTACAAAATGAGCAAAAGCAGACAGTCCCTAAATTCATGGGGCTTCAGCCCAGTCAAGGCAAATAGATGGGAACACTGAGGCACAGGACATTTAAGAGCCAATTTCTCTTCTGTAATGTCAGTCATAGCTGTAGCAATTTTTACTTCAATAATCTCAGCATTCAGTTTCAAGGACCATGAGATTTCTAGAAGCAATGAACTTGAGATTGAGAATATTTAAAAAATATTTTTTCAACTGTTTAGAAAGAACTAATTTTAGAAAAGAAACAAAAAGAATATGGTCATTCCATTTTCTATTAAATTTAATTTTAAATATTTTCTATACTTTATCTAATAAAATTTATTGACCTTGAAATAGGACTGCTGTCAGAATATGCTTAGTGGATACAGAAATCAATTTACCACTGGTGTCTTAGTCTTGATAGCAACTCATTTTGTAAATATCAGCCACATGTGTCTGCCTTTTGTGATGGCAGTTTAGCTGAGCTGAAACTGAAATGAGTGTATGAGATTTGGCATTGGGTGGGGAATCTGAATTATTCCTTAAGCATCAGAACTTCTCCCAGTCTTCACAGTATTAGGAAGGATTCTTACCTCCAGATGCTCCTACCCATTACTGAGTGACATATTCCTTTAAAGCCTTCTGATTTTCTCTAAAGTTACAAGATACTACACTAGAATGCTGGAATTTTCTCTAGATGACCAGTTTCTTTGGAGGTACAAAGAATATTTTGTTTAGTTTTGGGCTTTTGATGTCATTAATGAGAAACTAGAGATTCTCAGGAAAGAAAAAGGGAAAACAGCATTGAAATTAATTTATTTTTACAAAAATCATATCTAGCAGACCTTATGTATGGTTGACAAGAGAGTAATTCTACCAATCTCCTTTCTAATAAAAGGACCAGAAAGAACTTTTGGATATTTTATCCTTTTGGAATATAGAAGACAGATGAAGGTGTTAAAAATCCAACTCAGTATAGAATCAACCAATATTTTGGTTTTTTTTAATTGTTTTTTGAATACTTTGAGTTCCTGTTCATTCCTGCTCCCCATCTACCATTCCGCTCACAAAGGTTTTCAAAAGAAATCTAGTTTAGGTGAATGATTATTGGTATGGGAATAATCAGAATCTCTGTATGAGAAAGCATCTACACAATATCATATGTTACCACACATAAGGTAGCTGTGACTAAAATGGGAAGTTCTCTTCATTAAAAAAAAAAAAACCTCCAATATTAAAATATTCAAACTTGCATTTAAAAGTCTAATGTAGGGGCTTCCCTGGTGGCGCAGTGGTTGAGAGTCCGCCTGCCGATGCAGGGGACAGGGGTTCGTGCCCTGGTCCGGGAAGATCCCACATGCTGTGGAGCGGCTGGGCCCGTGAGCCATGGCTGCTGAGCCTGCCCGTCCGGAGCCTGTGCTCCGCAACGGGATAGGCCACAGCAGTGAGAGGCCCGCGTACCACAAAAAAAAAAAAAAAAAAAAAAAAAAAGTCTAATGTAAATATATATGTATCCATCCATTCATTCAACCAAAACATGGTGCTTTGCAGAGCATAAATGGTCATCACCCTATGTGTTCTGGGATCTGTGGGGTGAGACCTATCCTGGGTAGAGATGGGGTAGCCTTCTGATCTAGAAGGAACTTTGCTTTGACCACTAAACTTTTAAAATAGAATGTCAATGTCATCCTTATATGCCAATGTTCCATGGTCTCTAAAGGATTTATAACTACTAATCACCAGTTATTAAGGTTAAAAAATTAAAACTGAGGAGAGGGAAGAAATAATAGACCAGTAGAGTGAAAGGAATATGGCACCCAACTGATTCTCCGGGTATTTAAAGTTCTATCTTTTTATCATGTTAATCTTTAGAAGAAAACATATAAAAAATTCACAGTCGAGAAGCACTGGGAAAGTCATAATGCTGGGAATGGGGTTTTTAGGCTTTCGTTGTTTGTTATTCAATAGATCAACATGTACCTAGCTCTACAGAAAGAAAAACCTTCCCCCAAGGGAAAAAGAACTGCTAGGATTCATGACCCACCTACCTTTGCAGAAGATGTACCAAATACAGACATCCATCTTATGAGTGAAAAGATCCAGAACATCAAGGAGAAGTCATTTGATATTATGACGTGCCCCTTTGTCCTTATCATTATGCTCACTTTTGGAGGCTTCAATCTTCTATTATTATGGACTATAAGCTCTGGTACCATATCTGTGCCACAGACTCCTGGTTTTATACTTCTAAATTTATATATTTTGTTTCTTCTACTTAAAAACTATCTTTTAAAATGAACAAATTCTGAAGACTTAAAACACTGATCCAAAAGAAAAGCTCTCTGATGATACAGAACTCTTTTCTCAAGATGTATTGTTGATCAACATTTTGAAGAATGTCAGATTTTCACCAAATACATCAGGAAGCCACTGCTCTAAACTTGGTTGGAGTTTTTGAAGTAAGCCCAATCCTTTCTAAATACAACTAAGTATAATAACTCTTCCCTACCAGAGGGCAGACAGAAGAAGCAAGAAGAACTACAATTCTGCAGCCTGTGGAAGGAAAACCACATTCACAGAAACACAGACAAAATGAAAAGGCAGAGGACTACGTACCAGATGAAGGAACAAGATAAAACCTCAGAAAAACAACTAAATGAAGTGGAGATAGGCAACCTTCCAGAAAAAGAATTCAGAATAATAATAGTGAAGATGATCTAGGACCTCGTTAAACGAATGGAGGCAAAGATTGAGAAGATGCAAGAAATGTTTAACAAAGACCTAGAAGAATTAAAGAACAAACACCTAGAAGAACTAAAGAAAAAACAAACAGAGATGAAGAATACAATAACTGAAATGAAAAATACACTAGAAGGAATCAATAGCAGAATAACTGAGGCAGAAGAACGGATAAGTGACCTGGAAGACAGAATGGTGGAATTCACTGCTGCAGAACAGAATAAAGACAAAAGAATGAAAAGAAATGAAGACAGCCTAAGAGACCTCTGGGACAACATTAAATGCAACAACATTTGCATTATAGGGGTCCCTGAAGGAGAAGAGAGAGAGAGAAAGGACCCGAGAAAATATTTGAAGAGATTATAGTTGAAAACTTCTTAACATGGGAAAGGAAATAGCCACCCAAGTCCAGAAAGCGCAGAGAGTCCCAGGCAGGATAAACCCAAGGTGAAACATGCCGAGACACATAGTAATCAAATTGACAAAAATTAAAGACAAAGAAAAATTATTGAAAGCAACAAGGGGAAAATGACAAATAACATACAAGGGAACTCCCATAAGGTTAACAGCTAACTTCTCAACAGAAACTCTACAAGCCAGAAGGGAGTGGCACGATTTATTTAAAATGATGAAAGGGAAGAACCTACAACCAAGATTACTCTACCCAGCAAGGATCTCATTCAGATTCGATGGAGAAATCAAAAGCTTTACAGACAAGCAAAAGCTAAGCGAATACAGCACCAACAAACCAGCTCTACAACAAATGCTAAAGGAACTTCTCTAAGACAGAAACACAAGAGAAGGACCTACAAAAACAAACCCATCCAAATTAAGAAAATAGTAATAGGAACATATATACCAATAATTACCATAAACGTGAATGGACTAAATGCTCCAACCAAAAGACACAGGCTTGCTGAATGGATGGAAAAACAAGACCCATATATATGCTGTCTAGAAGAGACGCACTTCAGACCTAAGGACACATACAGACTGAAAGTGAGGGGATGGAAAAAGATACTCCGCGCAAATGGAAAACGAAAGAAAGCTGGAGTAGAGATACTCATATCAGATAAAATAGACTTTAAAATAAAGAATGTTACAAGAGACAAGGAAGGACACTACATAATGATCAAGGGATCAATCCAAGAAGAAGATATAACAATTATAAATATATATGAACCCAACATAGGAGCACCTCAATACATAAGGCAACTGCTAACAGCTATAAAAGAGGAAATTGACAGTAACACAATAATAGTGGGGGACTTTAACACTTCACTTAACACCAATGGACAGATCATCCAGACAGAAAATTAATAAGGAAACACAAGCTTTAAATGACACAATAGACCAGATAGATTTAATTGATATTTATAGGACATTCCATCCAAAAACAGCAGATTACACTTTCTTCTCAAGTGCTCACAGAACATTCTCCAGGATAGATCACATATTGGGTCACAGATCAAGCCTCAGTAAATTTAAGAAAATTGAAATCATATCAAGCATCTTTTCTGACCACAACACTATGATATTAGAAATCAATTACCACAACACTATGATATTAGAAATCAATTACAGGGAAAAAACGTATAAAAATACAAACACATGGAGGCTAAACAATACGTTACTAAATAACCAAGAGATCACTGAAGAAACCAAAGAGGAAATAAAAAAATACCTAGAGACAAATGACAATGAAAACACGATGATCCAAAACCTATGGGATGCAGCAAAAGCAGTTCTAAGAGGGAAGTTTATAGCAATACAAGTCTACCTCAAGAAACAAGAAAAATCTCAAATAAACAATCTAACTTTAAACCTAAAGGCACTAGAGAAAGAAGAAAAACAAAACCCGAAGTTAGTAGAAGGAAAGAAATCATAAAGATCAGAGCAGAAATAAATGAAATAGAAACAAAGAAAACAATAGCAAAGGTCAATAAAGCTAAAAGCTGGTTCTTTGAGATGATAAACAAGATTGATAAACCTTTAGCCAGACTCATCAAGAAAAAGAGGGAGAGGACTCAAATTAATAAAATTAGAAATGAAAAAGGAGAAGGTGCAACGGACACCGCAGAAATACAGAGCATCCTAGGAGACTACTACAAGCAACTCTATGCCAATAAAATGGACAACCTGGAAGAAACAGACAAATTCTTCGAAAGGTATAACCTTCCAAGACTAAACCAGGCAGAAAGAGAAAATATGAACAGACCAATCACAAGTAATGAAATTGAAACTGTGATTAAAAGTCTTCCAACAAACAAAAGTCCAGGACCAGATGGCTTCACAGGTTAATTCTATCAAACATTTAGAGAAGAGCTAACACCCACCTTCTCAAACTCTTCCAAAAAATTGCAAAGGAAGGAACACTCGAAAACTCATTCTATGAGGCCACTATCACCCTGATACCAAAACAAGACAGAGATACTACAAAAAACAAAAATTACCGACCAATATCAATGATGAATATGGATGCAAAAATCCTCAACAAAATACTAGCAAACAGAATCCAACAACACATTAAAAGGATCTTATACCATGATCAGTGGGATTTATCCCAGGGATGCAAGGATTCTTCAATATATGCAAATCAATCAATGTGATACACCATATTAACAAATCGAAGAATAAAAGCCATATGATCATCTCAATAGATTCAGAAAAAGCTTTTGACAAAATTCAACACCCACTTATGATAAAAACTCTCCAGAAAGTGGTCATAGAGGGAACCTAACCTACCTCAACATAATAAAGGCCATATATGACAAACCCACAGCAAACATCATTCTCAATGGTGAAAAACTGAAAGCATTTCCTCTAAGATCAGGAGCAAGACAAGGATGTCCACTCTCACCACTATTACTTAACATAGTTTTGGAAGTCCTAGCCACGGCAGTCAGAGAAGAAAAAGAAATAAAAGGAATACAAATTGGAGAAGAAGAAGTAAAACTATTACTGTTTGCAGATGACATGATACTATACATAGAGAATCCTAAAGATGCCACCAGAAAACTACTAGAGCTAATCAATGAATTTGGTAAAGTTGCGGGATACAAAATTAATGCACAGAAATCTCCTGCATTCCTATACACTAATGATGAAAAATCTGAGAGAGAAATGAAGGAAACACTCCCATTTATACCACTGCAACAAAAAGAATAAAATACCTAGAAATAAACCTACCTAGGGAGACAAAAGACCTGTATGCAGAAAAGTATAAGACACTGATGAAAGAAATCAAAGATGACACAAACAGATGGAGAGATATACCATGTTCTTGGATTGGAAGAATCAATATTGTGAAAATGACTATACGACCCAAAGCAATCTACAGATTCAATGCAATCCCTATGAAATTACCAGTGGCATTTTTTTACAGAACTAGAATAAAAAATCTTAAAATTTGTATGGAGACACAGAAGACCCCGAATAGCCAAAGTGGTCTTGAGGGTAAAAAACGGAGATAGAGGAATCAGAGTCTCTGACTTCAGACTATACTATAAAGCTACAGTAATCAAGACAATAAGGTACTGGCACAAAAACAGAAATATAGATCAATGGAACAGTATAGAAAGCCCAGAGACAAACCCACGCACCTATGGTCAACTAATCTATGAAAAAGGAGGTAAGGATATACAATGGAGAAGAGACAGTCTCTTCAATAAGTGATGCTGGGAAAACTGGACAGCTACATGTAAAAGAATGAAATTAGAATACTCCGTAACACCATACACAAAAATAAACTCAAAATGGATTAGAGACCTAAATGTAAGGCCAGATACTATAAAACTCTTAGAGGAAAACATAGGCAGAATGCTCTATGACATAAACCACAGCAAGATCCTTTTTGACCCACCTCCTATAGAAATGGAAATAAAAACATAAATAAACAAATGGAACCTAATGAAACGTAAAACCTTTTGCAAAGCAAAGGAAACTACAAACAAGATGAAAAGACAACACTCAGAATGGGAGAAAATATTTGCAAACGAATTAACGGACAAAGGATTAATCTCCAAAATATATAAACAGCTCATGCAGCTCAATATTAAAAAAACAAACAACCCAATCAAAAAATAGGCAGAAGACCTAAATAGACATTTCTCCAAAGAAGACATACAGATGGCCAAGAAGCACATGAGAAGCTGCTCAACATCACTAATTATTAGAGAAATGCAAATCAAAACTACAATGCAATATCATCTAACACCAGTTAGAATGGGCATCATCAGAAAGTCTACAAACAATAAATGCTGGAGAGGGTGTGGGGAAAGGGAACCCTCTTGCACTGTTGGTGGGAATGTAAATTGATACAACCACTATGGAGAACAGTATGGAGGTTCCTTAAAAAACTAAAAATAGAATTACCATATGACCCAGCAATCCCACTACTGGCCATATACCCAGAGAAAACCATAATATAAAAAGACACATGCACTCTAATGTTCATTGCAGCACTATTTACAATAGCCAGGGCATGGAAGCAACCTAAATGCCCACTGACAGATGAATGGATAAAGAAGATGTGGTACATATATGGAATGGCATATTACTCAGCCATAAAAAGGAATGAAATTGGGTCATTTGTAGAGATGTGGATGGATCTAGAGACTGTCATATAGAGTGAAGTACGTCAGAAAGAGAAAAACAAATATTGTATATTAACGCATATATGTGGAACCTAGAAAAACGGTACAGATGAACCGGTTTGCAGGGCAGAAATAGAGACACAGATGCAGAGAACAAACGTATGGACACCAAGCGGAGGAAGTGGTGGGGTGGGTGGTGGTGGGATGAATTGGGAGTTTGGGATTGACATATACACACTAATATGTATGAAACAGATAACTAATAAGAACCTGTTGTATAGAAAATAATAAAATAAAATTCATAAATTGAAAACAAAACAAAAGAAAAACCAAAGAAAACTCTTCTACCTCCTGAAGTTCTAATAAGCAAAATTGATGGAAATAGCTATAAAGAGGTAGGTTTCTTTCAATAGTTTTTCTTTTTTTTTGTACAGAGAAATATATTTATTTATATGCTGTTTCCCTTGTTTCCTAGACCTTCTCTCTCTCTCCCTCTCTCTCTCTGTCTCTCTTTGGCTCTGGCTCTCTCTCTCTCATATTTTTTGTCTTCAAGACAGAGCATACTCTGGAGGTCAATGTTGCGGGAAAATACACACTGAGAAATCACAAAAACCAAAGTTTATATCATTTGATAAAAATAGTAGTAATACTTTACCAAATGGAAAACTCCATCAAATGAAATGTCACTCCAATCAGATGACTTACCTAAAAACAAGAGTGTTAGAAGAAAGTGAGAACTTAGTATTAATATTCAACCCTCAGTAGACTAGATTTCAAAAGACATGGCAGGTATCTTAAACTGATGGACTATCCAAAACAAACAAACTATACCAGGTCAGGAAACACCAATTTCTTCAGAAATGGTAATTAATGTTAGAAAGGAAATGGCAAACAGGGAGCAAAAGCAATGAAGAACGGAAGTGGTATCTACTTTCAAATCACTTGACTCTCATATATATTTTAAGAGGCCAGTTTTGAAAATGTGGACACATATGCCTATAAAGGCCATGGCTAAACTGTGGCCATACATGCATGTTACTTTCTCTCCCAAGACCTCTGGTTACTGTCTTAAAGAGAGACTGCCAAAGCTGCAAACTTTCAAACAATTTCACCTCATATGACTCAAGAAAAAGGTGCCACTGTATCAAGTGCTACTGTAATTTCCTCTGTTGATTTTCCTTCCCCCTTAACACTTAGATGTTTTGGCTGTTTGCTTTTTTTTTTCCCAAAGTGAACACTGATGTTCATGAAAGGTGCCAGATTAACAACCAGGGGAAATTAAGAGCTTGCTCTATCAAGAGAAAAGGCTCAGTGTAGTGGAGGTGATGAAAGTTTCCCCTATACCGTGCTTGCCTATGTATGTTAGCTCTGACCCATGGTCACCCCAGCTCTCCAGTTTTCACGGTCCATTAATGCCTTTGATTACTCACACTGCTAACAGGGGCAGGCAATCTTGTTCCTGCTTTTAATGCTATCATTATTATTACCACTACTGTGATCTCAAACTTCCTCAGAGAAATTATGTCGGAATTTATATTAGCCATTATTTTGTTTCAGGACAACAGGAAAATAAAATGAAGATAAATCTTATATTTTTAAGTAATATTGCAGGTTTGGTTCAAATCCATTAATTTCTTCAAACAGGAGGCAAAATCTTGAGGGGTCAAATTGAAACAGGCCTTGCTACATTCAGTCACCTGCACTCAATATGAATTCCCATTCAGGGACATTCTAATATTTAACGGCCACACATCTTTTATTTTTCTTTTGAGTCTACCATAAACCAGTCAACTTTATTATTCATTAGCAACTATGGTAAAGGTTTGGTGGATGTTGAGGCTAAAACTATTATCTATGAGATCTGGAAATCACTGTCAGTCAAACAAAGAAAAAGATCTCTTTCTTGTATTTATAGGTAGGTGTTCCAGGTTTCTGAATTGTCTGAGTATTTTGTAAGTACTGATCATTAATTAATCTCTCCTATACCCAGGGATCTATGAAATCATTTTGCTTCATCTAGTCAGTTATCCAACAACTATTTCGTGTTGGCACTTTCTGTGCTATGCTTGTTCTTCATGCAAAATATAAGGGCCAGAGCAAGACAATAATGCTTTTCCTATCTAGAGTTTTAACAATAAGGGAAACAAAGCCAACAAACACATGCAAAATATTAACGTAACAATGAAGTAATACACTGAATGCTGCTGACTAATAGACCAATAATTACTTGGTAATTATTTGAAATGATCACAGTATTAATCCCACAGTTTTCCCCTGTCTTTGCCTTTTTGTTAAAGACCAAATTCTCTGTAGCTAGAGTATCCATTTTGACATGGCTAGCACTTCCTATAATTTATAATCTCTAGAAGAGCTGGAGAATGAGAATTGCAGGGTACCAGTGACTACAGCAAACACACAGTAACAATTAGATGAAGAGTGCCCTAACTGCATCTCATATGGAAGTCTTGGAAAATTTTTAGTTTGGGAACTTTGACTGTTTTTTCCTTTGCCATGCACAGACTTTATCAAGTGAGTCCTTGCGGTATTAAAACATTTGGCACTAGCTCAAGTCTATGCTATTGCTGGCAAGGGATCTAACTGGGAAAGAGGGGTGGAGTAGTTACCTTTATCAGGAAAGACCTTAACTTTATGGAAAAGCTCTTTCCTCCCCACTGCTTAAGTAGCTTTACTGAAAGACTTAAACCCAGATGTGAGAAGAGAGATTATCTCCAAGAGCAGCAGCAATTTATTGTAATTATGTTAGTACAAAGATTAGGAAGGTGGAAAATATTATGCTAACTTAGATGAGAAGGGCAATGCCCTGTATATAGGTCCCATGGCAAGGCTGTGCTAGGAAAATCAACTCTAACCCTTAAGTCCCAAGGAGGCCTCAGTTTTCCAAATTGCAAGAAAATCAGAACCTAAGTACTTATAAAACCAATAAACCCATGGTATGTAATAACCAGTAGGTGGGAGGCCATGAGAATCTGCTCACCAACAGATATCAACCTATATCTGCCACTATTCCCCCAGTGGCTACCTCTTGCCAACTTCCTGTTGCCACCAGACAACTAATACATCTATCCCAATGATTCCTGTCAGCCCTATATTACAAGTCATAACAGTGGCAGTCAAAGCAACAAGGTCCGTTATGCCTGTACAACACTCTAGCTTCCCTCAGTGAAGCACTTGTCTGATTTAAAGCACTTTGGAGGTTGGCCTTGTAACTAGAGCAAAATCTGTATACATTCTGGGCCAATTCTAGGCCTCACTGTGCCTCAGCCACCCAAATGAGAATATATTTTGTCCCTAACTCCTTTCCGCATTGTATAGTGGATCTCTTATCAGTTTCTCCTGACTGGACTTTTGCATCCTTCATAATTTGGTTTGTCTCATTGCACCATCTTTTTATGGTGGGAGACATATAAGCATGAATTTTCAGAATTTGATATTTCATACAAAATGGATCAGTGAACACAGCAAAAACTTTTTTGTGGACACGGCACTCTGCTCTACATGGTCTTCTAGTCAAACGAAAATTTCAGGCAATAAGACATTTTGATCTCTGTAAGCAAAAGATGAAAAGGCTAAATCTGAGAGACTCAACTTATTGACACTCATGGTCATGAAGAGAAAAATAGGAAAAGTAATAAAGCCTTTAGAGCAGAAAACAATAGGTGATTTCTTCTTTTCTTTCCATTACAGAGAGCTGACAGTAGCCTAATGAATGTCAAGGACATAAGAAACATAGCGAGTCAGGGAAAATTATAGGTCATAGATGGTAAAAACCTCATATGAAAAATACTAGCTAAGGCGCTAAGAAAGCCAGTAAATACTGAAAAAGTTATGAAGATGAATATACTCAGGTTCTGGACAAAGGGTACATAAAACAAGAGCAGACAAAAATACTTTAAAAACAAATTTGTTTTTTGGTTTGTTTCTCGCAATGCACATTAGACATAGCTCAATTTTGGGACTTCCCTGGTGGTCCAGTGGTTAAGAATCCGTCTTGCAATGCAGGGGATGTTGGTTCGATCCCTGGTCAGGAAACTAAGATCCCACATGTCACGGGGCAACTAAGCTTACGCACCACAACTAATGAGCCTGTGTGCCACAACTAGAGAGAAGCCCACTCACTGCAACGAAGAGCCCATGCACCGCAACGAAAGATCCCATGTGCCACAACTAAGAACCGATGCAGCTAAAAAAATAAATTAAAAAAAAAAAAGATAGCTCAATTTCAAGAGCTTGCAGTGGTTTAGTAATCAAACAGCTCAAGACGATGCATCATGGTTCTACCTATCAAGAATGCTTGCTTACTTTGGCTGACATGCTGCAATTATTAATTTGGTTATCTGATTCAAAACAGAGTCAGGAACATTTGCTCTTAGCTTTGATTTCTTCACTTAAGGAGCAAATTCTAGGAGTTACTATGCTAAGGGCTGAGTGAATCTCAAGTTAGAATTTTCTTATGGGAAGAGAAGTTATAAGATAAACAAGCTGAATTCTCATCGTTCCAAAGCTAAGTTTTAATAATATAAAATTAAAAGGGTAAAACTAAAATGTCTGGAATTTGAATGATGGATTCCATGACTATGTAGAAGAAATATTTTTTTAAAGGAGGCTTTAGAGCAGAAAATTACAGATGATCACCTCCTGAAAAGGGGTGAAAGGAGGGACTCAAATTGATCAATCTGTGGGCAGTAGTGTTGATTATGGGGAAGGAGGAAAGAAGTATGCCAATGAATGTTCTCAATGGAAGTACATAACTTGAAGAAATTTACAGATTATTTAGGGAAATGAGTATACAGAGGTAACAATCAAAGACAACAAAAACAAAATTTAAGTAAGAGTCAAAGAACAGATGAGGGCTGAGGAAGAGATTAGCTCGGGTTAGTTCCTAAGGTTATCTCAATAGGGGCAGTGGAATTGGAGGCAGCCTCTCTTACTGCCCCTGCCCCTAGCACTTCCTCAGTACGCCTACATCCCACACAGTTTATAACCACACCAAATGGTTTTACCAAAAGAGCTATGGCTAAGGGCTTTCTGGCTTAAGATTTTAGGTCTTTTTAGAAACTAGGAAACTTGCTTCCCTCTTTTCTATACACTTCAATTCTATTTCCTATCAAACTGCTTTTTTCAAAAAAAGAAAAATTGCTTTTTTCTTTTCTACTATTCTCCATTCTAGTTCTGGTGTGTCAGGGTTGAAAAAGCAGTAGTGAAGGTGGGAATGAATGGAACACAGCTGGCCTGTGGAAAAAGGACTGTGAGTAGGAAGCAGCTGCATTTTGGAGGCAAGAAGAACAAAGAATTAGGATCTTCAAAGCTAAGGAAAGCTTCTCCCTGTGTTCTTCCCTCCTTTCACCTCTTCCCCTTCCTGGGAAATGATAGAAATTTCACAAAACATACAGCCTTTCTGAATTCATAACAATCTCCTTTTCCTCATACCCAAGTGTGTTTAACTTATTACTACTGCTAACATTTTGCATGTACTTTGTATTAGAATTTTTCTCCTAGGAGTTTCAAAGAGGTTTATAAATCTTCATTAAAACAATATGCCTGGGCATATTTTTATATTAATAAAATTTAACTTTAGAATAATGAGAATTCTGTTTGTTAAAATGTTACTTTTCTAGAATTTGGTTTATTATACCACACATACATTTCCTAGACCAGTGGTTCTTAAATTTTAGGCTTCATAAGAATCCTCAGGGGCACTTATTAATATGCATATTCTTGCACCACATCTGATCATGGATTTATATTTGGTTGGTCCAGAGTGAGGCCCTGGAATCTACATTTTTAATAAGCACCCAAGGGGATTCTTATACACATACAGTGGGGGTAGAGGGGCCCCACTGAGACCCTGTCCTAATTGGGGCATCCCAGCCTCCCAGCTTCAACTTTCCCAAGGGAGCCTATTTCTTAGGGGCAGTAGTCAAGCATTCTCCTGTAGTCCACACTGAATAGTGAGTCAAAAATACAAAGTGAGCAATCTGAGAGAAAGAAAATGATCAACAACAAGATTTCACTTTTAACAATGCAAGGTGCTATTAGCTACACAAACACAGGAAAGAAAGGGAGGTGCCTTGGTTTTAACTTCACTTCCTTGAATATGATGAGGTTTGGTATTATGAATGAGTTGGTTTTCTATTCATGAGAGTTTAACCTTTACTGGCTCTCCAGTTATGTATGCTGCATTCTGGCACCCTTTTCCCTAACTCAATGAGAGCCTTGCAGAGCCAGCTTTGATTTCCCAAACTGCAAGCAAATTGGAACCTAACTATTTAGAAAAGCAATTGTGTGAAATCTATGTGCAATGGGTACGAGGCTATGAGAACCTGTTTGTCAATAGACACCAATGACTTCCTGCCTCTACTCCCTCAGATGCTGTCTCTTGCCCACCAGTACCACAGGGGGACTCTCAGATAAGCTCAGAAGCCAGAATTCTTCTTGAGGACACTATGTACTTCTGCTTTTAACCTCCAAATCCTACCTTTTAGGTACTACTGTCACCCAGCCCTGGTCCTCAGACCTCAATTCTGTGACCCCATGCCCTGTCTTCCTGTTGAGCCATTCTTGGAATCGTGATATCCTGCTGACTACTCTGACCTAATATTAGGTGATGTTTAACTCCTTGTATCTTGCTTCTGACCTTATGGTTTTGATCACAACAATTCTCTCAAAGGTCACCAGTGGCTAAATTCAGTAGTGTTTTCTTAGTCCTCTCTCTCTCTCTCCACCACTCTGTTGAGTGACCCCATCACACTTTCCCTTCCATTGATTCTCCTCCCTTGGTGTCAGCGACAACACAATTCTCTTGACAACACAATTCTCTTATGGACATAGTGAGCATCTGATCTGCTTGGTATTAATCCTCCCAACCTAGCACAACACACAGAAAATGAAAGATATGCTTAGCCACCAATATGTACAATGCTATTGAGCCCAAGACAGTTTCAGTTCAACCTAAACAAAAATTCCCTGCCTAATTATACACAAGCCAATGTCAACCTAGAGGAGTTGCATTTTACTTGGGATTTAGGTTTTTTAAAGAATATGTAAGAAAAAAAAAAGTTGTGTCAAAATTACCTTGAAAATCCCCTAGGAAGGCCCCATGCTGGAAGCCAACACACTGTCTTTCAGTAGGCCCAACCCAGGCAGGTTTTTCTTCCTGCATTGGTATACATGACTATGTCTTTGGAATAGTTGGCTTGTATTTGAGGTGCAGGTAATACAAAACAGTACACTGAGCATGGCAAGATACTCACCCTGAGAGACAACATGGGAACAGACGTGGACTGAGAAAAAACAATATACATTTCAGGTTCACTCCTGCACATAGACTCATTGACTGTAACTTATAACCTGAGTAGACTTGTCTGCACAATGTAAATTATTATTTCTCCTCTTTTTATGTTCATTTTCTGAGCAGGTGTAGTTGAATTCATGCAAATTTAGTGTTTGTATGATACAACTCCACCAAAGAATTTGAGTGGTTGTTTCAATAAATATACATAAGCCTATTCTCTTGACTTATAGTATCCCAAGGATAAAGAACAGGGGCAGATACTAAATCAAGTATGAATATCAACTAGAGAGAACTGGACTGTTTTCTTGCAAAAAACTTTTTGACTACATAAATCAAAGACATTTGTGATGTAGTGGAAAATGTACTGTACTTGGTGCCACGAGACCAGGATTCCAATCCTAATTCCACCACATATTAGTTAGGTGAACTGGGCCAGTGTCCTCACCTCTAAAATGGGTACAAGTAGTAACTACTTTGAGGTCTACAAGAAAAAGTGTAAAGTATGCATGTGCCACTAACACAGGTAGGCACTTGCTATAGGTTTGTTTGCTGTGAATTTGTTGAACTGAAGCTGAGAGACAAAATAACCATGTTAGGAAGAAAACTATCAGAATCAACATTATGGTGCACATAGTAAGTACTATGTCAGTATTTAATGAACCAAGTTGAGAGAGATATCAAGCTGATTTGACCAAGTCAATATATAATTTTCCTGTTCTAAGATTCTTTTATTTTCTCCACATGGTCATCGGTACAAAGTCCACTTATGGCTTCACAAACATGGGCTCAAAACAAAAGTGCTTCTAATCAGATTCGGCAAGAAAAGGAGAGAAATATAGGGTGAGATAAGTGTGAGGCTACAGTGCTGAGTAACAAGGATGGCGGTGCCTCAGTACGAGTCACACAGACACGGAGCAGTACACAGCTAGAGATAATTCACAGGTAAATGCTGCATGAACCATTACGTCATCCCTCCTTTGCCCTTTCTTCATCAATCATGCCGCCTGGACTCTGATGCAACCTAGCAAGAATGTCTGATTTGCAGACAGCAGACAGAGCCTTAGAACACACACATACTCATCACAGAGAGCAATATGAATCCAAACTAAAGCTTCTGGCGTTTCCTTTTGCTTAAATCATGCTTTAAAGGGGAAGTCTTTTTTTTTAAATATTTATTTTTTGGCTGTGCTGGGTCTTAGCTGCGGCACACGGGATCTTTGTTGCCTTGTTCGACATCTTCCTCACAGCATGTGGGAACTTTTTTTTTAGTTGTGGCATGCGAACTCTTAGTTGTGGCATGTGGGCTCTTACATGCGGCATGTGGGATCTAGTTCCCTGACCAGGGATCGAACCCGGGCCCCCTGCATTGGGAGCATGGAGCCTTAGCCACTGGACCACCAGGGAAGTCCCCGAGGGGAAGTGTTATGGGGGGGATGTATAACTATAGGTTAAGCCATCTGGTCTGAGGCCTCAAGGACTAGGCTTCATCATTTTGGACAAGTCACTCCAGGTCTATAGGCCCTTTCCACATCTGTACAAGTAGATGATCATCAAGGTCCCTTCCAGTTCTGTAATTTCATCATTAAAAATTCAGGCCAATCACACCCATACAATGGGCAGATAAACATTTAGTTGCATAAGTCAGCTTTATTTATTCTCAGCTATACAGGTCATTCAAATATTTGGCTACGTCTATCCCCACACTGCATTACTGAAAGAGTGTGTAGCTATGTATAAATCTTGTTAAAGCAGAAAAAAGTAGCAGGTAGGAACTGGTGGTTCTAGAAAACGTGAATGTTCATAACTGAGGTTATAGGGGCACTCTAGTCTAAATCACAGAAGTGTAAAAGCAAATGCTCATTAGGGGATATAATGCATTAACACCTATTTTTCTGTAGAGGCAATGATTTGAACAATAAAGAAGAGTCACAAGGGATGCAAACAAGAAAAATGGGTACAAAAAGGATACTCTAGCCTCCAAATAATTCAAATTTAAGATGGATGTTGTAACCCTAACTTGAAACCAAATGCAGGGCCAGTATGTACATGATTTAGTCAAGAGCTATCAGTTTGTGAGTTCACATACCACCAGTCCAAAGAGACCAATTAGAGACTCATTAGAAACCAATCCAAGGCAAAGAGGAGGTGGCTGGCTCCTGGTAAGCCTGTCCTGCCATAATGCTTTCCACCTGTCATGGCACCATTTCCAAGCTGGCCAATGCAAATATTTAAAGACTTATCGCTGCAAGATTTTTGATGGAATCTCCAAAGAGGGGCATTTCCAACAAAACTTGGGATTGGGGAAAATAGACAAGTCCAGCGGAGATGAAAACCAAAGGCCCTGTAGGGCTTCCCTCACAGCCGACACCGTGCGGAGTCCCTTACCTTGCATGCTGAGTGGCTGGGGCAGGGGGTCACCCCACTGGACCTGGAGCAGCATTCAACAAAGTGCCCAGCCCTTTAATTGTTCAGCCAAATGATTTATGAAGCTTGGCTGCAAAGACAGGGCAGACTGGTTTAAATTCAAAGGATCCATCCTACAGGTATTCTGAAAACCCTGGCCACCTCTGTAACAAGTACTGTTCCCCTTGGTAAGGGAGAGAATAGAAAGGGAGAATATGTGACCTGCCTGACAGGAAGACGGGACCCAGCTAGATGGAACATGCCTCTCTACTCCTTTCCTATCCTATCGCTCACGAATGCTCTGGCAGATTTCCTTGCTAAAAAAGCAAACAGACATAACAGTCCACTCTTTCTTTAGCTAGAAATATAAAACTCCAGAACAATCAACACATTTTTTTAAAAGATTTTATGTGGACCATTTTTAAAGTCTTTATTGAATTTGTCACAACATTGTCTCCATCCTATGTCTTTGTCCTCTGGCCCCAAGGTATGTGGCATCCCAGCTCCCCAACCAGGGATCGAATCTGCACCCCCTGCATTGGAAGGCGAAGTCTCAACCACTGGATGGCCAGGGAACTCCCATCATCAACACTTTTTTTTTTTTTTTTTTTTTTGAGGTATGCGGGCCTCTCACTGCTGTGGCCTCTCCCGTTGCGGAGCACAGGCTCCCGACGCACAGGCTCAGCGGCCATGGCTCATGGGCCCAGCCGCTCTGCGGCATGTGGGATCCTCCCGGACCGGGGCACGAACCCGTGTCCCCTGCATCGGCAGGCGGACTCTCAACCACTGCGCCACCAGGGAAGCCCTTGCTTGAATTTTTAACAAGGATACAGTAAGTCCCCTACATAAGAACAAGTTCCATTCCAAGAGGCGTTCATAAGTCCTATTTGTTCATAAGTCCAACAAAGTTAGCCTAGGTACCCAACTAACACAGTCGGCTGTAAAGTACTGCACTGTAATAGGTTTATAATACTTTTCACACAAATAATACATTAAAAACAGACAAACACAAAAAATAAAGAAAACATTTTAAATCTTATAGTACAGTAGTACAGTACAACAGCTGGCATACAGGGGCTGGCATCAAGTGAACAGGCAAGAAGAGTTACTGACTGGAGGAGGGAGAGGAGGTGGGAGATGGTAGAGCTGAAGGATGGTCAGCAATAGGAGACTGAGGGCAAGATGCAATTTCACTCACGTCTGATAGTGATGGCACACGTTCTGGTTCCTTGCTGGAACCAGATGCACGTTCACAACTTTGAAAGTTCGCAACTTGAAGGTTCGTATATAGGGGACTTACTGTATATTACTTAGTGAATAAAAAGGTGTTTCGTTTTTCTCTTGTAAAGAAGTGGTAAGGGTAGGCAATCTTTGGCACTGCAACTTAAAATATCTACTGAAGGCCAGCTGTGACTCTCTTCTAATAGTAGATGCCAATAAATATCTCATGAAGTTCCTAACCTAGTAAGAAGACAGATAATAAACAAGAAAATCCATAAATACAGAAGTTATTTTCAGATTATGGTGTAAGTGCTCTGAGCCACAGGATGATGGGGAAGGCCCACTGAAAAGCTGACACTTAGGTAGAGACCTGAAGGATAAGAAGGAGGCAGTCACGTGAAGTAAATTCCAGGCTAAGTGTAAGGTTTTCTGGCCTGAACTGTAGGTCAAATCCTGGTTAAACATTAAAATCAACTTGGGCACTTTCAAAAAATACTGATGACTGGGCCCTGCTGCAGGTCAGTAATTGTCTGGAGGTGGAGCTGGGTGTTGCCCTCCCTTTTTTTAAAGCCAGGACTGAGAACCACTGTTAGAGAGTCTAGACACTTTTATGTTAGTATGAACAGAGGCCTTCAGAGATTAGAGGGAATAAGACTATGGGTGAAACTGAACTATTAACTTTTAGAATGGTGACTTTTTTTTGTTTTAATCTATTAAGATTAACTGGATGTATTGTTTAGTGATGGGATGAAGGCCTGGGGATTCTCCCCTCACCGTTGAACAAGAGACCACAGAAACACACAGATCTTTTCATTGGGACCTTTTGCCTGAGCTTCTGGCAAACTGTAAAGCAAATGAACCATCAAGTGACAGACTTCTTGGATGTATTTAGCAAAGGGCTGACTGAAACAGCTAGACCCTGAGCTCCTCCCTGAAGGCTAAGAGATTCAAAACTGGCTGAAGCACAAAAAGAAGTTCCCATGGCAAGGATTTATCCTATACAGTGTAAGGATATACACATTCTCATATTCATACACCCCCATTCACCCAACTCTAAATAAACTTGGTAATAGATGACAAAAGAGAGTAAGGATCACTGGAATTTGTTGATCATCTTCTAAATAATTTTAGGAAGTTGTTGCAATTTTCTTTCATTCACCTATCCATCCATCCATCCATCCAACATACACCTACCACTGCACACCTACTCTGTACTTCCCACTGTGGTGCATGGGATATACATGTCTCCCATTCCAGTGGGAAACACAAGTAATTATCACAAAAGATCATAATATGTGCTATGAGACAGTGCTCCTGTTCTTTCTCCCTGTTACTTCTGTACCTTGCTTCTCTCTACCATACAGAACTTACCACACTTTCTATAATTTGCTTAAATATGTTTTTTCAACTAGAGGTCTTTAAAAAACAAGGGCTGTCTTACTCTGTATTCTCAATACTAAATATAATTCATGGCATAAAGTGGCATTCAACAACTGTAAGTTGAATCAAATGTATATATATTTGATCAAGTCATATTATTACATAATATAGATATACATTATACGTGGAAGAAGGGCTTATGGGAGCCAAGGAAGGCTTCACAGAGGAGTGATATCTGAGAAAAACCTTAAAGGATGAACCAGAAATCTTCTGGTGGAGGTTTCCTCTGGGTGTGTGTTTGGACTTTGTTCCAAAGGCAGTGGAGAACTACTGAAAGTTTCTAAGCTGACGGGAAAGGTTTTGTGATAGAATCAGATTTGATTTTAAGAATCATTTCTCTGAAAGCATTGTGGGAAGTGAATGGGAGGCTGGGAAAGCAGTAAGTCCGGGGGCAGGGAGGGTGAATAGGGAGGCTGTGATATTGCCTTGCTGGCAAAGAAGAATCCAGAGCAATTCAGGATGTTGAACTAACTGGCAGGATGTAGCTGGCTGGACTCCATGGCATGTGTTTTGTGTACCTATCTCACTTCTGAGTTCATCTATTTTTCTTGTGCTTATTTCTCTTTTGCCCAGATCCCCTCCTTTACTAACACTGTAGGAGAAATTATTCTGTCCTGCCCTACTATGTATATTATTGAGCTAACTTAAATCTTTTGTGAAATATGGTGGAGACATACACATACCAATCAATTACATGCGGTGGTTTAGGGAGAGAGAAGTTTTGGCTTTCTGTAAGGATGATAGGAGAATGGTGGGGCTGCTAGCCAAAGCATGGACTAGTGCAGGAGAGTGCTGGTTTGGGAGATAATGAGTTCCATTTGGGCATTCAAGAGAGCTGGCCAGAAATCAGCTGGAAATAACGGCTAGAGCTCAGAAAGTGTGAGACACAGGTTTGGAAATTGGCAGCATATACATCATTGCTGAAGCCAGTGGTGTGCTATTAAACTAGCTCTCAGAAAATAAAACAAAAATCCCCCCTCCCCCATTTGTAGCATTTGCCTATTTCTGTGGCATACATACTCCCACCTTGGCCAATTTCAAGCTACCAAGATGATGGTCACTGAACAAAAAGTTGAGAAGAGATGTGCACAACTGGTTCTTAGGAACTGGCTCTAACGTACCACTGGCTGAAGCCAAAGATGAGCAAAATTATCCAGGGACAAAATGAAGAGTAAGAGAGCTGGGAATAAAACCCTGGGAAGTATGGACATTTATGAGGTGGGCAGAAGATGAGCCATCAAAGGGGCTTGAGAAAAAGCAGACATAGGAGTAGGGAGAAAACAGGAGCAAAAGAAATCATGGAAGGCAAGGGAAGAATTACTTCAAGATGGATAGAGTGGTCTATAGTGTTAAATGTTCTTAAAAGGTGAAGTAAGATAAACAAGGGTAGAAAGTATCCACTGGGTTTGCCTACAAGGATATTGGAGGTGACCTGTGTGGTGAGAGCCCAAGCGTTAAGATGAAAAAGTCTTAGCAATGTTTTTAGGTTGAGTGGATGTTGGAGAGAAAAGGGGAGGCTGAAGATCTATAGGTGAGAAGGCGAACTTGAAGCTGTCTGTTCTAGAGTAAATCAGCTGTTATGGAATTGAGAATACAGATTACAGACGAAATGAACTCACCTTCGGTAGGAGAAAGAACGCTTCTTTTTCTGGAAATGCGATACCAAGTGATTATTAGGAAGATTAACAACATTGATCTCTCTTTAATTAGCCCAAAGAGATCTCAATAAGTTATATGATCAAAAGGCATCATGGGGCTTCCCTGGTGGCGCAGTGGTTAAGAATCCGCCTGTTAATGCAGGGGACACGGGTTTGAGCCCTGGTCCAGGAAGATTCCATGTGCCGTGGAGTAACTAAGCCTGTGCGCCATAACTACTGAGCCTGTGCTCTAGAGCCGTGAGCCACAACTGCTGAGCCCGCATGCCACAACTACTGAAGCCCACGTGCCTAGAGCCCATGCTCTGCGACAAGAGAAGCCACCACAATGAGAAGCCCGTGCACCACAAGGAAGAGTAGCCCCCGCTCGCCACAACTAGAGAAAGACTGTGCACAGCAATGAAGATCCAACACAGCCAAAAATAAATAAATAAATTTATTTAAAAAAAATAAAAGAAAAAATTAAATATTAAAAAAAAGGCATCATGAAAGGAATAAGAGGATAACAAAAGGTCTATACAAGCTACAAGAGAATTAAGCTCTACAAAACTGTAAACAGGCTGCACTTTTCCCCTAGAAAAGTAGTACCACACACAAATCCTACTTCCCTTGGAAACTGTGGTTGGTAAATGCCTAATTAAAAGAAGAACATTCTTTGGATATGTATGTAAGTATAGCTCCTCTCCTCCATTTTGAGAATATATTTAAAGACTGTGTTGGTACACATACATTTAAACACTTGCAAAATGGATTAAAAGCCATCTGATTTAAAGATGTTTTCAATGGGCTACCATGATAGAAAACATTATTAAAAAAACCCTTTCAGATCTAAAATAGGACTATCTAGGATAGATTTAAACTTTACAAATAGTATTATTTTATGGAATTAAGTAATTTTTCAGACAGAAACAGATCTTGCTTAAATACTCTCACTCTTTTTTTGGATTAAATACTCTTTAGGTAATGTAGTATGACTCTGAATTTCCATACAAGACTAACTGGTTTCAACTCTATGGTCTAGCAAGAGCCTGGAGTGACTGGTCTGAAAAGTTTTATTCAATTTGATCTTGACTCACGATGTGGAAAGCCTGAGCCTACATTTTCAAAGCAATTTTCTTCAGGATACATTACATTTAATTTACATTTTAACAAGGTTTGTGTAATAAGAGAGTGATTTATGAGTTAGGTTACCAGATATTTGGTATTTATGAGATATCAAAACTCTGTTACCTCCATGCTATTCTTTTTCTTTAAAATTAATTAATTAATTTATTTATTTATTTATTTATTTATTTTGGCTGCGTTGGGTCTTCGTTGCTGCTCACGGGCTTTCTCTAGTTGCAGTGAGCGGGGGCTACTCTTCATTGAGCTGTGCAGGCTTCTCATTGTGGTGGCTTCTCTTGTTGCGGAGTACGGGCTCTAGGTGCACAGGCTTCAGCAGTTGTGGCAGGTGGGCTCTAGAGCACAGGCTCAGTAGCTGTAGCACATGGGCTTAGTTGCTCTGTGGCATGTGGGATCTTCCCGGCCCAGGGCTCGAACCCGTGTCCCCTGCATTGGCAGGCGGATTCTTAACCACTGCGCCACCAGGGAAACCTCCCTCATACTATTCTTATTTTATCTTTTCATAAAAATTCTCTAGTGTCATAGCTATGAACCAAGTTTTTAACTATTGACAAATCTATTTTAATATTCACTGCAGAGGAGGTAACCATAAGGATCACTGAAATGATGTGTATTTTTGAAGCACCTATGGTATTTCCCTGTCACCCTCCCCATCTTCATCTCCCACTGCTCCCTCCACCTACTGTAAGAACTACTGGTGAGCTGGTCCCTGGCAATTTTGAAAAAGTTCCCTGAATATTCTGATGTGCAACTAAGACTGAGAACCACTGGGTATTTGAAAGAACAATGGACTTGGAAGACTTAAGCTCAAAACCTAAATTTGTTACTTTAGTGACATGTGATTCATTTTCTCAATAATGTATATTTGTTGAGGATTAAATAAGATAATATGTGAAATCACTTCATATATCTTCAACAATGGGAATATTTCTTGAAAGAATTATTATTATATTCCTAAATGTATTCCTATTTATTATTATTATTATATTCTTCAATAAATTCCTATTTATTCCTAAAAACTTCACTTGGGACATTCATTGACTGTTCTCAGCCTTTGGAGAGCCACGCGTCCCTGCAAGTTGATATCACAATTCACAAATTGATTGGTCAGCCATTTGAAATGGTTACATTTATTTCTAATGAGAACATCCTCTCTTTAAATAAGACATGGGCTACTTATTTGTAAATGGGAGGAGTTTTCTGCTGCAAAACTAATGTTTTATTGAGCATTAATGTAGGGGTGAATGATTTTCTTGGTTTTGCCTCAGAAAAGCTCTGAACTCTGGAGTGTCCTTTGTCCTTATGGGAACTCATAGACCAGATTATGTGTGCCTTTTGCCATTTGGAGATATTTCTTGAACATTTTCAATTCTCTAGACTCTCTGCCTTTTATTTCTAATAATAATTTAAGCTCCTTGAGGGAAAGGGCATGCTTTATACTTTTTCCAACTCCCCTCCACTCATAGAAGGAGTCAAATATTTATTTATTGGATAAAAATATGCAGGAAAAATAAGTGTTTGCTTCCCCCACCTTTATTATGGGATTCCAGAAAGGTACTATCTTTTACAAACATGGGTGGATTTTTCTTATTTTTTTCTTTTATTCTCCCTTTGGGCACCTGATGGGAAATGGGTTCTCAACTCTGGCTGTATAACAGAATCACACCAGGAAGCTTTGGAGAAACAATGTTGCCAGGATATCATCCCCAAGATTCTGATTTAATTGGTTTTATGTGGAGTATAAGCATTGTTATTTTTTAAAGGTTCTGCTGTAATTCTAATTGTAGCTAGGAGTGAAAACCTACAGGAGCACATAATAGGTGTTCACTAAATATTTGTTGATTTCATTTGAAGTTGAGAGGTGTGGTCGGCATTAGGTGGGTAGAATACTCAGTGTTCACCTTGTTATCTCCCCAGCCCTGATGGTAACAGCTCTCAGTGTAACTCTGGTGGGACAGTGAGCAGGTAGGTCAATGGATCAATGTTAAGTTCTCTGACATGCTATGGTTCAGCTGCGGTTGCGGTTTCAAGTCCTGATATGGAAACCCAGTGTCTATTTCTGTCTTTGCCTTTCTCTCTTCTTTGACCTCCTTCTCCCACCTCCCAGTGGAAATGTCATTAGGGTTGGAACTTTCTGTTTTGTTCATCACTGTATTTCTAGGGCTTAAAACAGTATCTGGCATATAACAGCTACTCAGAAAATATGAGTTCAATATATTTCTCTTTCTCACACATAAACATACAAATGCAAATAAAGAATTGCAAAAATAATCATTTTATGAGATTTTAAGACCCAGCCTTCTTAATATTACATTCAGAAACAAAACACTGGCATTACTGCTCTTGTTCGGTATAATTCATTCTTCTACTAGCAAGAAGGTACCAGATGCTTTAGAACTAAGGGAAGAACTACTCCAGTTTATCTACCTGAAATCTTAACATTGATTATGAATAATGTGAGTTTTGCTAAAACCAATTTGAATAAGTAAAAGTTTATTTCCACTTTCCTTTCTATCACTTTAATGCCTAACTTTTAATATTAACATATCAATAACATATTGGTATATTAAAACATGATTACATTACTCTTTGCACCTTAGATGTTTTTCTGCAGGAAAAGTATTAAGGAGAATAAACTGATGAATATTTTAAAAAAACTTTGAATGTAACAATTCCACAATTTAAAAAGTGTTTCATTATAAAGGCAGAGTGCCTTGCAGGAACAGGGGGACTAAGAGAACAGGGTCACAGCTTGGACTAAGGAATAGAGGTGAAAGCTGGAGTCAACTGGAGAAACTGGCCAAAACAGAAGTGCTGCAGTACTGGGGCTCCAGAAGAAATAGGTTATTAGATAGGAAGAGATGCTCTTCTTGTCTAGGGAATTTCCCCCTTTCTCCCCTCTGGCCCCTCTCCTACCCCAGTTAATTGCCTACAGCCCTAGATACATGGCCAGGAGTCCCTGAGAAAGCAGAGCAGAACTCAGGACTGGAACCCATAAGGCAGGAACCAGAACACCTGGCTGTTAATTTCCAGAGGATCACTTTGGACTTTTTGAGTGTCCGAGCCATAAGCCTCACTTAAATTGACAGTTCATTTATCTCCAAGAGTATAAATAATAATACTCACATCATATAATTGTTGCAAGATCCGAACAAGATAATGTACCTGAAAATGCTCTGTAAACTGTGAATCATTAGGTAAATGTTATTCTCACTGTTAGACTGAAGAATTTGTTGAGAAAAAAAATCACTGCTAATTTTTCCTTCATAGTCCATGAGAAAATGTACCTGTGCTAAAGGTATAATCACAGTTACACCACATTTCTAACAATCCATACAAAAATTTGGAAACACAGAAAGTTCCCAATTACTTGGTACTATGAGACAAGTTTTAATAGAAACAAAGATAGAAGCTTTTAGCCAGGAAAATGAAGGCACTTGTCAGATTTAGGACTAAGGCACAAATTATTGAGTGGAAGAACTGGTCCCAAGAATGAACAACTGGCCATTAGCGGGAGTTAAAGTGTATATGTAACAGGTGTTTCTGTAAAAAGTACAGAGCTAATCCAGACAATTCCACTTTTCCATGTTTCAAGGAAGCAAACAGAAAGGATTATTCTGTTTGTTTGTACCATCTAGCTACCAGGCAGAATTGAACTAAAAAATAGGAATGGCTTTTAAAACAGTTTTTCTTACAAGAGAAACTTGGAAGATTGAAATTTCAGACTTTCTAAAAAGAAAAAAAAATTATGGTTTGGATTAAAATCAAAGACCTCATAACAATGCTTTTAGTTTTTATTCATTTATTATAGTTGTTGAAATAGAACAATAGTAAAAACAAGCTTATTATGAACATGTATTGACAAACAATGAAATTACCACTCATCTTTGCATTCTGGTGTACCAGCTCTTTTTTACTTTAATTTGATTAGCAAAATATAGATATTCCTCAGAAACAGAATAATGACCTGGAAGAATACGACCCTTGAAATCTTTTAAGAATCCAACAGGATGAGAGATTGGTGGCTATATTTTAAAACTATGTGCATTATTGTTTGCCAAATCAAGTTAATGAAATGTTTACTGCTAGAGTGTTATTTTTAAGTTGACAAAAGCATTTTTGCTGACTTGCTCATTGGTCATACGCATGCAATTTAAAATGGAATTTCAAAATACTTTTATTACCTGTACCCATGAAGAGACTAACCGGGGTCTCAAGACTGTTCAACGATTTCTGACTTTCGGTTCACGTTAATAACAGAATTGTTAGTCTTGTCAAACATGTGGCTTTCTGTTTTAATAAGATTAAGGCCATAGGGTTCAAGCTTCTTTAGTTTAAATCTCTTGCACCTAACATTTCTTTGCTCTCCCAGCCAGATCAGGGTTTCTCAACCTTGGCACTACAGACATCCTGGGCTGGATGACTCTTTGGTGTAGGGCCTGCCCTGTGCATTGTAGGATGCTTAGCAGCACCCCTGGCCTCTACCCACTGAGTGCCACAGCACCACCCAATCCCAGCTGTGACTTGTCAGACACTGCCAAATGTCCTGTGTAGGGCACAAGCGTCCCCTACTGAGAAGCAGTGAAGTAGAGGAAGAACCATTCTCCTTCCTCTACTTGAGTTCTCGGGTCCATACCCACCACCACTTCATTTTACTTTAGTCAGTCTCTCTCTCTCTGGGTCTCTCTCCCCATCTGCAATCTGTGATTTCTCTCTTTGACAAACTAACATCTCAATTCTCCCCATTAAAAAAGGGTAAACATACAAATCAGCCAACCTCAAGTAAATTCTACAGCTCATGTAGTTACCATCCTCTTGTTTTCTTTCACTAGGAATTTTTAGGAAGACTAACTTTCATTAGCACTTAAACTGAGTTGTTAAAAATAATCTATGCCAGTGATATACTTTTCCTTTATTTTTTTTAAAGCTACAAACTCCACCAAGCACACATATATCTTTATTCTCTTTATTTTAAAATGGTATATGTTTATGACCATGAAATGGAGGGCCATATATTTAGTGTACCAAGCTTCATGAAAGACCACCTGATCCCAAGATATTTCACAACCAGTTTACATACTGATGCATGGGCACCATCCATCAAGCATCCTGTTGATGTAAGCTAGATCTTTATGTCTTACAATTTCAATGTAAGCTAGATCTTTATGTCTTACAATTTCAATATATTTGGTTCTTATTAAAATAAAAATGATTAGCATTTTCTACCTTGTATCCTCTTATAAGACTAAAAACAGGTATAAAAGAAAATTTAATACCTTACAGCAATTAATTCTTCTGTGACTTTTCTTGCTGTTGAATTTGGTCCACGTGCAGATTGTATCTCATGAATGAGGTCCTATCAGAATCAAAGCATTGTGATAGAGTGTGTTCTGGGGTCACAATGGCCTTAGCCTTCAATGTGCTTCATGGATATATGCAACAGGACTTGAGAAATGGCCTTTGAAACAAGCTTTTCTTATGATTATAAGAGACGCTCAGAAGGCTGAAAGGAAATTTCAGACTTATTTTTAAAAGTACGGTATGGCTAGCTTACTTTCCTGGGACTTACTATCTTACTGGACAACAAATTCCATTTTGGGAGCTCTTTGAATGTTCTGAAACAGTGTTCCTCAACCTTTTTTTTAAATAAACTATGGCCTCTAGTAGGATTTTTCACTCAATTCGCTCAGTACTCCAATTAACCCAAGTCTTGCTGAGCTTTAATTCTGGTAGTCTATGTTTTATAAAGAAAAAGACAATGTATTCATATGCTATTTCTAACTACCTATCCTATACTCCCACCCCCTATACCTTCCTTGTGGCAAACCCTTTAAATATTTATATTTAACAAGATTTATCTTGTTCCCACTAAATTTTTTCTTCCAAGATCAAACTCCTCAGTTTATTTAGCTCTGGAATCCCTGTTGCACAAATTCCTTACCATTGTGGTCATTTGTTTGTTAATATACCTTTTAAAATATGGCACCCAAATCTAAATGCATTATTTCATATGCACATTGAATTAAGGGACTATTTCAGTTTTTATTCTGTACACTGGGCCTTGGTGTTTGGCAACAGAGAATGTCCTCAATAAGTAGCTGTATATATGATTTTAACTTAGCTTCTCAATCAGGCAGGATTCTGAGTAAAAAAAAAAAAAAAGGTTTTTCTGTTACTACTACAGGAGTCTTTCCTTTCTACACACTGAGATCCCTCCTCCATAGTGGTTAAAGTGGTTGGCCAGAGAGGAGGCTCATTCTTTCTAAAAGACACTCAAAGGGGGAAATTCTTGGCAAAGATCCTGAGAGTAGAAGCCCCTTGCAGTGACCAGGGATAGAGGACAACTGACCACATCAGAAATTTATAAGAAAGTTAATGCAAGTGATAGAATTCCACAAACCTTTAGAGTTCACAAAAAAGTCATCCAGGGCTTATGAGCTAATGCAGACTAACTGGTGCCTTCTGTTTCTGCTCTGCCATTATCTATCAGTAATAAATGGTTTAATCCTAAAAATATATTATGTGGTTTTCATTCTTGGCTCTAGATTACTCATGGAGAAGACAAAATATAACCTTTAATTTGGTTTGACAAGACATCCTACATAATAAATAAATAAATTGCTACTAGTAAAATTGCACTCAAAGAATGCATTTTTGGCTCCCAATCACATTCCAATTTCACTAAAAAAAAAAAATCTGCTTAAGCCAATATATGATGTACTTCCAGAAATATGGATCAATCATACCATACCTGAACATTTGGTAGCACTCAGCTTTATGTTACCCTGTGCTTTATACCTGAACACACACACACACACACACACACACACACACACACACACACACATCCCTTTTTCATTCTGATTAACATATCACAGAAAACAAAACAATAAAAGAAAATCTACTAGGTAACTGATGTATATCATGTAGTATAGGATTTTTCTCCTCTTGGCCTTCCTTCAGCCTCTTCAGACAAAATCCATGTTCTTACTTCTTTTGGCAAGTTGTTCTACATTCTGAAATTATTCCATCAGATGGCCTATTCTCCTTTACTTTTATCCTCTGATTTTACCTTTCTCAGTAACTACTGTAGAGTCATATAGCAGACCGGTTTGAACAGTTGGGAATGGAGATTCTAGGTGAACAATGGGATGCTTCAATTTCTCTACATCAATACTTAGAGAAATCTTTCTTGGCTATTTCAATAATTCAGAGAAGTTAGAGAAAAATGTCCTTGAGAAATTATTTTCGAAAGGCTCTAAAGGCAAGTGAGATAATTGCTGTAAAAAGGTTCTGAACCATCTGAAAGGCATTTTTGATAAGTTCATTATTGTGTTTATCATTCCTCATGGACATAGAACAATGAATTCCCTCATATTTGTAGAGTGGGTACAAAAGCTCAGCTAATATGGGGGTACTTCAAAGACGTCTGCCCTACACATTCTCATACAGCACTGCATGTATTACTTTGATGTAAGAGACTAAAAAACATGCTTAACACAGCTGCCTTCAGCTGCAAGCCAACATTACATGGATTTATTTATTTTTTATTGCTGCATAAATTACCATTTCATAGGGTTGGGCTGTTCAATTGTCATCACAAATTTTATAAGCACATTTTTGAAAAACGAGGAAGGAACTTTCTCTGAAATACTACATAAGACATTAACAGAGTCATACAAATGAATGGTAGTCTGGATAGTTCCATGGTTAAACAATTTAATGGTTCAAAAATAGTTTAAAAAATCACCTGAACAAAAATGTTCACTCACTCATAAACACAAGGCTTCAGATTAAATTGGTGGATGCAAAATGTATAATAAGCATGGCTGGCATAAGAAAAAAGATGGTACAACAAAGAAAAGGTAGTATTTGTACTTACATATAATATCATTAAGAACATATACTAGGGACTTCCCTGGTGGCGCAGTGGTTAAGAATCTGCCTGCTAGTGCAGGGGACATAGGTTCAATCCCTCGTCCGGGAGGATCCCACATGCCACAGAGTAACTAAGCCCGTGATCCACAACTACTGAAGCCCGCATGCCTAGAGCCTGTGCTCCGCAACAAGAGAAGCCACCGCAATGAGAAGCCCACGCACCGCAACAAAGAGTAGCCCCCACTCACCGCAACTAGAGAAAGCCCACGTGCAGCAACGAAGACCCAATGCAGTCAATAAATAAATTTTTAAAAAAAAGAAAAAAAGAACAAAGAACATATACTAAAGTACATATATCAAAATACTTCTATGGGGTACTACCCCAAATTTCTACATGTTTTCATAGGAATAGAAACTTTTCAACTTTCCAATTGACAATTATTATCAATTAGTACTAGAATAAAACATGGAGAATGAATTGCTCTTAAACACCACTGGCCTGAGCACTCATCTCTGAATTCTGATAAAGTGTTCTGGATCTAGAAAGGATGAAATGTCCACAGAACAAAAGCCTCGATTATCTATGAGGCATTTTAGTGCAGGATATGTTCAGATATGAAATATATTTCATATATTCTCAGTCAAACTCTTTAGTTTCTATGTAGCAATCTCCTAATAGTAGCAGATTCAGAAACATACAGGAATAGCCGGGGCTATTCAGTTGTCTTTTCAGTAAAAATTGAAGATATTTGCAGCTCTACTTACTGAGCTCTCTAAAGAATTTATTAGCTCACATAAATTTACTAAACAAGGAGATGAGGGAGCCTTGATGAACCAACTACAAAGCTGTATTCAGAACTCTTTGTTCTTGTAATATTTTCATTCTTTCAACAAGGATCTATTTGAATGCCTATGTATTGGGCACTACTCTAGGTGTTTCATGTACATCTTTGTACATCATGAACATCTTTGTACATCATGAACAACATGTACAAGAGACATAAGGGATAGGTCACTGAACAAAAGAGATAAAAACCTCCACCTCTATGGAGGTGATATTCTAGTGGGAGAAACAGACAATAATATAATAAGCAAGCAAATAATATTGTATGTAAGAAGGTAGTAAGTGTTGTGGAAAAAAAAGGAAGAGAGGAGCAGTCTACGAAAGGACTGAAAGTGTACGGGTGGATTGATCAGGTAGACCTCACCAAAAAGCCCAGCTCTGAGCAAAGCTGGAAGGAGTCTAGAACATTAGTTGAGTGGTTCTGGGGGACAGCATTCTACAGAGTGGGGAGCAACTGGTCCAGAGGTGGGAACACACATGGCATGTCTGAGGTTTGTTAAGAGAACAGGATTCCAATAAAAATGTATTGAAGGTAAAAATCTCCCTATTTTATTTCTAGAAATAGCATAATATCCAACTTCTGTAAATTATGAACATAGGTCTTTATGCATGGAGAACCATCTAGAATGAAGCTCATTAACATCTTATAGGAGGTTATTTCTGGGTAGTGGATCTTGGGTGGTTTTTACCAACTTCTTTCCATTTCTTTATATTGTTTTAAACTAATGATCATATTAGATTTACAGAAACAGGATTATTTAACAACTAATGCAGGGACTTCCCTGGAGGTCCAGTGGTTAAGACTCCGGCTTCCACTGCAGGGGGCACAGGTTCAATCCCTGGTCAGGGAACTAAGATCCTGCAAGCCATGTGGAGAGGCCAAAAAAAAAAAAAAAAAAAGAAAGAAAAACAAAACAACTATTGCAAAGCATAAACTTCTATTTATGTATATTTACAAATGACTAAAAGGGCATATTTGTCCAGAAAGTACAATGCAAAAAACATTATACTTGGCTTTGTAATATCCTCTCATGTACCTTCACTAGTATTCACACCTGTACATGCATAAATAAACATCTGTACACATTTTTTCCTCCTTTAGGTGAAGATGAGAAAATAACATGGACTTTAGAATCAGGCATACCTGGTTTAAACCCCAATTCCAATCAAACTGCACAATGTTGGACAAGTTATTGAAATATTCTGACTTTTCCACTTGGAAAGTAGGGATTCAAACATTCATTAAATCTGTTTTAAATGACAGTTACGTACTATTGAGGGTGCTGGGATTACTACTGGGAATGACTGGGGAGACAGAACACACAGACGAGGAGCTAAGGCAACGTGCCAAATGCTGTGACAGGTAAGGGTGCCACAAAAGTCTGGATGGAGGAAGGAGGGTTTGACTCTTCCTAAATCATTTAAGGAAGGCTTCACTGAAGAGGTAACATTCAAGCTTAGTCCTAAGGATTAAGTAGGAGTAGGCCAGGAGGGTAGGGGGAGAGTTAGTGTTGGGGCAGCAGAGGCAGCATGGTTAAATGTAAGGAGGTGTGAAAGGCCTAGGGTCAGGTGTCAAAAAACTACAAGCACCACACATCAGCACAGGGTGCTTGTGAGGCTCACCAAAGCAATGCACGGGACAGCGCTCCGACACGGTGCCCATGCAAACACGAGAGGTCAATTGTTTCCCAAACCTGGGGGTCCCTTTTGCCTCCTCCCTTACCCATATATACCTCCTTAGCAAGCCCACTATCTTTTTGGTCTCACTATTCTCCAAAGTTCATGCCTTCATTATGCTTCATTTGGCTGGAAGGGTTGCAACTGTTCAGCAAACATAGTATGTACTTCACCAGTGTCAAATGCTTTCAGCTGCCTGACTCTAGCCTAGCTAGAGACCTTGGAAATGTCACTTACTCTCCCATGTCACTTGTAACTAGTAATGCAGAAAGAGTAACAATGATCACTTACCAAGTACCAGGTAGGGTGTCAAGCCCTACAAATACATCGTCTTATTTGAGTCTTACAACAATCTTAAGAGAATGGTACTGCTACAGGCCCCCAACCCCTTATCCATAATTTTGAGATCTAAAAAGCACTGAAAGCCAGTAGTTTTTCCTTAGTTTGTAACAAATTCATTTGGATAAAACCTGAATTGAATGCATATAAGGCTATGTATCATTTTTATTCCACTTATAAATTCCCATATTGCCTGCTGTGAAAACACAAATGTGTTGGTTATGAGGCACTGCCTGAGACCTTGTTGGGGAAGTTATCTAACACATCTAATTACTATACAATATAATCTTTCTGAAAAATTCAGAATTTCAAAATATCTGATGTAAGAATTTCATCTCTTATCATGGATGAGCAAGCTGAGACACAGAGAGGTTAAGTAACTTGTCCGCAGCTAATATTTAGTAGACCCAGGTCTCAAACTCAGGCAATTTGTCTCTAGCTCCTAGACTCTTAACCTTTTAGTTAAACTTGCTCTGAGTGTCCAATAAATTCCAAAGGCTTCCAAAGACAGCTATGAAGTACTGTAAGTCTCACTTTATTATCCTTACTGCTTTATCTGAAGTAGGCTTCTCATCATTTCCAAGACATATTCTCTGCTTTCCAATTTCTAAGTAATCTTTGCTCAGAATTCCCTTTCCTCCAATGCTGCTTTAATACTTCCTTCCCATCCCTCCATCCCTTCAGGTTCAACTTCAATGCCAAGTTCTTCAAGATAACGTTCTGGTTTCCCTCAACCACAAATGAGTTTACTATTTCACCGTTTATAGTACTCTGTATTTCTTTTTTTTCAGCCTCTAGACAAATTTAACCTTATATAATAGCTATCTGTGAGCCTGTCTCCCAACTACATTGTGCCCTCTTTCAGGGCTGGCAGGAACCATGTCCCATTCACCTTTATGTTCCCATAGCACTAGACCAGTGCTATGGATATCATCATTATTCCATAAATGTTGGCTGCAAGAATAAAAAGGTAACAATATTTTAATTAATGAGTTTTGTATTGACGTATATAGGTGATGTTTTAATACACACAATGACAGACTTAATCTTTCCCTTTTTAAAACATTATCATCTTCAAGTGGAATTTTCTGAAGAATTTTCTCTTGCTTTTCATGAGACTGAACTAACAAACAAAACAAAACAAAACAAAAAACAGGGAGAGAAAAATAAACCATTTCTACTTATGAACATCTAGACTCTAATGCTGGCTCATCACCTTGAACTTTAGTTCCCACAAAGAAATTATCCTATTAGAAAAGTGAACATGATATAACATCTTTAGAGTCTTTCCATTCTGATGAATTTGGTTGGTAGAGGGAATTACTGAAGAGAGCATTTCATATTTAGATTCTATCCTGAGTATGCAAATTCTAAATGCTTTACTATTAAGAATTTATTTCTAATATTTTCCAGAGGTAGGGCCTAAAAAAGTGTTTTCTTTTAAAATGTCTATTTCTTATTTCATGTAAAGGATGGCTGCAGGTGGAATTATGAGCGGCTTCAAAATGGAATATTAATTTTAAAGAGGACCAGCTGACATAATTTGCACATGGAAAATTTGGCCTATTTCCATTTTTCTTGCAGTTTTTTCTTTTAGGTTAATAATGTATATATGCATATTATGTGCTTTGAACTGGCTTTCTAGCAATGGTAATGGATTCCTCTTATTCCATCCACATTTGTAAATGACTGGCTAGGATTAGGCCATCAAACAAAGTAAGTTAACTGTTCCATAAAGAAACCCACTCAACAGTTCTGATCTCAGCAGTCTCATGCTCCATTCAAAAGATTTCATTCTATTATTTTTCTGATAAAATTTGGAAGTTAAATGAGCTTAGTTAAACTATACCATTTGTGACATACATTTTAGGGCCTCTATGCTAAAATCAACTATTTTTTTTTGTTGTTGAAATGTATTTCATGGAAACACCAAAAAAGAATTTTATTCCTTTTAAAGGCAAAATCCCATGAAAACAAATTATTTAGGTATATTTACTATCTTACTTAGCATCTCTCATATTTGATCCGTCTACGTCCTCTCTGACTCCACTTCTACTGCCTATAGGTTCTCATCATATCATGCTGAACCACTGGAATATACCTTTAATTTGCTTCCCCTGCCTTGGCTCTCTCTACCCTCTAAGTTATCCTCCACTTAGATGCTAGAATGACTTTTCTAAAATGTGAAGCCATTAATGTTATTTTCTGGTTTAAATCTCTTCCCTGGCTTCCCATTGTCTCTGGGATGGTCAGCTGCATTGTGTGACATACCTTCTTTGCATGCTATGCTGCCTACTGCTCATCTAGCCCTATGCTCCTTATAATGAAACCGTGTACAGTTCATGCCAGGTTGCTTCATCCCTCCATGCCAGTGCCCATGCTGTTCTCTCTATCCAGAAAACAAGAAACAGCAGCAAATCTCAACATTTAACTAGCTCTCTTGACATTTGTTGACTGGGGTTGGTTGGTGTGGAGCTTCTGGTAAACATTTAATCTCAACTCAAGAGGTCCAATCTCTGGCTTCCCTGGATTCAGGTCGTCATCATCATGGCAACTTCTGTTGGTCCCTACCTCATATGAAACCTCATCAGGATAACTTTCATTAGTGCTCGTAAGCCAGACATTTAATTAGAAATGACTTTCAGGAGAAGCCCACTAGAAGTAACAGATGCTATATACACTGCTCTTATCTAAAACTAACTGAGGTTTTAGTATTTAGCACAAGTAATTCTGAACTGCTCTACAGTAACAAATCACACTATCATAAAAATACTCAATTTTTTCATTCATTTAACAAGGTTTCACAATGTAGCTAGGTTTCTTTATCATCATTTGGGAAAAAATTTCAGCAAAATTTTCCTATGGAAAATGTGAGCCAACAAAGAGGCATGTTTTACAGCAGAAAGAAATTGTCAAATTATGAATGAAGTTTCTCAAAAATGTGTAGAGTATCTTTAATTTATGCTGTATATACCAAATAATAAGGGCCAATCTTTTGAAAGAAATGATTTTTCTAAGTATATATTTATTTTTATTATTACCATCTAAACCTTATGAACTTTAAGCTTACAAGTCCAGTCTCCTAAAATGGGAAAATTTCAAATGTGCTTTATGCAAAATATAGCTTTCTATGAAAGTGTCCATTTTTGACTACTTTGTGATGTTTTATATCAAGGATAAACCACCAGCTGACATTCAGAATGAAGATGTCTAGAGCTACAAAGGAATACCTGACATTATGAGATGCAATGTGGCTTCCTCTCCTTCCATTCTACCATGTTTAGCAAAAATAAAACCGATAGGCATATTTCAAAAGAGAATAATTTTAAAGTCCTTTCAAGTCCCAGTCATCCACAGTTTAATTTAATATGATTCTCAATGACTTGGCTTTACTGAAATGCTAATTTACTTTAAAAAAAAGCACTTTCCTTAATTTCTTCATCCTGGAAATATTATTTTTCCATTTAAAAAAGCCCAACCCCAAAACTATAACCCTTCAAATTAAATACTATTCCTTAGGGACTTTTCTTCTACAGCAAAGATTTTGACTATCACTTAATAAGCACACCCAATGCCTCAACCGTGAGCACCAAGACCTGTGACCTGGGCAGGGAATGCCTACTAGTAAGGGAACATGTCTTAAGCTACTTAATTTTCCAGGCCTTGCTGCTCAGTGCCTCTGGCAACTAGTGAGTGTTCAGTGAGAATATGTTCAATGAAGAATGAATGGAAATGTCCACAGTAGCAAGTGGAGGTAGTGAAATGAATCAGGCTGTTGATACATACAATACCTTAAACTTACTCAGAAAAAAAAATAGGAACAGACCAAAACAACCCTGCTTCCAACAGTTATGTTACAGTCATTTGGCCTTTACTTTCCAACCCCTAAAGCACTTTTTAAAATATTTAATGTATTAAGTCTCATTGCATCCTAAAAGGTAATAAACACAATTATCACTTCATTTACAAGTGGAAAAATGGAAGCATAGCTAGAAAAAAAGAGAGAGATCGAGAGACACACACAGAGAGACATACATCCTATAGGAAAAGAAATAAAATTTCACAATGAATTCAGACTTTCACTCTAACATTCTAACTACTAGTGCAGTTCATGGTTCAAGGTTTGAATCCCACACTGGAACGCTGAAACTAGTCTGCCTAGGTTTGAATCCTGGGTTTGCTTTTATTAACTGTGTTATCTCACATATACCATGTGTCTGTTTCCCTCATCTGATTAATAGGGGTGATAACAGTACTTACTCCATAGGATTAATATAAGGATTAAATTAAATAATATATATGTAAAATGCTTAGAAAAGTATGTGACTCATTATAAGTTCTATTTAAGGGTTTGCTAATAAATATTATTATTCTTTCCATTAAATCAGTGAAAATTAAATTTATTTTTGGGGGCAGGCATATTTTGGCAGTGGAATTATTTCTTGAAAACCAAATATTATGCAGAACTCCAATAAATAAACAGACAAAAGCAGTTCTGACTTAAAAAATTATCTCATACATTTAAATGTATGATGTAGTTTTAAGTTAATTGTGTTCATAATGAGGCTGTTTTGGTATAAAAATTTATAATTTGTAAGATGATAGTTACATACTTCAATTATCCTAAACCTCCATCTTACTTATTTCTGTATTTCATTTTTGTTGCACAGTGTCAAGAAAAGTTTGATTTAAGTAGTTCCAAAGGTTTTTTTTTTTAAGCCTTCAATGAAATTGATCCAAGGGCTTGAAACAGGAATAGCAACAATTTTTTTCCAAGTAGAATTATTAGAAATATTTAAAAACTGCTTACACTCCTTATAATAAATCAAGAAAAGAACAATATGGGCTAATAACATAAAGTCATGATGCATCATGCTAGCCATTCACTTGTTCCTGCATTACTAAGTGGTGTACAGTGAAGACAGGTGTCATTGACACTGCCTGGCATTTAACTGACTACTGTGTATATGTGCCTGCAATAGTTAGCCCTGCTTTTGCAATTTTACATGTGTAGACAGGAACAGGGCTGAATTTGGATATGCAAAGCCACACCCTCCCTAATCAATGCCATGGGTACCAGACGTTCAAAGATAGTGTGAAGTGGTGGCAGAAGATTTCATGAGGTCTGGAAAAAAAAAAAAGTTAACAGAGCAACATAGTTATTTAAGTTGATAGTTCTCCAATGTGACTTTGGTATATAAGACATTTTAGTGTAATTTATTTTATTACAATTTTTAGACAGTTAAAATATTTATAAAATAAAATTTGAATCACATGTTTGTGGAACTCCGGAAGCATATCTGTAGAATAATTTAAAAACCACTGGACTAGGATTCTAATTCCACCTAGCATACAGACAGCTGAAAAGTATGTCACACTCACCCTAAAAAGAAGAAAAGGTAGAATAAAACATAAAAACATAACTTTACTTGAGTCCAGAGAGCTCAGGTAACAGGGTAAACAGCCAGCCTGAAATCCAAGAAGGGGCAGGTTCCTCCAAGGCAATTTGGAACCTGTAGACTGGCTCACTTGTGGCAGAACACAGAGCAAGAGACACCCACCAGGCACTATAAGCAGTTAAGAAGTCAGCTAAATATTTAAGAAATTGCTAAAGGACAAGTATAGGCTAGAGTGAGAGTACAGGACTCTTGGGAGCTGCAATCACAAGGGCGTTCAAACCCACTCTCCACCAGGTGCTCATGAGAAAGATGGGGGAAGGGTGGGAAACCAGAGAAAATTTCTGAACAGGAGAGAACAAGACAGAAGAAAATGGTCAGATTTTTCCTCCAAATAATTAAAGACATAAAACAACAGGTCCAAGGAACCCAGAGAACCCTGAGTAGGATAAACAAGAACAATTACAAAATCATATATTCAAACTACTGAAAATTAAAAATAAAGAAGAGATCTTGAAGGAAGCCAGAAAAAGAAAAGACTATATATGGAGAGGAACAAACATAAGGATTGTACCAAACTTCTTGCCACAAACTATGCAAGCCAGAAGACAATCAAGTGACATCTTTAAAGTGCTGAAAGAAAATCACTAGGCTAAGACTGTTCTCGGAGGCAAGCTTAGGTCCAGCAAGGGTCCTACTAGTAATCTGGCTGCAGTTCCCTTGAGGAGTTACTTTTCCCAAGTTCATGGTGTCTGTATATTTGTCTTGGACATGGCTTAATAATTTACCTAAAACATTCAATAAACAGACAACACCACATTACCATCCAATTCTATTCTATATGTATGATTTCTGTATGATTGTTGTTTAGTTATAAGCAGAAATGAGTAGTGTATGTAGGTCACAGTATCTTTTTACTCTCCTCAAATAGACTAACAACAGCACAAACTTATATAGCCTCACTATGTTCTACTTTCTAAGTGCTTTATACTTATTAAAAGAGACACTGTATTACTTTTTGCATACTAGCCCAAAGAAAATATGCATTAATGTATGCTGTTGATTTTTCTAACCTTTCTTTCTACAACTCACTGCATATTTGACTTCCACATCTGAGCAAGAATGTTACTTTTGGAATGACTCTGATACTCAAGATTGCTGAAATGTCTCTTTCCCTAGATTATACTATTCAAAATAGAACTTTCTTCCTCCTCCATGCCTCCTGGTATTGCAATCACTTTCTATCTGTTTACTCTATTTTTTTTCATAGCACTTATTACTACATGACATATAACATTTTAAATATATTTGCCTGTTCATTGTCAGTCTCCTGTGCTAGAATGTTCAACAGTAGGGACTTTATTTCTCTTGGTCACTCATTGCTGTATCTCCAGCACTTAGAATAGTTCCTGGAACTAGATGGAATTCATTATGTATTTGTTGAATAGATGCGCAAATGAAGGGAGAATACATGAACAAATAAACAAAGTCCCTTTTGCCTAGGGAATCTGGTAAACTTGGGGTGGGGAAGAGCAGAAGTAGAAGAGAAGTTGAGTAGTGGTTGAGTAGAGCAGAAGTTGAGTCCCTGCTATGTGAAAGGGGCTTCACTGGCTTCATCTTAAATGTCCAGCACAGTCCTTGGAGTATTAGCAGACACTCAATAATATTAATTGTAATTACTGATTATTGTTCTTATCTCATGAACTCATCTTAACAAAGCTGTGAGTGTGCTACCATTTTCTGGTTTTGCAAATTCAAAAAAGTCCAACAACACGCCCATGTTACAGAGTTAGGAAGTGGCAGTGCTAAATCCACCCAGGTGTGGCAGGCACCAGAGCCCCATACCCAGAGGTGGGAAAGAGAACACTGAAATGTTCATTGTCCATTTCCTTGAAGCTCACTTCATGCGCTCATTACTTCGTCTTGCTTCCTGAGGGGCTAAATTGTGATCTTTTGTTGAATAAAATTGAATGAATTTTTATTATATGTCATAAAATAATAGGCTCTTTCCTCCAAATTTGGGGTTTTATTCTTGTTTCTAACTTGTTCGACCTGACAGTGATAACTTTAAAGTGAACAAGGTAAAAAAATGGACTTTACTAAAGTTACCAAAAAAATTCAGTTTAATAAAGCCCTCTAAAAACTGCAGGTCCACACCATAATAAATCAACCTGCGCTTGAAAGTGCAAACTGTATATACTGGCACCTGATTCAGCTAAGATAAAAACGACAAGTCCTTCAGTGATAAATTGTCCTCTCCATATTATCCAATGGAAATATTCATATTGTCCAATACCTACAAGCAATTAGAAGGACTGAGTTTAACTTTCAAATTAAAAGGCCATTAAGATGGAGAACAGTTCCCCAATCTGTCTCTGAAAAATATTCACAGAACCTTCTTGGTCTTAAAGCTTGGGAGGAATATAGTACGTTTTCAGATTCCTTTTGTCACAGAGCAATTCAGCCAGCTAACATCATCGTCAAGGAGAGCTAAACTTTGAGCTAATCTGCTCCCTACCTCCACCCCAGGCCTAGGAAAAGAGGTATTGAACGTCGGACAGGATACCTGCATCCCAAATCTCTGTCTCCCTCACTGCTACCAAAACTGGGAAAGATGTGTATTTAGAAAGAGGTTTAAGTATAAGTTCATTCATCTCTCATCAAGTGTGTAGTGTGTTCATTATCTCCCTTACCATGGTGAGGTTTTGCTTTTCAGTCTATTAGTTACCTACAGGATGCGAGTATGAATTCTATAAGGCCTGAGAGGAGATCCTGATAAGTCCCATATAATAAAGCAGATATTAGATGTCTACCAAGACCTGGCAATACAATTTAAAATGTCAAAATAAGCAAGACAAAAAGAAGCATTTACATATGTATTTGTACTTATATATTTTAGATTTGTTTTTATGAATATATTATGGTTTAATATTTAGAAGGAGACTGAATTAGTAAGCATATTGAAATGGGATTTGCAGAATTAAGGCATTAAAGCAGACCAGTTTTTGAAATGTATAACTTTGCACACACATAAAAATGAGTGTCTACCCACTGACCTCTTATTAAAAAGGAATTCTCAAACGAGTATTTAAAATTTATTAACACACCCACTAATTCCTATAGAGACCACAGGAAGAGAGAGAGAGAGAGAACATTTTTATTTCTTTCCTTTATGCTGTGTCTACATAATGCTCCTAAATTCTCATGAAATTCATTGAGTTCTAACACAGATCTCAAAATCCAAACTTCAGCTTTATCTTTCGGGTGGCCTCATTTTGCCCTTCAACTTTCTTAATAATTGTCATTCCATCCACTACTCCTTTAGTTCTGCACCTAATTTTGTGAATAGATAAAAGGAAAGCGTTTAGTGGTCTCTGCCCCAAATTCTTTGGTCTGTTTCTGGCTCTCAGCTTTTATTGCCAAAGGCATGAAGATCAAAAGATGCTCTTTGCTGAAGTGTTTACTGCCTTGTAACATACCCTCTCACTACAAAGGAGTTTTTTATTTACATCTAACATGAAATAGTAAGTTCCAAAGTAAAAGGCCTGCATCAGACAGATGCAAGCGATAGAATTTTCTTGCCCCACACTCAAGAAAATTCACATAATTAACATTAATATCTAAATGTCTTCCAGAGCAAAAAATACCTCTTAGGGAGCGGGTGCAGCTCTGGCTTTCTTATGGATTTCCTTGGCTTCACCCATACCTTCAATCTTCCCCAACAGGGTGGTGACATGGGCTCATTTCACTAGCACAGAAACGACTCGCGACTGCCCTGGAAACCTGAACCATTATTTACACTGGAAAGAATGACTGGGAGCCGCTGTGCCCAGCAGCAGACAGCACTAGAGGCAGAAAATGGGGTTGTGTCTCCAATCTGTTATTACTGTCATAAGTAATGGAGAGGAATAAAATGGATTACCAGTGCTAAATCAAACTGGGAGGTTTCTGATGCTGCTGCAGGACATTGGCTTCTCACAGTTTATGATATCATCAGGCTTCTTGATGAATTTACAGTCTGGTAATCCTGCCTTGGCATTAGTTTTCCACATGCAAATCTCTGGAATATAAGTCAACTCAGCAAATGAACAGGACTAGGGAACTCCATTGGGTCAAGTTTATTTCAACCTCAGGGAAAGCTAAGACTGGTTGTCTTCTTATTCCTTACCACATTTTTTAAGGTAATTAAAAGACTTGTCTGAATGACATCTTTTCCCATGCTTTGCATATTCATCGATGCTTATTATGTCTCTGCAATATTATTCTGTTCCTGTCAGAACCAGGTTCCTTCTCATTAATAACATTTGCACTGATTCACTTACTGCTTAGCTGGACTGTATTATCTATATTTTACCATTTTACCCATTTGTCCACTATACTCCTTGTTGGTGTGCTAGTTATATGCCTAATTCACAGTTTCCGTCTAGTCTACATACACCTAGGCTAGGAACTAGGTCTACATAATTAAACTTGTACAAGACCTACCAAAAGAGTATACAGGTGGCTTTTTAGGATGACCAAAATTCAGTGACCCCAATGTGATTATTCATTCATTCATTCATGCTAGTGTAAAAAAGGGAACAGTGTTGCTCATCATCCAGATATATGAAGGGTTGAATCTCAACCACTGCGCCCTGAGGGAAATTCAGGTTGGAAAAAAACAGATTGAGGCATTCTGTGCTATGGTAAAAGGCCCTTAGATAGTTAAGATGCATATCTCAAGAGGAATTTCAATGACCCAAGATTCTTGCATCTTCCCATAGAAAAGTACACAGAAAAGTACTAAAATCATTAACTTCAGATATCTGTTCTTTGTGATTAGCAGTAATCTGTCTCCTCCCCTACTTTTTGGGAGGAGTTCCTTAGAGCTATCTGAGAGGCTGTTTCCAGGCTACAGTCCTCAGGAAGAACCTGAATAAAACTTAAACTCACAACTTTCATGTTGTATGTTTTTCTTTCAGTGGACACTAGGAAGCTACTCTACCCTCTCTTATGGGGATGATGCTGCAGGGAGAGGGCTGCTCTCAGCAGTTGGAGAGTTACTGGGTGCCCTAGGCCCTACCCCAGACCTTTCAATGATTCCACAGGTAAGGCCCTGGTGAAGGCACCTAGCCCAAAGCTACAGCCTACTCAGGTTCCTGTCCCCACACGCTGGTACTGACTTAGATCAAGGAGTGGCCACAGGATAGATACTGAGGGGGGAAGTGGCAATTTTGGAAGTGAGTCTCAGAGAGATCAGGGGATGATAACATATTTTCATCTGCATCTTCGGTGAGACCTGGTTCCTGACTCCCAGACCTGTATTTCTACCTGGATTCTAGAGACATCTCATACTCAACATACAGAAAAAGAGGATTCCTTACAAAGCGACTTCTTTTCTTGCATGGTGAACTTAGTTGCTGATTTCAGCAACCCATACTCTCTTAGACACCAAAATCTGCCAATTCTTGCCATTAAATATCTTGTGAATATACCCTTCCTCTTCAGTCACATAGCTAGGACCATTGCCAAGCCCTATTCCTTCACATGGATAATTGTAGCAGCTTCCTAACTCATCGTCCTGCCTCTAGTCTCCCCCCCGCCTTTAACTGCATCCTTACATTTATCTACAGTTGACCCTTGAACAACATGGGGGTTAGGGGAACCGACCCTCCCCATAGTCGAAAATTTGCATTTAACTGATAGTCAGCCCTTCATATTTGCATTTCCTCCATGTCCACATTTCTACGACTGTGGATTCAACCAACTGCAGATCATGTAGTACTGTAGCATTTACTACTGGAAAAAAAAATCCATGAATAAGTGGACTGGTGCAGTTCAAACCGTGTTGTTCAAGGGTCACCTGTATAATTTGTTCATGGCATTTTGCTGCTTAAAATCTTTCCAATGGTTGGCTACAACATGGAGGATAATGTTTAAGTTCTTCAAAATGGTAAAAAGTCCTTCAAGACCCACCCCAGCTTCTGGCTTAACCTCTATCACTCTCTCTTACAAAGTCTACCTCTCCCACTATCCTGACTGATGTCTCATATACAGAATGTCTTGTCATTTCCTGAATGAACTGTGTTCACTGCTCTTTCTCAAACTCTAGTGACCCTATACATAAAATGTCTAGAATTCCCTTCCTTGCTTGTCTACTAGTAAACTCCTACAAGGAAACCATTAGGTTTCAGTTAGGCAAGGAGATAGAGAAAGTATTCTGCCATTAAGAAGCCTGAGAGTGAAGGAGAACACAATAGAAAGGGTGGGGAAGCACAGAGCATGCTGGTATGAGACTTTGTGAATGAACAGAAAACCATGTTTGTTTCCTTTATGACATTTATCTCAGTTTATTATACACCTGAGAGGACTTCAGTCTCATATATCTCACGCACTGTTAAGGCTTAAAGGGCAGTGGGGGAACAGCGGGCATTCCCTACTCAGAGATAGACTGCAAGCTCTGGGGCTAGACTGCCAAGGTCCGAAACTAGACTCTACTACTTATTAGATGACCTTGGGCAAGTTACTTATTATTCCTGTGGTTCTGCTAAATGTGTTTAGCTGCTAAATGGTAATCTACTTCAGAAGGTGGCTGTGAGAATGAATGAATTAATACATATACAGTATGAGGTTGAACAGTATAAAATTACCATTTTTATAGGTCAAAATGCTCAAATATCAGCAAGTGCATATGGTTCAACCAAACATTTAAAACAATGCCTAATGAATAGTACATACCCAAAAAGTGTTATTGTTTCTTCTCATGGATGCTTCTAAACCATTCGTTGAGGTTTATATCACCCAATGGTCTTTTCTCATTGATGTCCTCTTACTAATCTCCAGGTTCCTTTAAAACAAGACTAGGCCACTTGGATACAATTTTTAACACAACCCTTGTCCTATCACCATCCTGGATGATTTCAGTATCCATCTTGTCAACCTATCCAACTCTTCACCTTCTTCACCTCCAGGGTCACCCACATCAAGGTCATACCCTGGAATACATCATCAAGTGGTGCTGCTTCCCATCCCATATCCAAAGATGATGACAATCTCCGATATTTCCAGTCCTCTCCTGCCTGTGCTTTAACTATCTCTCTTCTTTAGTCCCAAGAGAACCATAGTTTCTTGACCCCTCTCCTGGCCTCACTGCTTTACCCAGCTGGTATACCATGATTCATATCACCCTAACACTCTCTCACCAATAGCTTCAACTACATTGGACCTCTGTCCTTTTGCTTCACTTGTTTAACAAAACCTCAATACAGGATCAACTCAAAAATATACTTTCTATATTTCATGACCCAGCTGTTTAAACACAGTTGAAGAAAATCAGCTTTCAGACTGATGCCACTATAAATCTGCAGCCCTCAATCTCTGCACAGTCTCTCACTCATCCTTGCTTAGCTTGCCTTTATTTTACTCAGCAACATTTCAAAACTGTCATTATGCTCAAGACTCCAACCAAAGCCACATCTCTCTCAGCAGATGACCTCATCTTCTACTTCAGTGAGACAATTACATCTACATTATCTCAGCGTCCTCCCCTTCCTAGCTATCTCTGGACAAATTCTTACACTCTTTCTTCCTGTTCAGAAGATGATGCATCCCTACTCTGGTTCAAGGCTCTGCCCTCCACATATGGCCCCAATCTTCTTTCATCTCTCTGAGGATCTTGTTCTATCAATTATCCCCCCTCTTCCCTAAATATTCAACCTCTCACTGCCTATTTGCTTTTTCCCCTAAGCCCAGAAGCCAACTTAACTTTGGGCTTAATACGTTAATATTTTCCTCTTCTTGAACCTGGGTTGTCCTCTAGGAACTGTCCCCTTCCTTCTCTTCTAATCCAAGGGATTTGAAAGAGAGGTCTGTGCTCAGTATCTCAACTTTCTGACCCTTCCCATTTACCTTACAGCAAACCACAATCTGACTTCTGCCCTGGCCATTGAACTGAAAACTTCTTTCATGAGCCCACCAACGAACTCCATAATGCCATCCCAATGGACAAGGATCAAATCTCTGTTTTCTCTGCTTTTTCTTTCCAGTCTCCCTCATGGGTTCCTCTTCTTTTGTTTGCCCTTGAATGTTTGTATTCCTCAAGGCTTCTCCAGTGGTACTCTGCTCATTCTACGTACTCTACTTGTACAATTTCATTAGCTCTTGATTTTAAATATCATTGATAAGGGGTGACTTCAAATCTGTATTTCTAGTCCAGATTCTCTTCCAATGCCTGCCACATTTATTTACTTGGATAGCCCACAGGGACTTAAACCTAATGTATCATTCATTCAGTTTTTAAAAAAATATTTATTGATGACCCACACTTCATACTAGTATTCAGTAGTAAATAAGACAGCAAGGTAGGCCCTTTATCTTTAGCCTTGTTTCTCATTACCACCTCCAATTAACCTTTAGACCATAATAATACCAAATTTTCTGGCAGCAGTCTGCCATTGTCTACTAAAAGAAGACTAAATACGGGGGTCCTTTGGACATGCCAATCTTCCAGCCTAGAATTCCCTTTCCATGTTCTTTTCAATTTTAAGATTTTAAGAGAAGTCTTGCCCTCCAGGGAGCCTTCTCTGAATTCCCAAACTGGGCTAAGTGCCTTTGATCACTGCATTGGCTACGATGTGCTAAAACTATGTATTTGCACATGTCTTCCCACTGGATCTCCAGGGCAGGAATTATGTCTCTCCAATGAACATGACTGGCACATAGGTGATAAATGTTTGGGATTACTCAGCTAAATGCAATCTTTCCCTCTTCAAACACCTGAAATACTGTGATGCTTTTCTAACTCTCCCTAGTATGGCTGCATATATCCACTTGTAAATCTCATTCCCCTCTCCTTGTTAATGCCCATTTAACTTTCTTGAGCATGCTGTGCCTCTTTCTTTCTCTATACTTCTCAAAATCATGAAATGGGCACTCAAGAAACAATGGTTGAATTGAGCTGAAATGAACAGAGAAAATACTCCCATATTATCATCTTCTATCTCTGGAACCCTTTAGTGGCATTGTGTAGTCCAGGGCTAAGATTTCCCAGGTGTCTTTCTGCCACAACCAAGGTCCAAGAGTGTTATCAAACATGTTTTGACTGCTCTTCAAGCTCTGGGTAAGTCCCAAGAGACCACTCTGATCACATATATGGAATCTCCCAGCCATGTAAATGGACTCACCGTATTTTCTCAATTCACAAAAGAAAGAGGAAAGATGGAACTTTTAGTGGAATAGAAATTCATTTGACCACTGGATCACTATGTACTGTACGTCATCCTGCAATGAATTAAATTCAGACTCTTATGACTTAAGTTCATTTCTAAAAAATTAATACTTACATTTATTTCTCACAAGAAGCTTCATTCTCAATATATAAAAAATGATTTGAGCTCTTTGTGAAAGGAATGATGTAAACACAAGATATTATTACCAACATTCTCCTTTAGATAACCTCATGAGGTAAGTATTAATGTCAGAGGGAATATTATTTTACAGGTGGATAAGTCAGCTGACTTGCTCAGAGTCAAAGGTAGTGGTAACAGCCAAGAACATACTCCAAGAGTCCTGTGCTTATTTTCATTGCCAGACCTAATCCAAGCTTTTCAGTAAGTGTTTCTTATGGTGTGAAGACAGTCTAAGAACTTTATCCTTTCTTTTTTGGACTGTTTCTGCCCCATCCCTCTTTCTGTCTTATCAATTTTTCCTTCTCAGAAGGGAACCAAAAGAGAATGCAGATGGTCACCTAGCAGCCATCCAATCCCCCACCTATGCAGTATTTGGTGTAGTACAGAGTGTCTGTCAGGCATACTCCACTTAACTTCTTATCCAGGGCTCCCAATCAAGGCAGCCCTCAGAGCTCTGCCAGCTTCAGTTAGTTCAGTTCTAGTAAGTCGTTTTGTTGTCCAAGTACGGCATGCTCCACTGAATTCATTCTTCAGTTACCTCTCATACAGGTGGCCTGTATAACTTAATAGAGATCCCACTCTCCAAATAGTTTTTCGAATCTGACACACTACATTTATTACGACAATTCTGACTAAGTCTCCAAACTATTTTGATGGGCCCTGCAAAAGAGCAATCATTTATGGAGTAGAAATCTACTAGACTGAATTATATTTAGTTCCATGCTCTAAAACTTTACATAGTCAAAAAAGTCACTGTTATCTGGAAGGATGCAGGCCTTAGGTTGAGAAGGAGAAAGAATAAGTGAAAAAAATAAAGAAGATGACGGGAACAAGACTTTTCTCAGTAATAAACAGCAACAAAAACAACTAAAACTGATAACTTGTTTCCAATATTTAAGGAGAGGGGCAGAAATTTGTTAAAGTGCTATAGCTGATCAATGATATGTTTAGATTCTGGGAGAAGGGCATATACATCATTTATTTATGAATTATTAAGGACTGATTATATACTATGCACTGGGTATACACAGATAAATAGAAATGTAAACTATCACAATTCACTGAGATAATAGCTTTAATTGCTATCAGGCACATGTGTACGCAATGGAAACTGAGAGGAAGGAACTTGAAATGTCATTATGCCTTCGTTTTGTTTTTTTTAACCTCAGTCCAGGTAGGCAGCACAGTCTAAGATGAAGATATGTAACCTAGAGATGACAGACTTGATTTCACTTGGATAAATACCAACCACATCCCTCCTTCCCACTGGTTGGCACATAAATCATAACATCCACTGATGTGCTGGTAAATGGTTAACAACTGGCTCTCTGGGGAGAAAAGGTCCTGATCTGTTGCATTTGTTGATTTCTATGGTGCAAATATTCCCATGATGGCTGACTTCAAGCTGCCAACATGATATCACTGAATACGGAGCTGGGAAGACAACAGGCATAAATAACCTCGAAAGCACAATGTAGTTAAATTATTAGGAAATGATGAGTTTTGAGCACTTGTTATCCCTCTTTTCAAGAACTTGTCTATTTACTTGCAATTAAAATAATTTAATTTTTAATAATGGCCACATTTAACAAACAGCTCATGTAGTTCTTAAAAATTTAATAGTCATGAGCCAGTAAGGACCAGCTGCAACATACCACTGGACTCACACCCTTGGCATGGCAGGGGGCAGGGGTAATGATCCAGATCCATGTTTATTAAAAAGCTGTGCCTCGCTTCATTCCCTGCTGTCCTCTCCCTGTCCTACGCCCAGACGAAGATAAGAAACCACTATTCCAGGTTCACTGTGCCCCCTCTTTGCCCTCTTCTCTGCCTCCAATGACCTTCAATAATTTACACCACTCTCCACCAGGAGGAAAGACCTTGCATCCCAGTGCTGAAGTCTAACAGACTGGGTTTGCTGGGCCAGCAAACTTTATAAACATTCGGCAAACGGGGCTGTTATTATTACTGCTATTCAATGCCCTTCCCTCTATATTTACAGTTTGATTCAAGATGCTACCATATTTAAGTGGCATTTTCAAGCTTAAAAGTATTCTTAGTATCGGCAGATTTTCAGTCAAGGTGGGATGGGAGGTGCAGAAAGGAAGGGCCACTGGTGGGGGAGCCTACTTCACTCCAAGAGATCTGCCCAGAGTTGACCACTTCAACTCCCAGCCCCTTTCAAGCTCCTAAGCCCAGCCTCTGCAGCCTGCTTACGTGCCCTCTCAGTCTACTTCTGAGCTAAGCAATAATTTCTTTAAGGACATATTTACCCATAAATTGTGAAAATTTTATTCAGTTGTTTTAAGAGATATTGTGATGAGGTTAACTCTATAAATAGCCCATTTCTCTGTTAAAATATAAAGGTACACAGAAAATACCTGAGAGAAACTCAGAGCTACAAATTTATTACTTATCTCAATTCTAAAGGTCTGGAAAATCAGTCATGACCTTCAAAGAACATGGTGTTACATCCACAGAACACACACGATGCTGGAAGGAACATGTGCCACGCACCTGCCTGAGTAATACAGATAAATGCAACAGCCTGCACTGATAAAAATATATTCCAACCTTGATAAAAAAAATTATAAAGTGCCCTCATATTTGAAGAACACAAGAAAGAAGGTCATGAACTACTTAGCCTCGAAAGAAAAATAACTGACTAATCCATTTGTTGTTTCACAACTTCAGCTTATATCCTGTATCTCACGGTGGGGACTAAGCAATGTATTTGGCTAGTAGGATTTAAATTTCTTCAGAAAACATATTCTCTGGGGCCAATGTAACCTTCTGAGGTATTTACCAGAAAAGCTGGGCCCAAATGATCTAATGTTAACTTAGGGAAGTGGTTTCCAACTGTTGCTAGAAACTCAGTGGATGAGAAGTATATGATCCCCTGGGCAGCCTGGCAGTGCAGGGGCCAAGGGAGGCTCCTCAGGGACTCCTCGCTTCAGTTGCCCTCCAAAAGCCTCTGTTGTTTACCCTAATGTCCTAAATGAACATCACCATTTTCTCTGTGAGCCACATTGGGAAATACAGGCTGGGAAGCACTAGCTTAGGGAACATCAACTTCCTATGGCTGCCTGACACAAACAAAGGTCACTGCAAGAACTTGACTCATTGAGCTGCGTCAGCCTCATAGGGTGCAAAGAGCAGAGGTGGGAATAAATTTGGGTTGTGGTTCAGGCTTCCTCACTACCTGGCCCTGAACCCTCAGCAGATCACTTTACCTGTCAGGATCTTGACTGCTTCAGCTGTAACATAAGCTGCTTGGCCTAGATCCCTATATGAGCACCATAAGCCTCATACTGGTGTAGGTGCTGTACACTGGCCCTAATCTCAAGGAAACTGTAATCCAGCTAGAGATAAGATCACTAATAAAGAAAAAGAGTAACGAGTAAATACAAAATCTAACTGAATTGTAATGAGTTTGGAGGCCTAAGAATTATCATTGCGTATAATACCTCAATGGCACTTCCTACTGGGCATATAAATCTATAGAGTAAATTTGCATCACAGACTAGTCTATGACCTCTGATTTTATTTAGTCATGCAACAGTCATGTTCAAATATTCAAACATGTGCTCCAAGATTATAAAGTCATGTGAACTTAAAAGTTCAGCTTCACCTTGGCTGTACCTAGGAGCTCTGGCCTGGTATATTTCACATTTTCATTTGGACACACTTTAAGTTATTAACAAAGTGATATATGTTCAGATAAAATTGACCAAGGCAAGGATGAGTGCTAAGAGTTCTCTTCTGAAACAAAGTTTAAACATCCTGCTCATTCATCATTCTTTACTATTTTTCCAGTCCTTTAATGCAGTCGCTCCCACCTCACTTTTTCTTGGACCCCCAGAGACCCTAATCCCTTTACTCCTCCACTAGATCCTTATGCATCAGCCCACTTCTACTTTCACTTCTTTTCCTATCCAACATAGGCTCAGTGGATCATCACTTCAACCTCTCTCTTATCTTCATCCCTCCTGTCCCCAGGAAGCACTTGTCTACACACAGTCAACACTAGATCAATCAATTTAACAAAAAATCACACGTATGAAAACTGGGGCAACTGTACATTTATGGTTACCAGCGCTGCCTGGTCTGGCAGTTCTGTTTCCTTAGAAGTAAGGGTGTTTCAAACCTTCTCTGGTTTACTATTACCCTAATTATCCTACCCTCCCTAGGCAGGCTAAACCCTCTTTGAAAGTGACAGGAGGCAGGAAGATCAATTGAGGTTGCAGGCAGCAGTAACTGCTAGTAAAATGCAGGCCAACCCCTGAAAGCCATCAGGAAAGTGGTCTCCTCCATATAATAATGCCTGTGGGTAAGGTATGAAATGTGGAGTTATGAATACTTGCTTTATTTATTCTGGTCATGATCTCACCAGTGAGTGTGTGGCTGTGACCGTCAACAGCGGGCAGGAGTCATTTCTAAAGGTGTTTTTAATTTTGCAGGCTCAGTGCACTTCCTTTATCTAGAACTTAAATCTTTCCCCAGATGTTCTTAGGGCCTGGGATCAAATCCTAGCTCTGCCACTTAGCTTTCTAACCTCTGGTTAAGTTACTTAAAGTCTCTGTATCTAGGGATAATACCTACCTCATAGAGTTAATGTGGGCATTAAATCTGTTAGTATTAACAAGGCCAAGCCCATAGTGCTATAGAAGTGTTTGCTATTGTTGTTGTCCTATGTATAAAAGTCACCCAAATATCCTCACAGTCATAAGAATGTTAAAACTGTATTATCAGACTTCTGTGGTGGCACAGGGGTTAAGAATCTGCCTGCCAATGCAGCAGACATGGGTTCGATCCCTGGTCTGGGAAGATCCCACATGCCGTGGAACAACTAAGCCCGTGCACCACAACTACTGAGCCTGAGCTCTAGAGCCCGTGAACCACAACTACTGAGCCCGCGTGCCACAACTACTGAAGCCTGCGCACTCTAGGGCCCGCATGCCACAACTATTGAGCCCGCGTGCTGCAACTAATGAAGCCCACGTGCCTAGAGCTTGTGTTCCGCAACAGAGAAGACACGGCAATGAGAAGTCCACGCACCACAACGAAGAGTAGCCCCCGCTCGCGGCAACTAGAGAAAGCCCGCACAGCAAAGAAGACCCAACGCAGCCAAAAAAAAACCCCGAAAAAACCACAAAACTGTTATTATCTCATTCTTCTTCTTTTTTCTCCAAATATACTGTTGATAGAGAAATGGTCTTGCTACTGAAAGAGCCATATCTAATCCTAATGACTGACTACATTCTTTCTCTAACAACAAAACATAACATGCGAAATATTTCCAAACCCATATGACCTCATACAGAACCTGTTATGTTTCCCATAGTTATTGTGTAACCAAGAGAACAATATTCTTCCTAATCAGGACTATCCATCATTCCCTTCTCTCTTATACTGTCTGACTCAACCCCCCACCCTACCAGCGGTCAGCCCTGCTTTCTGCTCCAGCACTTCTGCATCTTTATCCCTACTCACCACCTCCCCATGTAATGCCTTACCTGGACAGAACCACCTTCACTGCCCTGAACTCCCCATGCACTCTCTCACCTTCAGCCATTCCAACAAGCTGGTCCTTCTACCTGGAACACCCTCTTCACAGCGTTCATCCTGCTCCCTTGAGTAACTCATAGTACTCTTCTGGACTTTAATTACATGGTGCTTCTCCAGAAAACTTTCCTTGACAACCTCAATATCCAATCACCAAGGCTGGATTTGGTGTCCCTCCTATAGCCCTATCACTTTATTATAAATTAGATCAGAAGTTCCCTAAGGGCAGGGATCACAGCCTACTTTTTCCCCACTGCTTCCCTAGTTTCTAACCGTGTCTAACATATACATAGTTTGTACTCTACAAATGGACAAATGAACCATAACGTAATAGTTTCACAGACCTAGGGATGCCTAAAAAGGGCATAGGGCAATATCACTGTCATTGTCTTCAAACATCTACAAATATCACGGAAGGAGAAGAACGTTTCTTTTATGTAGCTTCAGAAACAGATATCTAGGGACTTCCTTGGGATCCAGTGGTTAAGAATCTGCCTTCCAATGCAGGGGACTTGGGTTTGATTCCTGGTCGGGAAACTAAGCCCCCACATGCCATGGGGCAACTAAGCCTGCGCGCCACAGCTACTGAGCCCGCGTGCTCTGGAGGCTGCGTGCCACAACTAGAGAGAAGCCTGCGCACTGCAACGAAGAGTCCACGTGTCGCAGCTAAGACCCGACACAGCCAAAAATAATATAAATAAATAAATATTTTTTTTTTAAAAAAGAAGAAGGGCTTCCCTGGTGGCGCAGTGGTTGAGAGTCCGCCTGCTGATGCAGGGGACACAGGTTCATGCCCCGGTCCAGGAAGATCCCACATGCCGCGGAGCGGCTAGGCCCGTGAGCCATGGCCGCTGAGCCTGCGCGTCCGGAGCCTGTGCTCTGCAACGGGAGAGGCCACAACAGTGAGAGGCCCGTGTACCACAAAAAAAAAAAAAAAAAAAAAAAAGAAAAAGAAGAAGAACGTGACATCCATACAACAAAGAACTTTCTAAAATGTAGAGCATGAGATACTTTGGTCAGTATTCAGTTGCATATAGCTGGACAGGTTTATACAGGAGCTGGCAAAATGAACTGGGTGATGCCTAGTCTCCTTGCAAAGTTGAGAATCTGACTCATAAAATTCTACTTTGGGCAACTGGGCATGCATGTGTAGGATAAGAGTCATCCTGAATACATACAAGAGAAGATCAAAGATTATATATTAATGTCACCATTAGGCCTGCCACACTATGCAGTACTGGGCAAAGGAATAGTCAGAGAAGTTTAAATAAAACAAAGAAAGTAATCCAACCCAAACCCAGCATTCCAACACAGGGGACAAGACTGGCAAGGGGCAAAGCCAGGTCCCCTGGGGCATTCTCCACACTACCTCCGTCATCTTGGAGGAGGCAACTTAATTTTACAACTTTCAAGAAACTTCCCATTAGAAGTGGTTTCAACATTAGATTTATTGCATTTTCCAAGGTTACATCATTTGGGCTGTGCATAATCCAGAGGGACTCAAGGGGCTACACTGTAAACTGTTACAATAGATATTAACGAATATTGTGCCTGACAAAACCTGCAGTCTGCACGCATGTACAAATGCACCCACACAAAAAGGGACTTTTCACCTTATATGGTTACTTCAAAAAATCGACTCCTTTTACATTCCACTTTGTTGGCTGGACAAACACGCAGAGTACATCTACTTTAAAAACACCAATTAAAAATATTAACACCACAAAAAAAATATAAACGGTGGTTCAGAGCCAAGGGCACATAAATTGACATGGATTCAGACATTAAGTAAATAGAAAATGAGTAACAGAAACTACTACATCATCCAAAAGGAAGCAGGAACAATAGCTCTTAAATGCAGAAGTGATCCTCCCCACCCCCCAACTCTCCCACTCCAGAGGGCAAGGTAATGATTAGGAGGCAGGCAAAATGACTGAAAGAGGAAGGGATAGAGGGAGGGGCCCACGAATGATTTGGGCAAGACCTGCAGGAGATGGGGAGAAAAGGGGAGGCAATCTCATTTCACACTGTAACCTCGGACAGCCCCACGGGCTTTTTTATTCCTTACCAGAAACGCTGCATCCCAAGTGCTCAAAACCTCAAACCAGGGTGGCATAATTGAGAAGCAGGTGTGGAAAGAGGGTGGGCTGGGAGTTACAGTCTTTGGATTGACATTACTATTATTATTATCATCTAGTTCCTGTAATCACTTACCTTTCCTAAACCTTAGTTTCCTCATCTTTAAAATGGGGATCCTAAAACCTACCTCAATACATCCTTGATAGGAATAACTAAAACCAGGTATGCAAAAGTGACGAATCTAGCTAGAAAAACACAGAATCCCTCAATGATTCTCTTTGTTCAAAGAGAAAAGAACTACTTTCCTCTCTGGTACCTGGCAGGTTGAGCTAGCACTAGTTTTCCAAAAATGAACTCAGCCCAGGTCACGGTGAAGCTCATCAGTATAATACTTAGAGGCATGATGCTATACACACTGCAGACAATTAATATATGAAGGAAGGAGGGAGCCAGGAAAAGATGAAAGGTGAAAGAAAGAACTAGGCATAATCCCAACATTTCTTTCTGCAAAAGGAATAGACATGCACCCTTAAGGCCATTCCCCTGTACTTCCTGGGGGTGGTCTGAGTCTTATTCCTATCACAATGAATGAGGTTGAGGTCTCAGCCAGAGAACCGTGCTCATAATCCTACTGTTGGGTAATTCTAAAAGAAATTATATTAATACAATTCTTTCCTTTAATTGTTCTCTACACAATTATCCCATACCCTCTGGGAGCTAATTTGATAGCTCACTGGAGACTCACTGTTACTCTATCTTTGGAGTCTGTTAGAAATAAAGCGTCTTTATTAAATCTAATTTTGTTTCTTCCATCTCTAAAGCCTCTTTATGGGCTGTAGCATTTTGATCTACGGATTACTAAATTCAATTTATCAGTCTGGAAAAGAAATTTTACATGTGGAAAACCAAGGCCCAGGAAAGTGCAGAGAATTGATACAACCCCTATAATGAATAGAACTGCCTGAATATTTACACAATATATATTTTTAAAATTATGATCATATCCTAATATGCTTTCTAATTCTAAAAGATTTATAATATATTATTTTTTAAAAGCACTATTTCTCTTTTTTTATTGAAGTATAGCTGATTTACAATGTTGTGTTAGTTTCAGGTGTACAGCAGTGGTATACACACATACATACATATCTATATATATCTATATTCTTTTTCAGAATCTTTTCCATTGTAGGTTTTTACGAGATATTGAATAACATATTTCAGTTATCCCTGTGAATAACATATTTCAGTAATTTATCGGATGGAAAAAAATGAAGGCTCAAATGTTTATTAAGGCATGACAATTTGCTATACTATTACTCATAAGATCTCAGAAATGCAGACTTCATTATCCCCATCTTACAGATAAAAAAAGACTTGCTTGGGTACATCTCATGACTTCGCACTGCCTAAGCATAAACTAACAACTCCTTAAGATGCTAGGTGAGTCCCACCCAGTATGGCTCTCTCTCCAGTTCATTCTGACATCTTCCCCCGTCCCTCCTCAGCCTCTTCTGCTTCCCTCCTCTGTATCACAAGCCGCTCCATAACCTCTGGCCCCTGATCTGCTCCTCAGTTCCCTGAACAAGCTCTGCTGGTTCCTGCCTCTATGCCTCACTCTGCCCCCAGCTATCTTCTTCCATGGTATAGACACTGAGATTCAAATGAAGCTTCACTTCAAGTATTTTCTGAAATGCTATCTCAGTCTACTAATTGTAGATGCCCCATGACAACTTCCCTTAGGGACCCCTCCTACCCTTCTGTGGCACATACAGCGTGGCACAGTTCTTATTGGAAAATGTCTCCATTCTCTGTTAACTTCTATGAAAGGTAGGATGGAGTCCTTCGGAGGCACTCTTCTGCTGGGTCTCAGTAACACATGCTTCTTTATGTTCAGTGTGACAAGCCCTAATTCTATATATTCATGACTGCCCAAGTGGGGGCAGTGAAATCACACTCAAGATAGTGATTATTTTCCCCTTTTGTTATTATTCCCAAATTCAAATTAAACCTTCTTCATTCTACTTCAAAAAAACAAACAAACAAACAAACAAATGCCAAACTCATAGAGTACAGAGGCAAATGAGATCAAAGGGGCAGATAACTCAGTTTTGTAAAAGGAAGAGGGAGAGTGACAGGCAGGCTGATTACTGTAGCTTCACTTTCAGGCCAAGGACTGAATAGGTTTGCAGAGGTTCCTGGATGGCCCCAAAGGTGGTGTGTGTGTGTGTGTGTGTGTGTGTCAGTGTAATTCCGACTATATGGTATGAAAAAGTGATTAAAAGCACTGCTTTGTTCCTTAAAAGACTTCTGATGATACTACAGCACAGAAACATAATGAGGATTTTGTATACATATGTAACTACATAAATTTTGTGTTGGTATTTCAAAAATATGTCGTAACTATTTGTGAAAAACCAGTACATTCTGGCTCCAAGTCTTGGTTGGGTTGGCCTTTCTTCAACTAGATTCTTTTAGTCAGTGCTTACAATGTGTGGAAATCGGAACTTTTAAGAATAGACTACCATGCATACAATGCATGTGGTTCATTCACTACTTTTACTACTTTCCATACTTTCTCACTGGCTTGGACTTTTCCTTGTATCAACATTTTACTGCCAAATGAGAATACCCTGATGAATATTTTCAAGTCACTCCTCTGCTTTATATATCTTTTATTGTAATATCACCTTAAAAACAAACTTACAAATATAAACACAAGTATTTTTATTCTTATAGAGGGGAGTGTGTCAAGGGGAGAGGGGTGAGTGGAAAATGACACCAAGATTTCTAGCCTGGAAAGCTGGGGAAAAGGTAGCATAATTAAATCCAGCTAGAAGCTTGGGCTGGAACATGAAGACTAAGAGGAGGTTCCTGGATCTGGAAATTAGGAAGCCACTGGTGAGGACAGAAGCTGCATGGCAAGTAGGGGGATGGGAAGTTAAGAGACTAACAGAATGAGGTCACACAAGGTGAAGACAGGAGATAAACTGGCAGTTAGCTGTGGGAGCAGTGAAAGCAAAGATATTAGAAAAAAGGACAATTGGACATGTTATGAAGTTATAGAAAGATTATCAGCAGTGAGAAAAAATAATAGGTACACAAGGGAAAGGAGGTACCTGAGGGGGCAGGATTCCAGAGGCGATGCCTGTGATTCAAAGCTCAGATGAGGGAAAAGACTTGGAAACTAAGAGGCATATTCTTTTAAGACAGGAAGAGAAGAAAATGTGTAAAGAAGGGGAGAGGCTTTGGGAGCAGAGGAACAGGGCAAGAGCGGTGCGGGAATCAGCAGAAGGGAGCCAGTGAGAAGAGTGGAGAAGATGTGGATACATGGTTTAGGAATGAGACAGATTCTAGCAACAAGGAACGAATGAGCCTATTATTGATAGTAAGGGCCTATTGATGCTGGGAGCTTAAAAACATGTTCTTTAAATCAGTCAGTCGGTCAGTCAGTCAATGAACATTTACTGAGCAACTCTGAAGGTCCAGGCACCGTGCAGCCCTAACCAAGAAGAACTCCAGGGTCCAGTCAGGAAGTCAGGCAAGTAAACAAACCATAACACAATGTAGCAAGTTTTATGTGAGAGGTCTAGGTAGGATACATGGGAGAAGGGAGAAGATGCATTTAATCCAGAGGTGTAGTTTCCTGGAGGGGGAGTTGAAAATTATTAAAATAGTCCTATCTGTAAACTGTGAGAATGAAGAATGGACCATTGGGAACTCCATCTCATTACCCTCCTGGATATACTAATGAGGAAGGTATATAACCACACCCCATGTGAAATCAAGTAATTCCACACATCAGCCCTGAGGGATCTTGAACATCTATGCCTGAGGATGTAATTTTCATGATCACCAATAAGTTAGACAGGCAAGACTGACAGAGTTCCTCAGGATTATAATCAAAACAAAAACTTTCACAGACCTTCCCAAGCAACAGAGTGTCTGGCTATGGCTGAATATCTTGTTAGAGTTCTCAAGCTTTGCTGGGAACTATTCTAGGGAACTGGCTTCCTGATTCAACTCGGGCTACTAAATACCAGTTTAATAATTACTCGTATTCTATTGTCCCCTGGAGCCAAGCACAAAACAAATATTTTCTTAAATGCCTTTGCTAAAAAAAATCAATTATCTGGGTTTTGTTTCCATCTTAAAATGCTGTAGGTCTTATCTTTCCATGAGAAACAAATACTCCAAAGTCCTCACTGTTTATACTCCTTGTCATTTACAACTCTGGAAATCAGTCTTGCACTCAGCTTTGCTAATGGGCTCTGTTCCATCTTCTGTGGGAGCGTACCACATCTTTACTGTGGAGAGGACTTGAGGTCTGACTTAAGATTTCTTAATAGAAAAAACAGCCCTCCATTGCTAGAATGGTGCAGTTACAGAATTGGAAGCCACCTCAAAGCCACTTGTGTAATTGCTTAGGTGATGAAGGACAAATTACCCAGTGCTTGATCTAACGTTTTGTTTTAAATGAGAGAAGACACCCTTTCATTTATCATTAATATAATACAATCTTTGTAATAGTGAAATAGATAGTGGAATCGCAGGCTTTTTCTACTCAAAGTGATTCTGCCTTTGCTGTGCTAAACTAATTATAGTTAACATTCATTGAGGGCTTATTATGTGCTAGGCACTATGCTAAGCACTTTACAAGAATTATCTCATTTTGTCCTTACAATAATCCTAAGAGATTGGTGCCATTATTTTTCTTATTTTACAATGAGGAAATTAAGGTTTAGAGAAGCTGAGAGTTAGAGTTCCTGTTCTGATTTTGCCCTTTACTGATGTGTGACCATCATTAGGTCACCTAACCTCACGTCCGTGAGTAAACTGGGAATAATTACGATATTTACCTCATAGGGTAGATGGGAGGATTACGTGAGATACTGGCCCAAAGCACATCTGCCATGAATCCATTTTTCCTTCTTGGAGGTACTGTGTGGGTACTAGAAAGAACCTGGGCTGTGGAATCAGAAGATCTGGGCTCAAAGCCCAGTTCTGCTTCTTGTTAAGTTATGTGATATTGGGCATGCACTTCACTCCTCTGAGCCTCAGTTTCCTCACTTATGAAATATGAAGACCAATACCTCATGAAGTTACTGAAGGATTAAGTGAGATGATCTCAAATAAAGAGTTTACTTAGCCTAAGGCTGCTACAAACTGAGATACCATCTCCTTTTCCTCTTTGAGGGTCACATAGTAACTCTATTAAGAGTATAACAAAACTAAGGAATGTGACTTCTAGGAAGACGGCAGGGGAGGTTTAAGAGACCTACTATGTGGGAAAGGATACACTGGTCAACCAAAGAGCAGGTCATGGAAGGTGTGCCTTGTTGCCCTCTTATTCCAGCATGAGCAGATTATTTGGGCATCAAGGAGGAGACAGGAGTCTCCATAAAAGGGTATAACTGAACAAGCTGGCTAATTGCTTACGTGGACTGCTTGAGGCAGTTCTCTATCAACATCAGTGGAATTCCTAGGAAGGCTGTCACTGTGATTTCACATCTACGAAAAACACATTCCAGTAGAAATGATGAGTAAGAAGTGTTTCAAAGATATTTATAGCATCTTCCAATGAGCAGGACAATTGGGACAGTCCTTATAAAGACATGAATAAAGTCACCTTAGAAAAGAGTGGTTGGATTTGGTTTATTATTTTGAAATGTAGCAATTTTGGACCCTACTCAAAGGTAACATGGTTCACTGTGCCATGAAACAGACACAGATCAACTGCCACTTTTCTGGGACACAATTTTCTTTTTTTAAAAAAAAATTTAATTTAATTTTTTATACAGCAGGTTCTTATTAGTTTTCCATTTTATACATATTAGTGTATATATGTCAAGCCCAATCTCCCAATTCATCCAACCACCACCCATCCCCCTGCCACTTTCCCGCCTTGGTGTCCATACGTTTGTTCTCTACATCTGTGTCTCTTTTTCTGCCCTGCAAACTGATTCATCTGTACCATTTTTAAGGTTCCACATATATGCATTAATATACGATATCTGTTTTTCTCTTTCTGACTTACTTCACTCTGTATGACAGTCTCTAGATCCATCCTCGTATCTACAAATGACCTAATTTCGTTCCTTTATATGACTGAGTAATATTCCATTGTATATATGTACCACATCTTCTTTATCCATTCGTCTGTTGATGGGCATTTAGGGTGCTTCCATGCCCTGGCTATTGTAAACAGTGCTGCAATGAACACTGGGGTGCATGTGTCTTTTAGAATTATGGTTTTCTCTTGGTATATGCCCAGTAGTGGGATTGCTGGGTCATATGGTAGTTCAATTTTTAGTTTTTTAAGGAACCTCCATACTGTTCTCCATAGTGGTTGTATCAATTTACATTCCCACCAACAGTGCAAGAGGGTTCCCTTTTCTCCACACCCTCTCCAGCATTTGTTGTTTGTAGATTTTCTGATGATGCACAACCTAACTGGGGTGAGGTGATATCTTATTGTAGTTTTGATTTGCATTTCTCTAATAATTAGTGATGTTGAGCAGCTTTTCATGTGCTTCTTGGCCATCTGTATGTCTTCTTTGGAGAAATGTCTACTTAGGTCTTCTGCCCATTTTTGGATTGGGTTTTTTTTTTTTAAACTGAGCTGCATGAGCTGTTTATATATTTTGGAGATTAATCCTTTGTTTGTTGATTCGTTTGCAAATATTTTCTCCCATTCTGAGGGCGGTCTTTTCGTCTTGTTTGTAGTTCCCTTTGCTGTGCAAAAGCTTTTAAGTTTTATTAGGTCCCATTTGTTTTTGTTTTTATTTCCATTACTCTAGGAGGTGGATCAAAAAAGACCTTGCTGTGATTTATGTCAAAAAGTGTTCTTCCTATGTTTTCCTCTAAGAGTTTTATACTGTCTGGTCTTACATTTAGGTCTCTAATCCATTTTGAGTTTATTTTTGTGTATGGTGTTAGGGAGTGCCCTAATTTCATTCTTTTACATGTAGCTGTCCAGTTTTCCCAGAATCACTTATTGAAGAGACTGTCTCTTCTCCATTGTATATCCTTGCCTCCTTTGTCATAGATTAGTTGACCATAGGTGAGTGGGTTTATCTCTGGGCTTTCTATCCTGTTCCATTGATCTACATTTCTGTTTTTGTGCCAGTACCATACTGTCTTGATTACTGGAGCTTTGTAGTATAGTCTGAAGTCAGGGAGTCTGATTCCTTCAGCTCCATTTTTTTCCCCTCAAGACCACTTCGGTTATTCAGGGTCTTCTGTGTCTCCATACAAATTTTAACATTTTTTGTTCCAGTTCTGTAAAAAATGCCACTGGTAATTTGATAGGGATTGCACTGAATGTGTAGATTGCTTTGGGTCGTATAGTCATTTTCAAAATATTGATTCTTCCAATCCAAGAACATGGTATATATTTCCATCTATTTATATCATCTTTGACTCCTTTCATCAGTGTCTTATACTTTTCTGCATACAGGTCTTTTACCTCCTTAGGTAGGTTTATTCCTAGGTATTTTGTTCCTTTTGTTGCAGTGGTAAATGGGAGGGTTTCCTTAATTTCTCTTTCAAATTTTTCATCCTTAGTGTATAGGAATGCAAGAGATTTCTGTGCATTAATTTTGTATCCTGCAACTTTACCAAAATCATTGATTAGCTCTAGTAGTTTTCTGGTGGCATATTTAGGATTCTCTATGTATAGTATCATGTCACCTGCCAACAGTGACAGTTTTACTTCTTTTCCAATTTGGATTCCTTTTATTTCTTTTTCTTCTCTGACTGCCGTGGCTAGGACTTCCAAAACTATGTTGAATAATAGTGGTGAGAGTGGACAGCCTTGTCTTGTTCCTGAACTTAGAGGAAATGCTTTCAGTTTTTCACCATTGAGAATGATGTTTGCTGTGGGTTTGTCATATATGGCTTTTATTATTTTGAGGTAGGTTCACTCTATGACCACTTTCTGGAGAGTTTTTATCATAAATGGGTGTTGAATTTTGTCGAAAGCTTTCTCTGCATCTATTGAGATGATCATATGGTTTTTATTACTCAATTTATTAATATGGTATATCAGATTGATTGATTTGCGTATATTGAAGAATCCTTGCATCCCTGGCATAAATCTCACTTGATCATGGTGTATGATTCTTTTAATGTGTTGTTGGATTCTGTTTGCTAGTATTCTGTTGAGGATTTTTGCATTTATATTCATGAGTGATATTGGTTAGTAATTTTCTTTTTTTGTAGTATCTTTGTCTGGTTTTGGTATCAAGGTGATCGTGGCCTCACAGAATGAGTTCGGGAGTGTTCCTTCCTCTGCAATTTTTTGGAAGAGATTGAGAAGGATGGGTGTTAGCTCTTCTCTAAATGTTTGATAGAATTCACCTGTGAAGCCATCTGGTCCTGGACTTTTGTTTGTTGGAAGATTTTTAATCACAGTTTCAATTTCATTACTTGTGATTGGTCTGTTCATATTTTCTATTTTTTCCTGGTTCAGTCTTGGAAAATTATACCTTTCTAAGAATTTGTCCATTTCTTCCAGGTTGTCCATTTTATTGGCATAGAGTTGCCTGTAGTAGTCTCTTAGGATGCTTTGTATTTCTGCGGTGTCTGTTGTAACTCCCTTTTTTTTTTTTTTTTTGCGGTACGCGGTCCTCTCACTGTTGTGGCCTCTCCCGTTGCAGAGCGCAGGCTCCGGACGCACAGGCTCAGTGGCCATGGCTCATGAGCCTAGCCGCTCTGCGGCATGTGGGATCTTCCCGGACCGGGGCACGAACCCGTGTCCCCTGCAACGGCAGGTGGACTCTCAACCACTGCGCCACCAGGGAAGCCCTGTTGTAACTTCTTTTTCATTTCTAATTTTATTGATTTGAGTCCTCTCCCTCTTTTTCTGGATGAGTCTGGCTAATGGTTTATCAATTTTGGTTATCTTCTCAAAGAACCAGCTTTTAGTTTTATTGATCTTTGCTATTGTTTTCTTTGTTTCTATTTCATTTATTTCTGCTCTGATCTTTATGATTTCTTTCCTTCTACTAACTTTGGGTTTTGTTTGTTCTTCTTTTTCTAGTTCCTTTAGGTGTAAGGTTAGATTTTTTATTTGAGATGTTTGTTGTTTCTTGAAGTAGGCTTGTATTACTATAAACTTCCCTCTTAGAACTGCTTTTGCTGCATCCCATAGGTTTTGGATCGTCGTGTTTTCATTGTCATTTGTCTCTAGGTATTTTTTTATTTCCTCTTTGGTTTCTTCAGTGATCTCTTGGTTATTTAGTAATGTATTGTTTAGCCTCCATGTGTTTGTGTTTTTATACATTTTTTCCCTGTAATTGATTTCTAATATCATAGTGTTGTGGTCAGAAAAGATGCTTGATATGATTTCAATTTTCTTAAATTTACTGAGGCTTGATCTGTGACCCAAGATGTGATCTATCCTGGAGAATGTTCTGTGAGCACTTGAGAAGAAAGTGTAATCTGCTGTTTTTGGATGGAATGTCCTATAAATATCAATTAAATCTATCTGGTCTATTGTGTCATTTAAAGCTTGTGTTTCCTTATTAATTTTCTGTCTGGATGATCTGTCCATTGGTGTTAAGTGAGGTGTTAAAGTCCCCCACTATTATTGTGTTACTGTCGATTTCCTCTTTTATAGCTGTTAGCAATTGCCTTATGTATTGAGGTGCTCCTATGTTGGGTGCATATATATATTTATAATTGTTATATCTTCTTCTTGGATTGATCCCTTGATCATTATGTAGTGTCCTTCCTTGCCTCTTGTAACATTCTTTATTTTTTTAAATTTATTTTTTATTTTTTGCCGTACGCGGGCCTCTCACTGTTGTGGCCTCTCCCGTTGCGGAGCACAGGCTCCAGACGTGCAGGCTCAGTGGCCATGGCTCACGGGCCCAGCCGCTCCGCGGCATGTGGGATCCTCCCAGACCGGGGCACGAACCCGTGTCCCCTGTATCGGCAGGCGGACTCTCAACCACTGCGCCACTAGGGAAGCCCACATTCTTTATTTTAAAGTCTCTTTTATCTGATATGAGTATTCCTACTCCAGCTTTCTTTTGATTTCCATTTGCATGGAATATCTCTTTCCACCCCCTCACTTTCAGTCTGTATGTGGGCCACAATTTTCATACAACTCCAATCTAGACAAATGGATGTAAAGACATCTGTACCTCAAATGACTCTCAAAACCTCTACACCAAAAACACTACTTCACACCTTAGAATCTTGCCGGTTACCTGATTTCTCAGTCCATGACAGATCTAAAAGCAAAACCCAGATATAGGGTGCAAGGTAGAAGCAGGTGAGAGGAGCAAATAAATGACTAGTTATAATATGATACAGAGGAGGCAGAAAACAAAATTAAAGAAATATTATTTAATACTTCAAAGCTGTTCATATAACTAACATTGAACTTCAAGTGCTTTTTTTTGCAATGAAAAAAAATCACATCTACAGGAGACCATGGTCTATGTGACATTATGGCTCTCACAGCCTGTGGTGGTGGTGTCTGTGCCACATCTATGTCTTCTTTTAACAGCTTCAAAGTCGACCGTAGTCTTATGCACAGTCACACATATCTCACAGGAATAAATAATGACTTTGTGAATAAATTTCATCTCAGGGGGTGGAGAATCATTCTTCTAGATTGACTTATTCAGAGGTTCCCTCATGATTGCTTCAAAATATCATCTAAGGCAGGGGGCAGCAAAATATGGCTGTTTTGGTAAATAAAGTTTTATTGAAACACAGCCATGGCCACTCATTTGTACATTGTTCTATGGCTGTTTTCTGGCAAGACAGAACTGAGTAGTTGTGGCAGAAACTGTATGGTCTGTAAAGCCTAAAATATTTACTACTTGGTACTTTATAGAAAAAGTTTGCTCACCGCTGGTCTAAGGGCACCTGTTGGACCAATTAGTGACTGAATGTTGTTAGGAAAGAGATGTCATGCAGCCAAGCTCAACATGGTGGGGTGTGTCTGTGGTGGGGGAAGTGGTCAGGAGGAAACAGTGCCATATAGTACTGGCTTCACTGCTCTTTCCCATCTTTCTCCATTTTATATCCAATAGCTTTGTAAACACATGAACTCTGCTAGGTTAAGTCTATGTGAATTTTGCCAGAGGGACTCGCTCAAAATCTGGTCATTTGATGATGAAACAAACTCATTCATTCATTCATTCATTCAATAGACTGACTACATACTATGTGCAAAGTACCAGGGACATAATGGTGAGTAAACAGACTATGTCTGTACTCATGGAACTCACAGTCCAGTGGGGGAGGCTGAAATTCTCTAGAGAATATAAATGTATATAAAATTGCTACTGTAATTGGTGTAAGAAAGAGGTCATGGTGACACTAAAGTGTCTAACAGGGTCATGACCTAGTCAAAAAGGCCAGGGAGGGTTTCCTCAGGAAGCGTCACTACAGCTGACATTTGAGGGCTGAGTGGGAGGAGTTAACTGGTGGAAGAACAGAGGGAAGGTGGCCAAGCAGAGCACAATGCAGGCCTGGAGGTGGGAGAGAGAATGGTGAGTGTGAACTACTAAGAGGAGGCCAGCATATTCTATTCAGAGCAGAAAAAGTGAAGAAGGGAGGAGTATAAGGTGAAACTGTGGGCCAGATCAAGCTGGGCCTTAGAAATCCTATTAACAAGTTTTGAGTTATTCCAAGGGCAGAGTTAAACCTAGCAATTCCTGGGTGACAGTCTTTCTCCCTTGGGCCACTACTCTCTTCCTGACCAGTTAGTGTTTTTCTCCTTTCCTGTCCCCTCTCCTTCTCTCACCTTTCTCCTTTCCTTTCCTTCTTTTTAAAATCCTGAGCCAAAACATGCTCTATTTTGAATATTCACTTAAGTCTTTATCATATTCAATGAGAAAAAGAAAAGGCGGGGGAGGAACAAGATAATAAAGAATTTACTTGTACATCTTAAACTAATACAATACTATATATCAATTATACCTCAAAAAAACTGGGAAAAAAATAAGTTGAAAAGCAAAAACAAAAACAAGAATTTATTAAGCAGCTTTTTGTGAATATATTAAACATGTATAAAGGGAATTATGTGGGCTGACTCCATCCCTCTTTCTGTCTGGCGAGTGAGTGGGTATTCACGCAGCCATGGGCTGCTTCCTGCTGGGAACAGCAAAATTTTTAACTTCAATTATACTATTTGATGAATAGTACTTTGTAGCTGAAAGGCAAGGAAAGGCGCCAGGGGAGACTCCTGAAAATAGGAGGTAATACAGAGAAGTAAAAATAATCCCAGAAACAAGACATGTGAACCATGGCTCAGCCACTTAATAATAACTGTGTGATCCTGGTCAAGTTACTTAACTTTTCTGACTTCTGGATTCCCCATTTGTAAAAATGAGACTAATCAGGTGTCCATCACAGAGTTGTTACAAGGATTAAATAAGATAATGTAAAGGTATCTAACACCTAGCAGGAGATCAGATATCATTTTCTTCCTTTCCTAACAGTAAAATCTATTTCTATTTCTGATATATATTATGGGAGAGAGAAAACAGGGTAAGTGGTAATAGAAGATATAAATAAGGAAGGAAAGGTGGAAAAAGTCTTATCTGTAGTTATAGTACGTGGCTTCCTTGTTGGTTTACAGTGCTTTGTAAACTTAACCGACTTTTGTTCTTTAACGTAGTAACTCAAAATGACCAATACCTTAAAATGACCTTATCCCCAATCCTCCTAAGCAGGTAAAAAAAAAAAAAAAAAAACAGAAAAAATACATGAAGTCAAAGGTAGAGAAGTACCTTTGACTATGGAATTAAAAGTTATTATGGATAATATATAATGACATATTTGAGAATATTTATAAATTAAAAAACAGCAACAACAAAACTCAGTCTGACACCTCCTGCTCTTCTCAACATGTGCCCATATGCTGCACACCCGGCTGCTAAGAACGTCATTGGTAATCACTGTGATTGGATTTAAGGTAGAGATTAGCAGTATCAAAGGAAATAATTATTTCTACATATGAAATCAGTCTTACTCTGATTCTCAGAACTCAGAAGAACTAAAAAGCAAAAATTATGCTTTAGACATAGAATGGCTTAAAGAACCACTATCAATGTCTTATTGTGCAACTCTAACCACCTTTTAAGTGTTACACTTTTTGATTAGGAAATGTTAACGTAAGCACCATGCAGTTCTTTGTACCTTTTAGGGAAACATTAAGTACTCTGAAATGTAGCCAAGTTAGTGCTCTGAGAAGGAGCCCAATTGCTACTGGATTGTTTGTTTTTCATTCTTCCAACTAATTAAGGGCACAGAGAGTGAAGTGGCCTATTAAAGGTGGTATTATAGGTGGAAGCATGGACAGTCATGGATTTCTGGCTTCCCCAAATGAAGACTTGAACCGTGCTGTATAGCTGAGCATTTAGATAAAGCTGAAGGGCAAAAATCTAAAGCATATTTAAGCAAGAAGCTAGTTGTCAATTATGGAAGGTTTTATTTAAAGTTATCTTATTAAAAACAAATGAACTGAATAGTACTTATATGTCAAAATAGAATTTGGGGAAACAGCCTAAGGTTTCTTTGTAGGCCTAGCCTCAGCATTTTTAGAACCAGAAGTTTACAAAGGCAAAATTTCCTTTAATTATACCCTTAATGATAAATCACTCTGGCCACTTGCTCAGTGCTGGAGAGACTTTTCCTTGCTTTCACGTTTAGGAAATCTTCCTTCCAACTCCTTGAAATTTACTCATCATAATTTATATTATCAGGTGGCGTTCAGCTAATAGCAGTGTCATGGGAAATAAAATGGCACAAGAATTCTGGACACATCTTGAAAGAATTGGCTACATTTTTTAAGACCACAGAGTTACGAAAAATGAACGCTCATAGAGTGGATGAGTGCTTGTCGGAGAGGCTGTACAGCTAGGGTGCCCTCTCCCCAGTGCCTGTTGGGGAAGAGCTGGGCAAACCCATCTCCAAGCTCTTCCCACTCTAATGATGTTTTATGATTCTGAGACTCTTTTCTAGACCAATCTGGTCCTTCTCTGCACGTCCTAAGTCATGTAACAATTTAATTTTTGGTGCATTGCTTGGTAACCATGTTTTATGTAAAAAGTATTGTCTTTTGGTAACAAAGGAGTATTAAAATGAGGACACACTCACTCCAAAAATCAGAAAAAGAATGTTGCTGTTTTAAAAGGAAAAACTATTTCTTATCTTACTACCACCAGTGTCTAATTAGCTTTGCTTCTACTTTTGTTTGAAATATACTCCCTAAGTCTGATTCTCATCCTTTGAATTCAAGTCTACATAATGAAGTAAACTGTAAATAAAATAGCAGCCTTTTCCATGAAGAGAAAACATTTGCGAAAGTAAACATCCTTCCACTGTTAAAGATGAATTACTTGGATACATATTCCAATTCTTATTTCATTTCCAAACTCTCAACTTTCAGGGTCTGAAAAGGTGGTACAGTGGTCTACTCTAACAGTATCTAATGACTTCTATATATTTTTTTACCTTCTTAAAAATATTCAAACATTTTTCATATTTTTAATTTGGTAAAGGGGAAAGAATTTAGAAGGGAGATAGAATAACAATTATGAGTTGTGATTAAATCCCACAGAGGCCAAAATCATGACTTTAAAACACAAACAGATATTTTTCTGAGCCAAAGACAGTTCTCATGGATTCCAGCCAGTTTCAAAAAGTCCAGACAGTGGTCAAGGATTCTTGTTAGCTCTGGATCCCTTCTGGATCCACAGGGTACATGCCTCTAAAGTATAAGTTGGGGAGGAGGAAAGGAAGGACTCAAATGAGGATGGTAAACTAAATATCCAGGAATAGGAGAATGGTTATTAATAATGGCACCTTCATATAATGAAATTCTATGCAACCATTAATAACTGTGGTATGGAAAAATGACAACAAATAATATTCCCCAAACAACATGCACATTATAATAGATACAGAAGACAAGAAAGTGTGGAAGACACTACAGAAAAAGATGAAGAGCATGGTTGGATTAAGGATGAATTTTTTTATTCTTTATGATTGTTCCCCATTTTCAGTGCTTAACATATGCTGCTTTTTAATTAGGACTCTTTTTTCTTATTAAAAAAAGGGAGGGTTTCCCTGGTGGCACAGTGGTTGAGAGTCCGCCTGCCGATGCGGGGGGACACGGGGTCGTGCCCCGGTCTGGGAAGATCCCACATGCCGCGGGGCGGCTGGGCCCATGAGCCATGGCCGCTGAGCCTGCGCGTCCGGAGCCTGTGCCCCGCAACGGGAGAGGCCACAACAGTGAGAGGCCCGCGTACCGCAAAGAAAAAAAAAAAAAAGAAAAAAAAAAAAGGGAAATGTTGACAGAAAAGGAGGAAGGAAGAAAAACAATACAACACTCACAGCAGAATGCAGGCATTTGTTAGCGCCTGGGCAATGAACGTGCTACACCCCTCTGATGGAGAAAAGTGTCTATGCTTGGCAATTTGGTGTTTTATATTATACAGCCAGCAAACTTCTATTTTAAAAACTATAGCCAACATGCTGGAAGAGCAGTCTCTACTAAAGGCAAAAATAAGAGTACTCTGGATCCAGCCTTCAGCATGTAGCCACCACCAAGTTAAACTGCAATAATTTCTCACCTGAAAGTAATTACAGCATATGGTAACTTGTACTGAAGAGAGTAGGGTGGATGCACGGAGTCTCTTATGACACTACTAACAACACCACCACTAAAAAGCATCCTTTATAGTTTTTAAGATCAACAGTTTGAAAGACCAAATGTCTTCAGCCCACTCCTCAGCTGCAAACGCAAACAGGGAGTTCTGATCCAGACATGAAACCATGTAGATCAGGAAATAGCACTAAAAGGTTCCATAACAAGAAAACAGGAGCCTCTTGTTTAGCTGTTACAAAAAAGAAGTGCAGACACTTTTTACTCATCCTTTCCAGGATAACTCTTCTTCCATAACAAAAAAGCTTCTTAATTTCTCACTGATAGTAGTTGTAGCTTTTTCTATCCATGGACTGAACAAAGATATAGCCACAAAAGCCTACAACAAATTCAGAAAACATTTAAATGGCTTGCATGCTATCAATCACAACAGTCTCCATTATGGAGACACATCACACTCAGTTTCTCACAATGCTTTTGGAAGGTGACTGGGAGGCCCCTAGGACAACTATGAAAGTTCCTAGGGGTTCCAGGTTCACAGGTTGAGAACCACTACTACAAAGCATATATTACGTAAGGGACCAACGCCATAATCTCAAGAACTTTATCTTTCCGATGGTTATCACTAGAAATACAGCTATTAACCATCTTCATGCACACATTCACAAAAGAAATACAGAATTTCACAGTGAGGTGCTAAGTACAGGAAATGAAAACAGCCAAGAATGAGTCACTCACTGTGGGTTCCCAAGTGTGTATGGCACTTCTGAGCCCAAGGGGTTCTTCTGTTGGCTCTGTGACAGAGGTTTAGCAAAGGAGGTAGGGACTGAGAACCCTGACAGGGGGTTTCTTTTCTAAAAAGTAGAGGGTAAAGTTGCCTTCTTTTTCCTTATAAAGCCTTCCTGTGTCAACAGGCTACCCGCCTCCAACCCCCCAGCAAAAACAGGGGCAGCCCCTAAATGCCAAAAGAATAATTGTCTGGGCTTTGCATGCTGAAACTGACTTGGCAAGCTTTCCATCTTGCAAAGAACACAAAGAGCTTAGTTTAGTCTGTGTGTAAATGCTTTACAATCATTACCAAAATATCCAAAGCAACATGCTCAAGGGGGTGTAATGATCCTTTGTCTCTCCCCCAAGCCCCCTTAATTGTAAGCTCTGACATCCATTTATTTACTTATAGTTCCTAGCAGAAGCCACCTTCTTTGGTCAACACGTACTCTTGGCTGCCATAGGTGCTTTCGAACAAATGGTATATATGGAACCACACAGAGTGGGTAGAACCCCTAAGCTCAATCTATCCCAGTCCCGTGTACTCTGGAGTGTCCAGATCTATTCAATAGGACTGGGAAGGGGTCTGCCCTAATTAAAGAGCACTGGAAATGCACACCTTCGTAAAGATTAATGGGGCTAGGGGCTTGGGAAAGGGCTTGGTGGACCCTTCTTAGAGGACACAAGGAGAGCCCTGATACCAGTTAGAAGAACCCTGATAATTGGTTTGACCCAAACTCATAGGATCTAGCCCGGGCCACACTATCTAGGCCAAGTGTTCACCCTACTGCATGTGGTTTTCTAGATGCTTTTGGATGCTCCTTGATGCTTTCTGACTTAAGCAGACCTCCTGCTGTATAACTCCCTTGCTACCACCCAGAATGAACTGAATAATGGAGAACAGTGAAGGAGCATGAACTTGATTCACACTGTGCCCTAATCTGAGATTTGACCAAGCCTAGGTATTTTTTCTTACTCCCTGGTGTTCTCTATGTTCTCTTCTCTCACTACTTCATGATGTAGGTCTTTGGTGAAAGGCCTTCTTTGATTTTGCCAGTGTAGTCAAAGCTATACCATGATTGCTGTGGAGCGTTCTCTCCCACCTTTAAACAAATCATTATTTCGAATGAGAAAGAACTCAGGCAGTAGGACAGAAGCTTGTGAAGACTGGGTGGGTTCTAAAGGCAGCTGGAGTTCCTGCTCTGCCATGGTGTTCTGTGGCTTGGGGCAGACTGACTTTACATCTTTCAATTTAACTTTCCAATAAAGCATAGGTTAGTAGTAGTATTTGCCTGATATATTATTTTCAGTATCAAAGGGAACAGTATATTTAAAATGCTTTAGTAGAGTACCTGGCCAGGAAGACAGTAAATTTCATGTTGCTGTGGTATTAGAGAAGATTTTTAAAGTCCTGCTTGGTGAAAGAGGCACACCAGTAAGAGCTTGGGTGAGCCTAGCCCTTTGAATCAGCAGCCTTCGTCCTCTAGTTCAGAACAGTTATGGCCCGTTTGGACCAAGAAGCCAGTCACTTCATGTTAAGTTCCTCCAAATTGGCAGGATCATAGTTCCCTATCACCTCTCTGCTAAATAACAGGCACAGGTTCCTGGCCAAATTCCAATTTCTTCAGCTTGCCAATCTCCATCTTGGCAAGGAACAAAATAACACACACTCTGAAAATACAAGTTTAGCACTGACTAAAAGAACTCCCCTTGCCTTCAGTGATGTAAGGCTGAGTAATATATTCTCCTCATGATGCTAATAGACAAAAATCCATTATTTATTTTCCTATCTCACTTGATGTCCCAAGAGGGAAGGTATGTTTGATGAACGAAGAGATAAAATTGTATCATTATGTCTCCACCAAGATAAGTTACGTGTTCCTGTCATATGTCAGGCACTGGGCACAGCATTTTATACATATGATCTCAAATCCTCCCAACAACCCTGCAAAGACACTGCAGGGTTGCAAAGACACCGAGTCCCGAAGAAGTGAAGTAACTTGCCCCAAATTGGACAGTGTGTAAGGATGGAGATAGGACTGTAACTTGGCTGGCCAGCTCCAGAGCCTGCACTCTTTCCCCTGCCATATACCATGCTGTCTCCTACTTTTTTGCTTACATTGGGATTCTAGAAAACAACCAGAAACTTCAGGACACCAAAGATTTGACATATAACTAAAGTAGATGGAATATTAAAAACAAAACAAAAGCTCTAAGTTAGAAATCCATTTGTGTCATTTTGTCAAAAGTTTTCCCTGACACATTTTGGAAATGTCTTCAAAATCCACGCAAAGTTCACACACAAAAACCAATCTCATTATTTTAAGGTCACAATTAGTTCTTTGACCAAAAACAGTATTAGCTGACCCAAATCCTGACTTGATTCACTACCTTTAGTTCCAAGGAACTTTTCCCTGTTGTCAGAAGTCAAATTCACCTTCAATGAACCACATTTTGCCAGGGCTGAGGGATATTCCAAAAAAAGAAAATTCCAAAAGTAGAGTGCCAAAACTGTTCTGAGCAGTGGCAATGTTGTTAAAATGAAGTTACAGCAGTTCTCTGCCCCTTGAAATCACTTTCTCTCTTGGCTCTTTTTTAATAAATTTATTTATTTAATGTATTTATTTTTGGCTGTGTTGGGTCTTTGTCGCTGCACGCGGGCTTTCTCTAGTTGTGGAGAGCAGGGGCTACTCTTCGTTGTGGTGCACGGGCTTCTCATTGTGGTGGCTTCTCTTGTTGCAGAGCACAGACTCTAGGCACACGGGCTCAGTAGTTGTGGCTTGTGGGCTCTAGAGTGCAGGCTCAGTAGTTTTGGTGCACAGGCTTAGTTGATCTGTGGCATGTGGGATCTTCCTGGACCAGGGCTCAAACCCCTGTCCCCTGCATTGGCAGGCGGATTCTTAACCACTGTGCCACCAGGGAAGCCCCTCTTGGCTCTTGAGACACAGCTCAGTTTTCTGCTTTTCTGTCTCTGCCGGACACCCAAAGATGAGTGTCTTCTGTCTCTTTTCTCTACCTCACTCCTTTTGCACTTTTTGTCCCCCCTTTAAAGAGAACACCTTCTTAAAATGTTTATGTATCCAACACTATGTCTCTGGTGCTTTCTATTTAAATCTTTTATCATGAATATTTCCAAATATACAGAAAGCAAAAAGAATATAACAAAGACCATGTACTCACCCACCTTTCAACAACCCTTGGGCTTCCCTGGTGGCGCAGTGGTTGAGAATCTGCCTGCTAATGCAGGGGACACGGGTTCGAGCCCTGGTCTGGGAAGATCCCACATGCCGCGGAGCAACTAGGCCCGTGAGCCACAATTACTGAGCCTGCGCATTTGGAGCCTGTGCACCGCAACAAGAGAGGCTGCGATAGGGAGAGGCCCGCGCACCGCGATGAAGAGTGGCCCCCGCTTGCCACAACTAGAGAAAGCCCTTGCACAGAAACGAAGACCCAACACAGGCATAAATAAATAAAAATACAAAAAGAGTTCCAATTTCAACGGTCAGATACTCTTAAAAAAAAAAAAAAAAAACCCTTAATAATTTGCCATACTTATTTCTCCTCTACACTCTGCCTTCATTTTTTCTGAAATATTTAAAAGTAAAGCCCAGGACATCATGTCATTTCACACTAAGATACTTCATTGTGTATCTAGAAAAATAAAAAGGAAAGGACATTCTCTCACGTAAATACAATGTCATTGACACATTAACAAAATTAACAATAACTTTTTATTATCGTCTAATACATAGCATACACGTCCAAATTTCACTGGTGGTCTTCTCCTTTACTTCAGCCATAAGGAATAACTCGACATTTGCCACATGCTGTTTTTCATCCACCTTCAACCTGTACATATGAGCCAGATACTCTTATCCTCCATGGCCCAACTTACCTCTGAGGTGCTTTCACTAAGTCCCTTTGGCACAGTTAGACATTTCCTCTCAAATGCTCCCAAAACACTTTGTACATTGGACATTATTTATAGTATGTATTGGTATTTTGTATTTAGTCTTGAACCTATGTTTCTACCACCCTAAACTGTGAATTCCTCAATGTCTCAGTTTTATTCATCTGCAAAATAAGGAGAATCATACCAACTCTATGTGTCCGAACGTTAAAAAAAAAGATATAAAGAAAGAATAGAAAGCATAAATCATATTATCAGGCAGATAATTGGAGCTTTACAAAAGCTAGTTTCCTTCTTTTCCCCTGGTAAGTGTAAATGTATCAGACTAGACTCAAATACCTGGGAGGCCAAGAGGGAATTGTCCCCAGTACAGGAAGATAGATTGAATAAGGGAAGATGTGGGAAAGGAGAAGTAAAATGGCTGCAAGGTCAAGTACTGCCCTGGGACTTTACCAGTTGCAACATTTTTTCTGTAACACACAATCTCTCTATTCCAGGCACAGGTCCTTAGATAAAAGAAGAGAAAGGAAAGCTGTCATTTGGAATTTAGAGATGGTAACTCTTGATCTCTGAATCTCCTGTTCACCTCTGAGCTCTTTATTATGCTAGGTTGGTCTAGCCAAGAGGAGGCCTGAAGGCACTCAGGGTGACTTATTAGTCAATTAATGGGTGAAGAAGAGGTTGAGAAAGCCAACAAAAATTTGTGGGAGACTTCAGGTTCTCTAAAGATGCATTTTTCAAAAAATTAATTAATTAATTAGTTTATTTTTGGCTGTGTTGGGTCTTCGCTGCTGTGTGCAGGCTTTCTCTAGTTGCAGCAAGCAGGGGCTACTCTTCATTGTGGTGCGTGGGCTTCTCATTGCGGTGGCTTCTCTTGTTGTGGAGCACAGGTTTAGTTGCTCCGTGGCATGTGGGATCTTCCCGGACCAGGGCTCGAGCCCGTGTCCTCTGCCTTGGCAGGCGGATTCTTAACCACTCTAAAGATACATCTTTATCTTTTAAGATTCACATCTTTCTAGGGCTGGAAGAAGTAGGGGTTGGCCCAGGAACATGTAGTGTTGCTATGGAAACAGCAACAGAGCTGTAGGCAAGAGATGTGGGTTCTGGTGTTGGCTCTGGGCATGACCACGGGCACGTCAGTTAACTTCAACAGGCCTCAGTGGCAGAATAAGCGGATTGGACGAAACTGGCTCCAAGAGCCAAAGAGACAAAAATTCAAAGAGAATAGAAAGGTTAAGTTGACTGGCTCAATATCACCGTGCTTGTAAGAAAAAACAGAGAGCAGAGTTGGAAGAAATATGAAAAGTGATGTAGTTTGAAAACTGTTAAAAGAATCATATGATTTTCAAGAGCTCTGTTCTAGTGCTGGGACTGTGGCATTTTAAAATGCATTTAAAGCTAACTTGGACTATATGAAAATAATTTTCTTCTTTGGTTTTATTCCACAAAGATCTGGAAAACATTCCCAGCCCTGTGTCAACCTTAAATGAGAAAAGAATCTTTAAAGAGCCACTGATTTGTAATGGAAAACTCAGATAAATCAACTATTTATACTCTGAAATTTTTATATTTCTTTTTGTCCTTTCTTCAGAACACACAGCTAAGAAAATCCATGATGTAAGTCTGTACTATTAGATCCCATTGGCAGGCTGTTTATTCTGTATCTACAGCCTAGCAGCTTCTCTGACTACAGCACTTCATGGACAAACAACCAAAGAACACATTCAAGCTTAAAAAAAGTGCAAGTGTTGATTAATCTAGCATGAGCCTGGAGAGAAAGGGGTGTCAGAACGCCTAAGTTTTCATTTCTGGTCCAAGGTTTATTAGTCAAAGTTATTTAAGCTTTCTGAAGCTCGAATTCCTCCTCTTGAAAAACAGGGCGAATAATTACCTATTTACTGATATAACAATCAATGTACACATGAAAGGTATTACAAGCACTTACCTGATAAGCGAAACTGGAAATAAGTCTTCATTAAATGCCTACTATCAAATGTCTTGATCTATACTTAACATTCCAACTGAGATCCAATATCAGAAGACTTACTGAGCTCTTCCTTAAGTATATACTCTTACCATTTCACTGCTTTAGTTGTGTTTTTTTTTTTTTTCCCCGCGGTACGCGGGCTTCTCACTGCTGTGGCCTCTCCCGCTGTGAAGCACAGGCTCCGGACGCGCAGGCTCAGCGGCCATGGCTCACGGGCCTAGCCGCTGCGTGGCATGTGGGATCTTCCCGGACCGGGGCACGAACCTGTGTCCCCTGCATCGGCAGGTGGACTCCCTACCACTGCGCCACCAGGGAAGCCCTTTAGTTGTGTTTAATATCTGGGAAATCACGCCCAACTCCATGCATTTCTTTAAGGAACACCCAGCCTAATGAAGAGTAGGTCTAAAGGGGTATAATCAAAATGTGTGCATGAGATGGTGTGTTGGGTGAGGGAGACTAGACCACATAGTATGAAGAGTGGTGGTTAAAGAAACTGAGTATTACATCTGGAAAAAAGAATAGAGCCCTTCCCACTGAAGGACCACTGTGTGACAAGAGAAGTAGTCTTGCTTGACTTAGCTCTGGAGGCAGAGGAAGGATAAATAAATAAAGATCCTGGGAGCTGGATTTCAGCTCATAAGGAAGCACTTTCAGACACTGAGAGCTGTATAACAATGGAGTAGATGGGCATAGACAATACTTAGTGCCTGGTACTGGGGGGGATACATAAGATGACTACACTGCCTTCTGAACCTCATACTTGATTTGAAAGAAACCTTGACTTTCTATTAGGACTCAGAATTCTTAAGAATATGGGCCTGAATCACAGATCCCCAAGTTCTGTTCCCCTCTCTGAAGCCCTATCCATGCCCTCCCTACAAGTAAAAACACCAGTAAGGGTATGTTTCAATGATTTTTACTGAAAATGGAAGAAAAAGATAAAGGGTGACATTGCTAAATTAGGTTATCTGGTTTTTAATGTGTCTTTTTTTAGCCATCAGATAGCTTTACTGCAGCTGGCTGAATTTAGTGTCTTTAAATGTGGGTGACTAGGGCAATAAAAGGAAATGAACTTTTTATTTTTTCATTTTAAGAGAAACCAAATAAAATACTCAACAGGATTTTTTTTCCCTAATGTGGCCATGCAAGCACAACATGGCTGATTTGCAACTGAGCACTATTAACATCTATTTATAGCCAGTATTTTCATAGACGAATCACATTTACCATGAGACAGTTAATATTAAGGGCTCAACCAGCTCTGCTGAGCACCCATATAACCTTACTACATCTCTTTCCATTCCCCTTCCAGGGAACTAAGTTATAGCTTTATGGTTCCATGCAGAGAGAGGGGGAAATCCAAGTGGAAATGTAAAGCTAGCCGGCAGCCTGCTCTCTAAATTCAGCAAGTGTGGGATGTTAAGCACGTTCAGACTTAAGGCACTGAATCACTTCCAAGTTTGTCCCTTGGTGAAGAGCATCCTACAGTTAGCACAGACTCACTCTGCATTATGCAGCCATCTTGCCATCAAAACAATTCATTCCTCAAATTTCCTACCGAATAAGTTTAAATGAGACCACTTTATAAAATGTCACATACATAAAAACAGAACTAATGACTGTTCAAGGTGCTGTCAAATAAAAAGGAGGAGTGCAGTGGATGTTCACCTCATTTTATGCATGTGAGAGTGTACCTGGGGAGGTGGGGGTGAGAGAGAGCAAAAAGTCAGGATATATATGATAAAAGTTTTCAAAATTCAGTGACATTAACAAGAATTTTCTAGTTAGTCTTGGGGATCCAGTGTCCCTTCTCCACGCACATGTGTGTGCACGCACGTGTGCATGCGTGTGCGCACGTGCACACACACACACACACACACACACTGAACTTTGTGTAGGTACCAGCACTACCCTGATTTTGATATTAATTTCCCTGTCTTTGATGTCTCCTACGAGAGTCTCCACACTTAACTTACCTTTACCAAGCCCTTTCCTACAATCTTTACTACAGGCTAAAAGTCTTTAAGATTAAATAATATACACAAAGCACTTAAAACAGTGCCGGGCATGTAGTAAGAGGTCCATACACATTAGCTACTTCTGTACACTCCAGCTACTTCTATGAGATTCTCAGTACCATTTTTCTGAATTTCTAGCCAGTGGTTCACAGATGAATCATTTTTACCATGAGGCAGTTCCTACTTACAGCCAGTCAGCTCTGTTGAGGACTGCATGATTCAGTCTTTCAAATGAATCCCCGATGAGGTACAACTCTGTTGAACACTGAGGAGACAGACATGAACAACAGGGGCCCTAAGCTCACAGAGCATGAACAATAAACCCATTACCAGGTACCATTATCTCCATTTTACATTTGAAGGCTCACAGAGGTAGAGTAGGTTGTCCAAGGCCACAGAGCTAACATATTGGAGCAGCAATTAAAGTCCAGATCCATCTGATCCCACAATCTCATAGTCTTTCTGTTATGCTATACCTCCTGCCTACCCCCAAGATGCCAGCAAAGTGGCTGAGAAAAGGCACTTTGTGGCTTTTAAAGTTTAAGAATAACAATGCATTCAGTTAAGTTTCTGCACATGGATAATGCATGAAAACAAAACATCTTTACTGAATGGACCAATTGCTGAAAGGGCCAGGGAGTTGTGACTTCATATTATTCAGATTTTTGTGTAATTCTGGGTAGCCAGAATTAACTGTACCCATATCAACAAAAGGGACATTAGTCCAGATACAAAAATAATCTTGCACATATTGGCTAATATGATAACTGACATAGTAGGTACTTCATAAATGTTTGTTGAATAACTTAATGTTGAACCAGGATTTTTTCCTTTACTATGTATGCCTTCTTATAAAACCCTAGGTAGATACAGCATAGTGATTTGCTGGACTCTGGAACCAGACTGTCCAAGTTAGGACCTGGCTCTGCCACTTTCTAGCAGTACAAACTTTGGCAAGTTACTTAACAGCTACAAGCTTCAGTTTCCTCTTTTGCAAAATGGAGATAAACAACAGTTTTTAAGAAGACTAAATGAGCTAATCAAAAGAAAGCATTTAGAACAGACTTGTATTTGGTAAGTACTGAATTTAATGTAAGCTACCATTATTATTACTTTCTTCTTTAAATTGGAGTAGTTTTGATTGGTTACCTCAACATCATAGTAAATGATCAAGACCAAAACCAATTTCTTTCACTGAACCTTTTTGAAGTTCTTTTATACAAGCAAAATATCCTCTTTCCACCATTCAAACATGAAAATAAACAGGTACACAGAGACTAAATTATGTTTAGCACTCAATTATATAGAATAAACAGTTTTTGTTATCTAAAGATTAATAAAGAATGATTAAGAACATTCAATTTTTATAGTAAAGAGTTGGCTAGGGGCATGTATATTGGGGGGAGGTGGTAGGTAGAATAGGCCTCAATTGACATTTGGTCATTTTCTGTAACTAAATTAAGTAAATAATTGTAAATTCTCTACTAGTCCTTCTTCTTCATGAACATATCCTTACCAAGATACACCACGATTTTAACCAGCTTAAGCCAAAGAAAAACTGACCGAGGTCACCACATAGGAAAATAAAGTAGAATCCGCTTCGCAGGGCCAACTACACTGTATTTGTATCCATAGATACAAGACAACAGACAAGCAGAGAATTCTAAAGCGGGAAGTCCCGGGACCTCAGAGATAATCTAGTCTCAGGCGTAAATCCTGCAGTCAGGGGGACCCACTGGGGAGTAAGGAACAAGGTAGAGGTCAAGGCAAAGAACCCCTGGTCCTTGTTTCATCCTGAATGACCTCATGGGGCCAACCTAGACTAATATCCTCATTTTACAAGTGATAACCAGAGCTTTGCTAATTAAAAGCAGAGTTGAGATCAGAAGCCGTGTTTCCTGATTCCCAGTCTATCGCTCTCTTACAGTCCTCAAGGCTGCCATTCTATGGCTCTGAGAGTCACAGATAATCAATGCATTAGGCTGTGTTAAAATTGACAACTAAGCAGGTTTTCTTCTTGCAAAACCATCAGGCATTATGTCACTACCGACACTTTATGAAAAGAGTAAGGCATCATTATCTGGTATAAGCAAAAGCAACTTTCCATTCTGTTTCTTTTTTTTCTTTGTAACCTGAAAATCCCAAACCACTGTTGCCATTACAAAATTTTTCTTTTCCTCAGTATGCAAGGCCAAGCACAGATGCATTAAAAATTTGCCAAGAGAAACAATGAAGTCACTGATAATACAAAGCATGAAAGTATCATGAAATTCATGTCTGTGTTTTCTTCCACTCGATACTTAATTACTTCTCATTACTGATCATTTTGTGGTTGTTGGCAGAAGGGCAAGGAAACTCCACCATTGTAAACATGACGAGACACACACTCCTCAGTAGACCAGAAGTCTGCACACGATGGGTCTGTTCACAAACCCAGTGTGAGAGCCAGCAAGAATGTTGATGCTATTTTCCCTAGCCCTCAAAGAACACTGGTGGCTTCAGAAAAACTCTAATCAATTTAAAAAGAATAAACATGGTATAAAAATGTTTCAGGTCATTCCTTTTTTATCGCTTATAAATATCATCATTGGCAAATGATCTGTGCTCTCCTGGCAGATTTCACTCAACTCACTTTAAGAATGAGGTGAGAGGGAATATAGCGAATATTTTATAATAACTATAAACGGACTATAACCTTTAAAAATTATGAATCACTATATTGTACACGTGTAAAATATAATATTGTACATCAACTTTAACTCAATTAAAAAAAAAAAAAGAATGAGGTGAGGGAAGATAGAACATATACAGAGAACCATTCAGTTTTCTGTAGCAGTTCAGGGTTGCCTTAAACTCAAAGAGCACTACTTATGAGCAATGCTTAGCAAGCTACCCTGCTAAATAGAAACTTACATTATCTTGGAATTCTGGAAGGCATACCTTGGATAAGATTAGCGGTGGTAGAGGAATCTTTATTGATTAGTAGCAGAATACAGGTTGATTCTTATCAGTAGGCTATTGTTCCACATATGAATATGTGGGTAAGAGGAAAGCACAGGAATGCATCACAGAAATCATAAAAATAACCTTACGCTTCCAGGAAACTAAAAGAAGTAAAGAACCAAATATATTTTACCCCTCTTTTAAACTAGATTTTTATTTGATTTTCACGGAAGTCTGAATCTGTGTGACAGACCTAGAGTTTTTCAAAGGTGGCTGCAGTTAACTAACTCTTCCCCATCCTCTGCAATGTGACTCTGCAGCTCCTTCCATTAAGAAGCAAATCTATTTCCCCACTTCCTGAATTTGGGCTAGCCTTGTGCCGTTCTTTCACCAATAAAAATAAGGGCTTGGAGTCTCACACTCTTGAGATGCTGACCTGAGACCGCCATAAGGGGAAGCCTGGTCTAGCCTACCAGAGGTTGAAAGCCCATGTGGAGCAGAGATGAGATGATCCAGCTGAGATCTAGCCCAACAAGCTGACAGTCAGATATGGGAGTGAGCCCATCTTAGACCATTCGCACCCAGCTGAGCTGCAAGATGACTGAAAATGCAGAGTGGCCCATACAGTTTTGAGCCACTGTTATTTAGCAATGTTATCTAGGTTGTGGGATAGGCCACAAAATTGAAAGAGCAAACCATTCACTCTGTTGAACAGCCATTAGGTATGAAGCATCAGGTCAGAAACCCCATGAGACATATGAATGGAGACTATTAATATTTGGTGGAAGACATGGATGGCCCTGCCCTTCATGTGAGAACATATCTGTAAATAAAGTGGTATGTAATATTTATTTGTTTTAAACATATCTGGTCTACATTAACAACCTTCCATTACGCCTATAGGCCAGAGCAATGATCTTTCTGAGGTGTTTAAGACAACCCAATGGGGTGGGAGAAAAATAATTAGATATCTTATTTTTTAATTAATATTTTCCTTTTTGCATATGTTTTCATAAGGTATATAGCATATATTAATATGCTAGTATAGGAATATTATTTATAAACACATAAATACACACATAATGGGTTTTCCACAGTCATAAATCTTATATATCCTCAACCTTCTATCCCTACATAAAAATGTACTCCTTCTATGTCTTTGCTTTTCTCAAATAAATAAATCCTTCCTTGGCTACGTAGGGGACAGTCAGTGACAACTACTGCCACAGACTACTGTTCATCGGTACTGTAATTATTGATAAGTAATCTCTTCAGCAAGGCTATAAGCATTTTTCACACATGGTGTCTGTATCCATTTCAGACAGGGTGTCTACAGCCATCTGTCTTTGGCAGTACAGTATAATAGCATGACACATGATTTTTAAGAGCACAGGTTCTGGAGCCAGGTTGCCTGGATTCACATCCCAGTTCTGCCTATTATTAGCTGTGTAATCTTCATCTGTGCTTCCATTTCTTTGCTGTAGATGGAGATAATAATATTCCCTACCTCATAGGGTTGTTATAAGAATTGAATGAGTTAATAAATGTAAAATGCTTAGAAGAATGCCTGGCATGTAGTAACTGCTCAGCAAGTATTAGCTGTCATCATCATTACCACCACCATCACCACCATCACTGTCTATCTCCAGCGTCTAATAGAGTAAATAAATGTGTGATGGAGGGAAGTAAGAAAGAACATGAGTTGTAGAGAAAACACATTATGTGATTTGTTAAAAGTTTGAAAGTGAATGTTTTATTTCTCCAGATGGACACTGTAACTTCAAGGCAGGGTGTCCCACTAGTATCACTTGATAGTTGGTTTGTTACTGACAAATAAAATATGTAAATAATAAACACATAAGGCAATAAACACCTTCAAGTTCTGCTTTTACATCCTGATTGTTATGATGAGGCTATTGAAAATTCTCAGTTGAAAATTATTGCTGGGATTATTTCCTTAAGCATTGTCTTTTAACTGTGATCTCTCCTCTGGTGAAAATCAAAAGTCACAGGTCGGGGCTTCCTTGGTGGCGCAGTGATTGGGAGTCTGCCTGCCGATGCGGGGGACGCGGTTCGTGCCCCGGGCTGGAAGAATCCCGCATGACGCGGAGTGGCTGGGCCCGTGAGCCATGGCCGCTGAGCCTGCGCGTTTGGAGCCTGTGCTCCGCAGCGGGAGAGGCCGCAGCGGTGATAGGCCCGCGTACCGCAAAAAAAAAAAAAGAATAAAAAAGTCACAGGTCCATATGTAGTCCATATGTAGCATCAGGTTTCTATGGATTTCCTATAAGATGCAGACCCACAAACCCATGTCTTTTAAATATACTATTGATAATCTATGCTAAAAGAAAGGCAGAGTGGCAAGAATCATTATACATCCTAGGAGAAAGGGGGCCACAGAGATCACCTCCTCACCCCCCCTCACTTCACAATTCAGGGCACTGCCCTCAGAGAGCGTCAGTGTCTTAACTAATCCCACAGCTGATTTGTGACAGAATTCTTTTTACATGACTTCTGTCTAGTTCAGTGCACTTTTCATGATCCCAGATTTACGAACTATTTCCATAAACCTTACATTTGAAAATGTATCACTTGGGCTTCCCTGGTGGCGCAGTGGTTGAGAGTCCGCCTGCCGATGCAGGGGACACGGGTTCGTGCCCCGGTCCGGGAAGATCCCACATGCCGCGGAGCGGCTGGGCCCGTGAGCCATGGCCGCTGAGCCTGCGCGTCCGGAGCCTGTGCTCCACAACGGGAGAGGCCACAACGGTGAGAGGCCCGCGTACCGCAAAAAAAAAAAAAGAAAATGTATCACTTGTATTAGGGAAGTAAGGAAGCCACACCATAAATAACCAATTTAGTGCACACACAGTGGGCCTTCAATAAATGCTTGTTGAAGGATGGGTGGAGAGATGAATGGAGGCTTAGCTGGTTGGCTGTGAAGTCCTCAAGGTTCCTAAACTGTTCTACACTCAGGTTTCTCAAGTGGTGCCAGCAAGCTGGGAGTGGTAAGAGTCACTTCTTAAACAGAGTACCCAAGAAAGACACAAAGCCATTCTTTCAATCTTCTTTTCTTTCTCCCTTTATTCACGGCTCACAACTCATTAGATGAAAGAGGTAATCAAATAAACTTGCTTCAATTCTTGAAATTTTTTTCTAACTATAAAGGTAATAGAGAAACACCATAAAATTGGGGTAATAAAAATAAAGTTAATAATAAAAGCTAATGTTTACTGAGTGACAATTTTGTATGAGGTATGTTGCAAACATTTGACATATGTTGACTCAGTTAATCCTCACACCAACTTTAAGTTATAAATATACTACTACTATCATCCTCATTTTACAGATGAGAAAGGCACAGAGGTATTAAGTAACTTGTCCAGAGTTTTATAGCCAATAAGTAATGGAGTAGAGATTTGAACTCAGGCAGAGTGGTTCCAGAGTCCATGGTCTTAGCCATTGTTTCATACTGCCACTGTTCAAATTCTGCTTTCCAATGCAAATTATAAAGAAAAGAACTGATTTAAAAATTGATAAACTTGACTAAATTAAAATGTAAAACTTCTATACCACAAAAGACATAAAGTGAAAATGTAAGCTACAGACCAGAAAAGATAACATCAAAACATATAATCAACAAAACAGTAATTTATAGAGTATGTAATGAATTCCTACAAATTCATAAGAAAAAGACAAATAATACAAAAGAAAAATGGGCAAAGACTATGAACAAGCAATTTATGAAGAAATTCAAAGGGGCTCTAAACACATAAAAGGATGCCTGCTCTCATTAGTTATAGAATGCAAATTAAAAAGTCAGATACCATTTCACTTACCATATTGGTAAAAATTATGAATTCCCTAATAGCAAGCATTGATGAAGATACAGAGCAATGAGAACTCTTACACTCTGCTATAAATTGGTACTCCATTTAGGAGAGCCAAAATCCCATTCCTATACTGTAAAGAATACTACCTGAATAAATGGATGTTCACAGGAAAAAAAAATGCACCAGAATGTTCACAGCTGCATTTTTTCTAATACTAAAAAAAGGAAACTATTTAAACATCCATCAACAGTAAAATGGATAAGTAAATGGTGGCCTATTCATATAATGCAATACTATATAGCAGTTAAATACGTAAAATAAGTAAAATGGAGCAAGAAAGAATCTCCAAAATATAGGATGAAAAAACATTTTCAGAATGATACATTCAATATGCTGTATTTACATTAGGTTTGAAAATCTGCAAAGCAATACTATATATTGCTCAGCAATATATATACATGCATTAAAAGTATAAAGTAAAGTATAAAACATGTGTGGGAATAATAAACACCAAATTCAAGATGGTTACTTCTGGGGTAGGGCGGGTATAGAGTGGGTTAAGGAAGAGGTACATAGGGGCTTCTACTATATCTATAATATCAATATTTTACTTAAAAAACTGTTTTCTAATGTATATAGTACATTAGGATTTTACAAATCTGTGTGCTAGCATGTAGTGATTCATTATATTTCCATATTTTTCTGTATGATTGACCTTTCCAGATTTTTTTTTTTTGGCCACGCTGTGTGCGGCATGTGGGATCCTAGTTCCCAGACCAGGGATTGAATGCGTGCCCCCTGCAGTAGAAGTGCAGAGTCCCAAGCGCTGGACCGTCAGGGAATTCCCTCCAGAATTTTAAAGAAATATTATTACAAATGAAAAGCAAGGTACCAATAATGATGAAAGGGACTTCCCTGGTGGTCCAGTGGTAAAGAATCCACCTTCCAATTCAGGGGACACGGGTTCCAACCCTGGTCGGGGAACTAAGATCCAACATACCACGGGGCAACTAAGCCCGAGTGCTGCCACTACAGAGCCCATGTGCCTTGGAGCCTGGGCACCACAACTAGAGAGAAGCCCATACCACAACGAAGAGTCCACACCACAACCAAGAGCCTGTGCCGCAATGAAAGATCCCCACACGCCACAACTAAGACCTGACGCAGCCAAAAAAATATAAAAAAAAAATAAATAAAATAAATAAATATAAAAAAAATAATGATGAAAGTTTCATGATTTGTAGGAATGAGTATAATTAACAATCTGCTTGAACATCACTGAAGCAGACTGTAAGTTCACTTGATGTTTTCTCTTTCCATTACAAACCTCAAAGGTGGAAAAAATTATCTTGCTATTGTAAATTAATTTGGATAATTATATAATCAGATGTGGAACTAGTATGTCCCTCAAATATTAACTTATTTTATATTGTTTTCATAATGGTTCAATACTATAGGCACTAGTGTTCTTATTTTGTAGATAAGGGTCCTAAATATAAATCCTTGACTTATCTGAGGTCAGGTCTGGAATTTTAGCAGAATGTCAAGGATACAGCCAGGGACCAAGCCTTCATTCCTTTAATATTAGAATTTACTGTCATAACAAAATAACCCAAAGTATTTTGTAATTCTGATGCCTCTCTCTTAAAGCACCAAAGGCTAAGAAATTTAAAAACTCTTTTTAAACTTCCACAAGGAAACACTATAATGTGAATCTGAAGAAAGTTAGAACAATTAGCAAATTTACCATTTTACAATTACGTTAAGTACGTCTTATGTAAGCACTTAGGCCTAGGTTGGAGGTATGACCCAGGTCCCTGAGGTGGAATGTTTGGCGGATGACGTTCAAATACACAGTCTGTTTACCCATGGACATAAGTGGCCTTAATCAAAGCAGAACACATTTTTTAAAATGTTGATTTTAAAAACAGAAGTGTAAATAAGACTGTGATTTATGAATCTGCTAATGCCCTTCTCTGCTGTAGACTTCAGAAAGATCGAGTCTTTGGCTGTGGTAAATATAACGAGAGTGCAGACTTGTCAAAGCAGTAATAGGAGCTCTTATTAAAACTCTACTTCCACTAAGAGTTACAAATTGTCTTCCTTCTTTCCAGCCCTTAAAGAATGCGTTCCAGAAGCAGTGACACGGAGGCCTCAGCCCAAAAGCAATTTCCAAGACATAGTGAAGACTACAGTTTCCAAGGTCCTGAGGACATGAAGCAGAGACAGCAAGACAAAGACCCCACCAGTGAGTTGGATGCAATCCTTCCATATCCTAAGTCACACAGTGGTAATGGCCACCAAGGAGAAGACCTCTCAAGAGACGACTTATTATTTCTTCTCAGCATTCTGGAGGGAGAACTGCAGGTCAGCTGGGTTAGAATTATCCCCCTCATGCTTCAAGGGGAAGGCTGCTTATGAATTTTGTGGGGTGGCTGCCACAGAAATAGATATTTGTGCTTCATACTTGTATATACATGAAAGCAAAGTACACATGCACAGAATTCTCTTCTGGCAGCATGAAGAGCAATTAATCACATCTAAAAGGGCTGTTGTTATGACATGCGATTGGCATGCACATTGTGAAAGGTCACATCCTCTGCCCATGCTGCTCACAAGCTTCAGTGCACAGGCACGTATGGGTAACAATAATAGCAGATGACTTCTGGACTGGTTTAAATAACAATAGGTGCTTTTGTACCTCACATAAACTGGCTCCTAGACTTGCCCTGGCATTACTAACCTATACAAAAAACTAAAACAGCTGCTACACATATAGGAGAATCTTATTTCCTATCCCTGAAAATGAAAATGCCAGTCCATTGAGGCATATCATGTTATCTGCTTGTCAAACACAATAAAAAATGTAGAGTCTCCCCATGTCGTATAGTGATCACTTTAAAAAACATTATTAATGTGTAACTAGACTGGAAGAAGGATGAAGTAAAGGGACATAGTTTTGCTACCTTTTCTAAAAGGTGCTATAACCAAATATGATTTGTTTATATTTGAAGGAGAAGAGAAAAAATACTCAACTACACAAGAAATCACTTGCAGAGACTGCTGGTAGATAAAGTGGGCTTTCTGAAATGCTTTTTGTTCCTGCAGGCTCGAGATGAAGTCATAGGCATTTTAAAGGCTGATAAAATGGACTTGGCTTTGCTGGAAGCTCAGTATGGGTTTGTCACTCCAAAAAAGGTGCTAGAAGCTCTCCAGCGAGATGCTTTTCAAGCAAAATCTGCCCCTTGGCAGGAGGACATCTATGAGAAACCAATGAATGAGGTATGTATCACATCAGGGGTGTGCACCGAGTAAGCTCACCAGCCAGTAAAGCACTAGGCCTGGCAGGTGAGCAGGACATGTAACTCCTTTTTTGATTATTTATAGTTGTATGTTTAAAATCTACCCCAGGTAGATAAATACTACATGTTCTACAGGAAAGAAAAGGAGAATAAATCATGTATGGGATGTTCCCACTGGGTTTGTTTCTTGACATCAGACTAAAACCTAACAAATGCAAGAGAATTCCTCTCTTTTTCTCTCTCCCCCTCTTCCTCTCTTGTATAAACACATAGACACAAAGACACACACAGATACACACAGAGAGACACACACACTCAGACCCAGACCCAGACACACACACACACACACACAGAGGAATCTGCACTTCTTTTGGAGATCTGAAGGCAATAATAAAAAACAGATAATGTTTAACCATAGAAGTTAATTTCTTTGAAAACACTGAAGTATTATGTCATAGAAATTCTGAGCATGAATGGAAATGATCTGAAGAATTATCCAGGAAACAGAGTTTTAGAAAGCATACATTTTAGATGAACACATATCCTCTTTTTCCTTCAAAAGTTTAATGACAGTAAAGACTTTTCTCCCACCAAGTATGTCCAACAATGACAACAGCAAAGATGAACAGTCTCAACACGGCCACCACTGCACAAAGATACAGCACTGCTTGCTCTTTTACTTGCTGACATTACTGAAACTCCTTGGCATCCTTATTTTGTTCTTCTATTTTCTTCTGAGACCTCAATGGAAAATTTCATAACTTTTCATTTTTATAAAAAGTAAACAACTAGGAGCATAAGTTAAGGCTAGAGAGAGTGAAAGCAAATTTTGGGCAAATTTCCCCTACATACGCTCTGGCAACCTACCTCAGGACTGACCTCTAATGTCCTTGCTATTCTTGTCTTGGGTGTCTCATGACAGAAGCCTACCATCTTGCCAAATTGTGAAGGAGTCTGGTCATATGGATCTGCTTCTCTGAGGGGTGAGGGTGAGGATGAGACCACCCAAAGTCTGTTGATTGCACTTTAATCCAAATTTTAAACAAGAGGAGCCGAAGCCTCATTCAAGTCAATAGTGTTAAAACTGTATTCTGGCTCCCAACACAGTGACTGTGAAACAGCATTAAGCACAAATTCCCCAATCAGTATAAGTGCAAATGCAAGTTAATTATCACTGAACATATACTCACAAAACTCCACAAATGGCACAACCCTTCAACACTTCAGAGTAAAATGAAACAGAATAATTCCAAACTTATCCTGAAATCAGTAGGAAAAGTTTTAGCTACTTTTGTAAGTAAATAATTCTATTGTACACAGGCAAAACTGGAAACACCCTCTCTGCAAATGCTTGCAATCCTAACTCTGCAAAGTGTCCCTAAAAGTTATCCATAATTTGGCCCTGCTTTATAAATCCAACCTTCCTTGATTACTCAACCAACAGATACCCCTACACACACACACACACACACACACACACACACTTTTTACATTCCCATCTCCATGATTTGTCCGTTTTCTTTTCTTGCCTACTTCCCCCTGACAGACTTCTCTCCTCAGCTACCAGTCTCTCCCAGTCCCTTGAAGCCCCTATAATTCTATCTACCCAACAACCCAGTTGCCTACCCTTTTCCTCTATCTAGGAAGTAATGGGTGAGGGGGGATATCCAGAAAATAAACAATAAAGGGAAATTCTGACTAGGAGTCCCTAGATAGGGTTGAAGAAAAGAAAGAAAGTGGGGTGTTATCACTAAGACCATACCGGGGGGCACCCTAATTGCATCAGGGTAAGGATGTGCATGCTAAAAATTTATTATTTTGTTTTCCTCCATCTTCCTCCTTTTATTTTCCTCATAATGTTCTTTTAAAAAAATGTGAAAAATCTCAACCATGTCTAGGGTAAACTAAAGGGGATTTATTTATTCATAAGGCAAAATACCTCAGAAAAACAAACTGTTCTCAGCTATGTCATATGTTAGGAACACTGACTTAAGGTGGAGGCCTGCAAGCTAGAAAAAAGGATGTGGATGGGGAGAGAGGGAGGGAAAAACTCAGAGTCTAGAACAGTTTTAACCTCCTATTCCTTTCCAACCTAGGCTTCTATACTAAAAGTTACCTTAAAAAAGATACTTGAGTTAATGGCCTAACATATTCTTAGTTCTTCCAAAAAAGATATCAAGAAAAATATAACAACAGTTTGGATTTATCAAGGTACTATAATAAAGGAATCTGCATACCTTATTAGCATTACCTTAGGGCAATTCTTAAAGTATTGATACTTATTTTAAGCAACTGTATAGTTCAGCTTTTAAATTTCATTTCATAATTTTCATTGTATAAAAATAGTTGTGCTTCCTGTCTTCAGGGTGCTTAATGTCTCTTTTAAGAGTGACAGACAACAAGTGATCACACAATAAGTATATAATACACACTATGTTAATTTTTGTGGTGAAAACCACAAAGCACTATGAGGGAGTATAATGGGGGATCGAATTGAGATAGAAGAATCAGGAAAGCCAAGTTCCAGAGAATGAGTAGGGGTTCCTCAAGTAGAACATAAAGAAATTCCATTTCCAGAAACATTATGGATGACGTATCATGAAATCATATCACTAAAAAATACAAAAAAAACATTAGATAAAATATCTAGCGTACTCTTAAGTGCATGGATGAGCTTTACATGGAGCTAGAGAAATCCTGAAGCCAAGAACTAGAAAGGGCAATTTCCTCAGACTAGCTTCTGGCTCCACATATTTTCAATCTTTCTCTTCTATAATCCACAAACTTCCAGTGCTAGGAACCAAAAGACATATTCATTTTACAGTATAGCCTCTGGCTTTTCACTTCTGACCATGGCTGGGTGAGCTGGCACACCCAGAATGCTACCAAGATGGACAGTAGACAGGTAGATTGTGAGAGTGACCAAATAAGAATGACACAGGACTATCACCATTCAGGGTGACAGTAAAACAAGGAAGGGCTTTCAGAAGAGTCCGGTAGGGGTCACGCAGAGACAAGAATCACGCCCCCATTTCCAGTATCTGAGATACTGAGGCAGTGTGAGAATGAGCAGTCTCTATTTTAGGATTCTAGCATTATCCAGGAAAACCAGGTTTCAGTAAAGACAGGGAAGAAGATGGGACATTTTATGAATAGCATATTTGGTTACCTGTGATCTACTAAAACAGCCAAATAATTTCTCTACTGTCTGAACTAGCTTTATCTCTACTAGTATATTCAGGGTAATCAAAGAAAAAGACAATCTTCAAAGAGCCAATGAAAAAGAACAAAGAGAACCAAAGCCATAGCTCACAAAGACGATAAAGCCCTAAATTAGGGTGGTCTGTGACTCAGGAGCTATTAAAACAAAGGTCATTATTCTTTCCTAAACATATATTAAGCAACCAAAAGCAAAAAGACTGACCATCTCTCTGTCCTTCATTCTCTTTGACCACGGGAGAATCCAACCTATTGGAACACATTGGACTTCCATCATCCTAGGCAAGGAGTTGGATTGTATCAGCGGTTTCGGGTAGGATATGACATCAGGGAGGCTAAAATGATAAGCTTGTCATTGCACAGTAAACATTAATGAGTTATCTTTTTAACCTTTCTTCCACTGACACTCCCTAAAGTGACTGAGTCTTCCTGTTTTCTTCCCCAGGCTTCATTCAATCCACAAGTGGGGCTAGATCAAAAAGGGGCAGTGGTTCTTTGATAGTCCCTTAGTGCTTAATGATACACCACCTTATACTGCCCCTAGTTGTTTAGTGTGTATCTTATCTGCCTAGTAAGAGTATAAGCAATGAGACTTTAAAATTCTCCCATGGCAACTATCATAGTACTAAATACATATAGCATAATAGACGCTTAATAAATAGTTGTTGCCTTGAGAAAACTGTGGCAATACAATTGATCTTAGAAATCAAGCCCAACCACTATATTTATAATAGAAAAACCTTAAGTACACAACGGTTAAGTGGCTTGGCCAAGCACACACACACAACTGGTGGAAAATGAAATGAGTACAGACAAGCTCAGGTCCATCATTTGATCTGTAGGAATGAAGAAGAGACTGAATTGAGAACTGGCATATTTTCTAAGAGGCATTTTGGGTATGGAGAAACGAAGGCACAGAAAAGAACTTCAAGAATAAGCTAAAACATATCTAGAATCACTTACACTTTCTTTGGGAACCTTCCCTCTGCAAGGTCCCTATTTGACACCATTCCAATTTCTGCTGTTGACAAACATGAGGTCCTTAGCACCAAACAGCATGCAATAAATATAGGCCATTCTTCAAGAGTCATGGAAGGTGAGAGAAGGAAAACCCAGAGAATTAGACATTTCACTGATATGAAGGAACAAATAATTCTACCCAGGCTTGACCAGAGAAAGCCATAAAGGAAGAACAGGAAAAGTTTTGGATGGAAGGGGAAAAAGGTTTCTATGTCCCGGCACTGAAAAAAGCAGCCTTGAAGCACCACGGTGTGTTCTAAGAACTACCTGAAGTCTGGTGTGGCTAAAGGCTGGGTGAGAAAGACGGGAAGGTACGGAATGAGAATGGGGTGGAAGTGTCGGAGGCCAGATGGTGAGAAACCTTTCAGCTCTGAATAGGAGAGTGGAGTAATCCCACTGTGGAAGACTGTGCTGTCACTGATGAGGACAGGCTGGATGGGGGTGAGGCTGAAGGAAGGGAGAGCCCTTAGGAGATTATGTAACAACGGGCAATGATTCTTTCCAACCTTCCTTCCTTGTACCTACAAACAAACAAACAAGCAAACAAACAAAATAAGGAGGAAAAACACAATAGAAAGCAATAGTAGATTAACTAAACCTCCTCTTTCCTCTTTTTGGGCTGAACTAAGTTTAATATTCATGTCCATACAACTACAAGAAGCTATCTGAGGAAGTTTCCTTTATGAAGCCTCCCTTAGTCATTCATTTATGCTTTACTAAATACCTATTGTAATTATTCTAGGGCCGATCTTGTGATAAATTGAATGTTCCTCTAAGTCAAATGTCAAGCTCCCTAAATTAAGGCTGATTCTATTACTATTTCACTCTCAAATTCTAAAAGCAGTTGATTTGAATTTCCCTTATAATGCAGTCTAATGTTTGGGCAACTGGAAGGAGTTTTCAGAGAACTGTTGTTGCTTGAGACCCAGGACAATTAACACTACAACCTCCCTCTCAGCGGATGGTCATTAGTTAAAAGTGACTCTGCCAGCAAGCAATACAACTTAGCAATTTCAGCTTCCACAAAAGGCTTGGTCACATTAATTAAAAATCATCACCTATAAGACATAATGAAGTATTTTGTGTGTGTTAAGGTACCATTATAAACCCATATTAGAAAACTAGACAACCAGCCTAAGCGTTTAGAGGTCAGTTGGGTTCTGTATGCTGGGACACCTTTATTCCCTTCTTTTTCTGAAATCATTTGGCCATTTTTGTGCTTTGGATTCCTAGTTAAGTATGTGCTTTTTAAGGATGTACGATTTAAACTGGCTTCAAATTCAGAGTCACAAATTTTCAGTCTTTTACAATAAAGGCAAAGGGCAAAATCAACCAATATTATCAGTTATAGTTTAGTATTTAATCTAGACAGTCACATGCTTTCAAAACCATGTTCTTAAATGGATTTTAATTTATCACTGGTCAAAGATCCTGAAGCACTTTTGTTTTAATCAGTCTACCTCCCTCTTTTCTTTCTTGATTCCTTGCTTGCTTATTTTGTTTTCAATCTGTAAGCATATACTGGGCACCTACTATAAGCAAAGCACTCTATTAGATGTTAAGAATTTAAGAAAAATAGAATGTAGGCCCTGCTTTCAGGGAGTTCACAGTCTAGTAGAGGAGACAAAAGTAAATAAGACACAGGGTAATTGTTTTATAATAGAGATATAAGTAGGCCACGGAAACCAGAAAGCACTTGGTGTTTACACCAGGTCTATACCAACACAGAATTGATTAACAAGAATTTGAAAAAAATACACAAACACCTTTATGAATAATGCACTGAAAAACAGACCATGGATCCAAGAGATGTATGTGGGCAGAGTACTTTAGGGAGGGCTGGGCAGCTAGGGAAGTGGCAGAATCAAACATTGTACAAGGATTCCTTTACTTTCCATCATTCCTCTGATATGGTTTCCCTGGAGAGAAAAGGAAGTGGCAGAAAGGGGGTATGGAGAAATTGGTCAGATATTTACAGAGGAGCCAATGTTTCTTTCTGGTTAAAAAAAAAAAATGATGACATGGGAACTAAGATCCCACAAGCCACGTGGTGCGGCCAAAAAAAAAAAAAAAAGATGACAGTAAGAAAGTTACATTTGTGTTGAAACATCAAAAAGTATCAATTAACAAGAGTAATGATAAAAAACTAAACAAGGAAATCATAAACCCACTGTTGAATTAATTTGTTAAAACTTGGATATTTCTAAAAGAGGGAGAGATGGCAGTATTATGAATGATTTGTACTTAGACTATTAATGTATTTTCTTTTGTAGTTGGACAAAGTTGTGGAAAAACATAAGGATTCTCACAGACGAATCCTGGAACAGCTTTTAACGGTAGAAAAATCTCACAGGCAAACCATATTAGAGTTGGAGGAAGAAAAGAGAAAACATAAAGAATACGTGGAGAAGAGTGATGAATTCATAAGCTTGCTAGAACAGGAACGTGAAAGGTAAGGCTACTTTGGACAAGACAGTGACCTATTCTGCAAATTCTTACTAACCTCTCACTATGCGCTGGGCATTATACCAAAGGATACAGGGATACAAGGTAAACATGACAACCTCTGGTCTCAAAAATCTCATGGTCCAGAGTGAGGAAAAGGATATGTTTAAAAACAATATCAATACAATGCAAGAATAACCGGGTGTGATAGGACTGTGGAAACATAAATGCTGGGCACCTGATTCTACAAGGGAATGCCCTGTGAAAGCTGCAGAGAGGAGGTAACGGGTCTAGTCCCTGTGCCAACAAGAATGGAGACCACATACAAGGCAGGGGCAGGAGTAAGTGCCACAGCATAGAGGTAAGACAAGAGTATGGGTACTGAGGGAACTCAAGCTTTCTACATGGCTACAGCACAGGGTGTGAGAAAAGGAAAGGCTAGACACGAGCAGCTGGATTTTATACTGTTGGCAAGAAGGAGCAAATGACAAATTATGAGAAGGAGAATAAGTTATCAGGGATGCTTTCTTAAGGAACCATTAAGGAAAGACGGGAAGAAAGACAGGGGCAGGTATGTGTTCCAATGGCTATAGGGTTAGGGAGGATGGGGCATAACAAGAATTACTTATGACGCATAGTCAATATGAATTAGTGACTAATGTGACTAGAGAGCAGAGCAAGGAAAACAGGAAGTTATACTCCTAGTTCTTCACCAAGGTACAGAAAGCAGGAATGGGGCACAGCTTTTTGTTGCTGCAGGATTTCTGGTTGGGGAGATAGTTCAAAAGATGGAAGGGGTCCTGTTTTAGACAAGTTGAGCATGAGGTACCTGGTGTATTCCAATGTTCAGTGGGGAGAAGGATGTGTCTAAACAGACAACCCACTGTTAGAAATATAGGTCTGGAAAAGGTTGGGCTGATGATGTGTATTTGCAGCCAGTGATAGCTGAAGCTATGGGTGTTGGTGTGATGAGGGGAGAGAATTTTGAGATGGGAACTCTAGAAAACAGTACAACAACCCATCAAGTTAGGGTTTTCCTCCAGAAAAATGGGTCAAGAAAGGAAGCTGAGAAGGAATGAAGAATGGTGGAGGATTAGAAGAACTAGAAGAGAAAGCAAGGAACCAAGCAAGGGAAGACTTTCAAGAAAGAGTGAGCAAACAGCACCAGATAATACAGAAAAGGATGACCACATATCCCAAGATGGCAACAAGGAAGACACTGAAGAACTTAATGAGCCCTTTCAATAAAACAGTGAAGGCAGAAGCCAAATCGCAATACTTTGAAGAATAAATAAGAAATGAGAACATAGAAGCTTAAAATGTGAACTAGTATTTAGAGAAGCTTGGCTACAAAAAGGGAGAAAATGGTTGGTAAACATTTTATAACCGTATGGAAAGCAGGCTATTTTGCTCCACTTTGACCCTCTGTTCTGAATTACCATAGAAAGTATGAACATCCATATTAAATTGAAAGAACAATGACTCCTCTCTATTAATACTGCAAAGATAGAAAATAACCAATCTTAGTAATGTCAAATTTTTACTGGACCTTCATGTCACTTTTGTTATTCCATGTATACTTCTCTTATGAGTTACAGAGCTAATGATGCTAGATTCTAACAATCACAGAAAAATACAGAAAAAAAAATTACTGTGAGTTCCCTTTTCTAAAATACTAGTAGTCTCAACTGTTTTATTTGATTACTTACAATTCATATTTTGACTAGGTAATCAAAGTTACATAATAGCTACACTAATGGCAAACTTTCATTTCTTTTCAGTGCACTTCATGGTAGTCGTCAGAGCACTAGAGATTCAATGGCCCTCACATCCAGTTTCTTTTTCTACATTCATCAGGGGTTTGTTTTCTACTCACTACATAGAGAGGGGGTCTTGTTACCTTGCCTCTCATGAACCTGAAATATCTTCAGGGGCAGATTAAAGGAGCAAAAGAAGTCTGGCACCAAGGGAAGATTTGGCTCAGACCTTACAGTATAAGATTTGTTATTCAATGAGACAATGTCATATTAAATATTATTTCGAACCCTTGTGATTTGGCACCTGTGGCCTCATTTGACCTCCAAAACTTATTTGGCACTAACTTGTTGAACACAGACACTTCCTTTCATCTCTCATTATTATGACCATTTATTGACCATGGTCAGAGTGCTGCCTGCCATAGAACAAAGAGGTACTGGAGGTCCCTGCCCCGGGGGCTTAACCACGTTAATGGAGAAGACAAGAGGATACAGATTTAGGGTGGAAATGTGAAAGGCTGTTGGTGGTATAGTTCTAATATTCACCATTGTCTCTCTGCTATCTTCTGTAGGAAGGCTGAGGAGGGCTACCCAGAAGTAACACTGTAAAGCTGGTAGGCAGATGGTGAAGATTATTTAAATCAAGAGAGCAAAGAGGAACAACACTGAGATATGAGAACAAAAGAGCACTAGGAATACAGGCCACGGGCTAGAGGAAAAGGAAAATAGTGGGATGAATGTAAATTGTACACCAAGGAATCAGTATATTAAGAACGGTATTTCTACATGTATCAAAGTAGTTTAAGAGGGAGAATTTAAAAGATCACATTTTTTAGTCATATAGGACGCAAAGGTTTTTTGTCTTGAAGAATAATGAAAGTACACAAACCATTACCAAAAAATAGGAAAAAATGACTGGAGTGATTCTCATTCCCTGTTTAGCCACTCCAGAAGATATGGGAATATTCAGCTATTTCTGTTTGCCCAGGAACAGCTTCCAGATGGAACTCTTTGGGTGTGAGAATGCTAAGGCTCTTCTTGACTCACATGATACACAGACAATTCTCCGGCTCCATCTGTACATCACAATTCCCATATCTTGGCACTGCTGGTGCACTGGCCCTTCCTGGCCCCCCTGCTTGTAGCAGGGAGACTGTGGGCCTCATGAGGAATAACTGACTTCCACTTGCTTTAAGGCCGTGTGCATAAAAATACTAAATGAACACCATCTAACAAAGAGGTGGGGGAAACTAATAATTTCAGGTAAATATATACAGAGGAGGTGCTTACACAAGAGGTAAAATACCATTCATGTGTCTCATTCTCTGACAACAAATGACAGAACACAAACCTAACTTTAGTGAGAGTACTTCCTCTCCAACATGCAGCCACCCTTCACAAAAGCAAGACTAATTTATTCTAAGGAGTCAAAGAATAATGTTTACTTCCTTCCTCAAAGTGATGTAAGCCACTCCCGAATCAGTGACCCTCAGTACAAAGAAAGAAAGAAAGAATATCATAACCCCCATAAACGTGGTTTGACTGTATATAACTATAAAGGACTATCTGACTGAAACTCTGAAAAATACTGTGAAAGTTTAGTGATCGTATTTTTAGTGTTAGATAATATCTACTTGGAAAGAAAATAAAAATTAAGAAATACACGATTGAGATAGTTAATGAGACCTTAGAGGGTGTAATAATGGATTTCAAATTAAGGCTCAATTTCTGTGTTTTCTTCGGAGAATTCATTTTATGTGGAAAACCCTAAAGGAGACTGATGTCACACATTGAGTTTAGGCCAAAATGTTTGCCAAGTGATGTCGCTGTCGTAATCAGTAAACAGTTGGCTTTCCCACTGCAGGAGGGTGGGGGCAGGGAACAGCTCAGGAAACCCTGTTCCCAAGCGTGTTAATGCAAAGTTTCCTTCGCTGTAATCTGTGCAGTTTGGTCTGTCCATAAAATAATTATAGCGACATTTCATGACAACCTTCTGTTCACTGACCAGCTCCAATGTGTGGATGTGTGTGTCACTGATGACCTGAATTATGTACTTGGCTGAATTACAAGTGGCGTCTATGTGAAAGGTTTTATACAAAAGCAATGCCAGTAATTTTTGGCCTTTCTGGATGGCTTCACAGGAAAGCCAAAACAAAAATCACTTTTAGTCAGTGCAATTTTGCAAAATTTTCCCATAAGTGAAATGCCAATTTTGTCTGTACTTTCAAAAAAGCTTGCATAATTTTTTTCCTTTTTCAGTTTCAATGGGGGAAAAGGCTGTGAAGGAAAAAAAAAAAAAAGAGTTTCCTTTTTTTGAAACCGTGCTTTCTTTTTTAGAACACTGAAACAAACCATGTATACGAACCATATATATTACTGCATTTCTGGCCTTGAAACCACTGAAGTGGGAAACAAATATTGGTATGGCAACTCTGTCTAAAAATGTGACTTCAACTATGGATTTTTTTAAAGCTTTAAATTACTTTTCATAATATCTTGGCCAAGTAGATTAGCACTGTTAATTCTGGTTTCATAAAGCAGGACTTCAAATGGTAGCTTCTCAAGAGCGACATAGGAAGGAAGGAGTCACAGGCAGAATTAATTTCTTGCTCCTGTCCTAAGCAGGTGTGACTAGATAGAATAGTGGCTCAAGGGGCAGAAGGGCCTTTGCAGGAAAGTCAGCAGGGACCCAGCTTCAAGGTTGTTGCCTTGACCATACCTTAGACTAAGACCTTAGTAAAGAACAAAGTGTTTCCCCCGTCCCTTTGGCTGAAGCAACTTTATAAAGAAAGATTTCCATCATCAACTCTTTTCTACTATGACAGGCCTGTTTTCTAGATGGGCACCAGGAAAGGTGAGTGAAACACTGAGCTATATTTGACCCTCCTGTTAACTGAGTATATTGGATTACTTTCAAAGGCTTCTCTCAAAAAACATCAAATCTTCTTTCTAGAGGCTTTGGATACTCCCCTGAAATATAAATATATAAATTTAAATATATAAATGAATAAGTGTATTAATCTATCTAATTTTTTAGGTAGTTTAACTAACTAGTTAGCTATTTAGTGCTGCTTGCCACTCATTCATTCACTAAAACAAAACCCAAAAAACCCCCAAACTAAATACAAACAAAAAACGCCCCAATTAATTAAATGCCTGCTACATGCCAGGTCCTGTGCTAGATCCTAGGTGAAGTAGGTAGATGTGTTCATCACTGACATAAAACCCCAACTCATTTGTGCATGTGTAAAACAGAGACACCACTGTAGACTTTCATGATTTGATACTAATGCTTCCAGGGCACTATGAGATCATGATAGACAGGAAAAAAAGGCACCAATATGGTACAAAAACTTAATACATGAAATACTTATGAAAATAAAACATTCAGAACTCAATAAACACATTAAACTAGAGTACTTTACTAGAGAATTCAATATCTTGCAACTATTGCCATTAGGCTTTTCAATTTCTTTGGTCTTAAACCTCAGCTTTTAAGAATATCCCATGAAGCATAACACAGTGGGCATAAGGTTTTTTAAAAATAAATAAACTAAGTCTACTTTTTAAAAATCATATTTGGAAAGCCAGCAGTTTTAAATTTCATGCACACTAAACTATTGTTGTAGAATGCATTGTACTCAAATGCAATCATTTCCTTTCAGTTTTCTGGCAAGGAGTTATATGTATTACATACTCTCAAGGCTATGTCTTGCAAGTTGTGAAATGGATGCCAGATCTCCATTTGACCTTTGTCATCGGTATCCAGTTCTTTGTTAGAACAAAATGGAGACCACCACAAACACATATTTGATGTTATAATTCTACAGAAAATCACAATGTGATCAGCCTAGTGTTCATATACCTCAGACCTAATAGGGTCTGGGTAGGGATGCAGAGCGATTACCTCACAAGGATACCAAAAAACCCATTTAGGACTGTACATCATAACTTAACTTTCAACAGATGTCACAAAACCATACCCTTGTAACTGCACAATTCAGTGGTTTCTATACAAAACCATTTAATTATAGAGGTTAAAATTTGGATAGAGTGATGGTGCTATTTTATTGTTGTTCCTTCCCAGAAAGCTGAACTAAACTTTACAAATAATATTGGGTGTGTATGTGTATATACAATGATTAGTGAATTTACTGCTCACAAAAGAATACTACAAATGTTAAAAAGCAGTCTAAAAGGAAACAGAACGAGCACAGTGAAGAATGAACTGGGAACTTGGAGATAGGGGACTCTGGCCTGCAGACTGGATCTGCAGCTCGTGTGTTAGTAACCCTGGGCAAATTCCATTTCTCCAATCTTGTATGTAAAAAAAAAATAGGACAGGCTTACATCATTTGTGTGTCTCTTTCAGATCTAAAAATCTGTGATTATGTGATTGTTACGAATAAGCAACTTTTACTTCAAGCCTATGATTCTAACCCACACTATCAAAAGAGGTCAGTGAGAATGACAGCACCTCAACCACCAACTTCAGATCCAAGTCTGTAGTATTTCCATTCTTAAAGTATATCTAGATTTAGGTACATCCTATTGCTTCTTCAATGTCACATATTCAAACCTGAACTTATCATCTTTGTAAATCCAGGTCAATTTACAACTTTTCTATTCTTGTTTATTCCATCACAGTGAATCAATCTATCAGATAATCATAAAGAATTATGGAGATCTCTGAATCCTAAATTTAAATCAGAAAAGACGTAGCAATCTAGACCAACCCTCTAATTTTTGAATAGTGAAAAGTGAGGCCTATCAAGACTCAGCTAGAAACCTCCAAATCTCTGCTGCTAAACAGCAGCAGAGCCAGACCAGAAGCTAGCTCTCCTGATAACATACTCGGCACTGTTCTCCCCAGAATCATTACTAGGTGCTCAAGCCTTGTGCTTGGTATTGTGGGAAATCCAAAGAAATTTAAGACATAATTACAATACAATTGAAAAGATAAGACCCTCATAAAGTAATCTATAGATGATTCAGGTGTACATTCTGTGGTACTGACACTGCCGTTGCAACATTATAAAAGGTCAGTCAAAAGGATACTAAGGACTGTAATTATCCAACAGCCCGCATTGCCCTAGGAGAATTCAGGACATACAGTAAGCCCTGGATAAATATATCTAACTGGCTCATAGTTACTAGCTTAACAGCCCTATAAAACAGGAAGCCAAAGACTGAATGTGGAAAGGCAACCTCAAACTTCTGTTCCATCTGACTATAAAATGTAAAGAGGAAGAAGAGTCATTAAACCACATCAAAATAGAAAATTTTGCCTCATAAATGGAAATCAAGGTGGAACATTAGAATTAAGCTGTATCCTGAATTTGCGACTTGTAGGTAAACTTTCCTGGCAAACGTATATTATTCCTCATGAGAAGATGAAGCCAAACGGCTTTGGCCAGCCATGACAATGGGAGATGTCTGGCACAAATGATGAGTAAATATCACTGCACAGAAAAGCCTTTCCTTGGAAGGGTGTAGGGTATTGGAGTTAAAAGCATAGACCCTGGAGTCAGAACCAACAAGAGTTTGAAGCATGGTCCCATCCTCTCATCTGGTCCTACTAGCTATTTGACCTTGAACGAAGTACTTAGTTTCTGTAATTCTCAGTTTCACTATCTGTTAAAAAAAATGATATGGATCTCACAAGTTCTTACAATTACTAAATTATATAATGCGTAAAAAAGTGCTAAGTTGGGCTTCCCTGGTGGCGCAGTGGTTGAGAGTCCGCCTGCCGATGCAGGGGACACGGGATCGTGCCCCGGTCCGGGAAGATTCCACATGCCGCGGAGCGGCTGGGCCCATGAGCCATGGCCGCTGAGCCTGCACGTCTGGAGCCTGTGCTCCGCAACGGGAGAGGCCACAGCAGTGAGAGGCCCGCGTACCGCAAAAAAAAAAAAAAAAAGTGCTAAGTATCGTGTCTGACACTCAGTAAGCATTAGCATCTTTCTTCAAATTTGCCTTTCTTCAAATTAGTTCATTTGTATACTCTGTGCCACACCACTGGGCATTTTATGGATTGCCAGGAAGGCACCTAACTGGACCCTATGCTGGGTGCTAAGGATGTGATGATGAATAAAAGCTTTCAAGGGACATACCCTTCAGTATGGGGAACAAAGACACAAAAACAAGTGCAATGTTGTGTTACAGATGCAATGACAACTGAGAATACAGAGCAGGCACAAGTGAAGGATCATTCTCTAGGCCTGGTTGTATCTTATTTGCTTCAGAGTAGGGGTATTGGCTGAATGTCGTAATGATCTAACACTGTAACACCGAGCTGGACACTATAGTACTCAAAAACTTTTTTTCCCCCCCAAACCATGGAGACCTATTTCCCCCTTTTGGGAATCATAAACAGAAAGGTTAATGCAATGATATTATGAAAAGCACAGCCTACCACATACTCAAAGTTAAGACTCACGCAAAATGATGGTTTTTAAGTGCACCAAAAGACTCCACTGTTCCTTGGGCCTGCCAGTGTCACAAGATCCCCACACTAATCACATCTTCTTGCCTAAAGGGATTAAGTGGACTTTTGATTTGTTCTGTTCACAGTTCCTTCTGTAGGGCCAAGAGCATGGAAAAGTATAATAAATATTTGTTGAATAAGTGACTAAAATGTAGAAAAAGTTGTTACATTTTAATTTATTATTTTCCATTAATATCTTCTCATAAATTAGCTTCTGGATTAGTTCTTTTCACTTAGCCCAGCTTTGGAGAATAGTATATAAAAGAAGTCAATTTTGATAGGGGAAGCAAAAATAAGCTTGAGAGCTTTCGGATTATCCTAGAGAGAGTAGATATAAAACAGGATGGGTCAAGGCACTGGAGGAGAGAATGATCCAAAAATGGGATTTTAAAGTTAAAAAACATAAGAAACATTAACTATTTAAAAAGCTAAAAATAACTCTCTCAATTCATACTTTGCATAGTTTTTGTACCCTACATTTTCACTAATAAAAATATCATGAACATTTTCCTAAATCACCAACTACTCCTCAACACCGTAATTTTTAAGTACATGAATGTTACTGTGTCATATAGACGTAATTTATTTAACAAGCTCACTATTGTGGGCATTTAGATTCCTTCTACTTTTTCACTCTTACAAAGTACACTATGATGAATAGCCTCATACTCCAGTTAATTTTTACACCCTCCTGATTGTTGCCTTAGAATAAATTTTTAGGTGTGGAATTGCTGGGTCAAAAGTTATAAAACTTTTAAGGATTTTGAAAACTGTAGCTAAATTGCATTCTACAAATAGACTATTTATACTATCACTAGCAATGAAGGAGAGTACCCATTTCTTACTTCATAACTTTGCCTGGGACTAATCTTGAATCTGACCTCATTTAAAACATGATGTTAAAAAGTATGTAAAGTTCATAACATGAATCAGACTTTCCCACTGACTTAGGCTTTAGTTTTAGAGATGTGTTACTTCTGACAAAAAAAATTCTAACATATCACCAAAAACATACTCAAACATAACATTTTCTTGAAAGAATATTTTGCCATTGTCAATATAATTTCAGTATATTTCCTTTTCCCCAACAAATTCAGATTTTGATGGCCTATCATCACTGATGTTCCAAAACACTGCTTCTGTTGCTCTTTCTCTGAAAGGTCTGAAACCTCCTCTCTCTGTATAATCTCACACAAGACTTAGAGTCCAAATTCAGAATCCTGGCTCACCTTTCCCACCACATGACGAATTTGGCAATGGTTCATAATGCTTATAGTACTGGCCTTACGTAGACAAGTTTGACTTGTTTAACACTGTGGAATCCAAAGTTCACTTTGTCAAATTCCCCTTTAATAATTTGGTTGGTTAGGAGTACGTGAGAATTCCATAACAATTTCTCCTATTCAAGTCAATTTCTACTCGCCAATTCTCACTTCCTCATGTATCCTCCCTATTTATCATGCATAATACATTATGCCCATAGTATTTTCCCATTTATTTCCATGACTTTCCTGATGACAGCGTGAAATATTTGAGATGCCTGGTGAACAGGTAATTTATATCTTCAGAAGATGTTTCAGAAGAAACATATTTGCAGGATTTATGAGGCTGAGCACGTGTTTTCTTCAAAATAATTAATTTCTACCTCACAGTTTGTCACTTTATATTATGCTTTTTTTTTTGTTCTCAGTACATATGACATTCAAGGCATTTCATGCCATAACAAACACTGGAACATATATATATACATATATATATATATGTATATATGTATATGTATATATATATGTAAAGAAAAAAGTTAGGAAAAAAGAGAATCATGTGTGGCTGTCACAACACTGTTTAGTAAACATTTCCTTCAAAGATATCAGAGAGATCTCAAAATGCAATATTTATCAGTAATGCCGTTAGTGAGGACCAAATATAAGTGGCAATTAAAAAGACCATTTCCCTGTGGGGCACATCTGTCATTTGCTTTATGTCAAATTACTTCTTACTCTAAACAGATTTGTCGATTAATCAAATTCCAGCTAATAATCTACTCAAGAACACTCCAGCTGTTTTATACACATATTTCCAAACATGATAGCATTAAGCCATTAGGACAGCACTTAGATTAAATGAATGGTCTTTTTATGTGTTTATTTGCAGAGACAAAGATGGAGAACCCCCCTGTGGCTTCTTCATGTAGAAGAATTCAGTGGCTTACTCTCAACATTCCTTTGAAAGATAAGATTTTTATCAATAAACAAAGAGGCACAAAATAACAAAAATGTTGGAAGGGGGAAAAAAATCACTCCTTAATTTTCACCTGTGTTGAAATCTAAGTGAGGCATGCCTCAATAACAAAGCAGAGCAAATCAGATAAAACTTCATCCTGAAAAAAACCTCTGGATGGCAAGAAATAAATTCTATTCTAGACTAGAAGGGTTTAATCTTAAAACATACCTCCTTGTCTCCTGTGAATAAGCCTGTATTTTTCAAATTGATTTTATTTTGTTTGTTAGGGAACATGTGGGGCAGTCACTCAGTTTCCACTTCCAGTTCCAGAAAGAAGCCTCAGGAATCCAAAGAGGTTTGTAGCTTCAGAATGAACTTTTCTTGTACCATGACTGAACGCTCAGAACTCACCAAAGCATGCAAAGAACCCAAAGAGAGCTGGTTAGCTTCTTTGGACTTCAGGTATACCATACAAGGGTGAGAGAGGGAAAAAAGGACAAACATACAATCATAGGCAATTCAGATGAACCCAAATTCCAAAATGTTTCAGAAACAATGTTCAAATTCTGCTTTTATTAAATGATGATAGCTAATTCATACTTTCTTGTAGATGGTGTATTTATAAACAATTATTTTCATTTAAAATATATCCAAAACATAAAAGGGCATGTGGCAGGGAGGGTGTTGCAGCCTTAAATGCCTTCAGGGGCCAGCAGGGTAAGGTAAATGACAGGAGCAGGCTGGGTGTATACAATAGGGAACAGTGAAGACCTCGAAAACCTGCAAAGCTCAAGCCCATCTGGTTAGCTATCTAAATAATTACTTCAGTATTATCAATAAATAAGAAATAGGCCCTATGACACAGTTGATCCAGAAATGAAGAAGCAAGACTTCAGGAGTCCAGCTCTGAGAACAGGATATGTATGGTGAGGAAAGAAAACCAATGTTCTCTGGAACCTTATAAGAGAAGATGTGTACTGAATCAGGAGGATAAGCACTGGGCACCCACACTAGGAAGTACAGGTGAGGTGGACAAGCCTGTTTATCATGGCTTCTTTTCTGCCTTCTCTTTCCCACTCATGTATAAGCTCCTCAAGAGCTGAGACATGTTGTTTTGTTTATCTCTGTATCCCCAGCCCCTTGAAGAGAGTGCCCAATGGATATTTATAGAATAAATAAATGTACTACTCTCTCCAAACACAGTCACTAACATGAGCACTATAAGTGGTAGCAGCAGCTATGGGGACTTCAAAGGAGCTGTTGGTTTTAGTGGAGACGGTTGCCCAAAGGTCCCCTGCTTTTTTTTTTTTTAACTTAAGTATAGTTGATTTATAATATTGTGTTAGTTTCTGGTATACAACAAAGTGATTCAGATTTTATATGTGTGTGTGTGTGTGTGTGTATATATATAAAAACATGTATGTATTCTTTTTCAGATTCTTTTCCATTGTATTTATTATAACACACTGAAGACAGTTCCCTGTGTTGTTTATCTACTTTATATATAGTAATATGTATCTGCTAATCCCAAACTCCTAATTTATCCTTCTCCCCCTTCCCCTTTGGTAACTATAAGTTTGTTCTCTGTCTGTTAGTTTGTTTTGTAAATAAGGTCCCCTGCTTTTTGATGGCAAGAATAAAAATGTGTTATTCTTTGTTTCTGCTTCTAAATGTTTTTATACTGACATATATATGTCACACTACTGAATTAATATAAAAACATTAAATTTCTTCAAGTTCTGTATATATATATATATATATATCACACATTTGAAAACAAAACAAAATAATAAAATGACAACAAATGTGCAACCAGCAAAATCAATATTGTGAGGATTCTGTATAACAAACAACTTGCTTTCATTAACGAACAACGTACAGGGGAAATATAGAGGGGAAATTTTAAGTTAAAGAAATTTAAACATTTCCATAGAGTGCAAAGCATTATCTTATTTGAATCCTGATTTGAAGACACTGTAAGAGAGAAAAAGAGAGATAGACAGAAAATATGAAAATCAGGGAAATTTGAACACTGTGATATTTCACAATATGAAAGAATTATTCCTCTTGTTTGGGTATGTTAATGGTATTGTGATGTATATTTAAAAACAAAACCTTATCTTTTAGAGATATATTCTGAAAATATTAAAAAATGAAATAATAAGATGTTTGGGATTTGCTTCAAAATAATCCAGAGTGGGGAGCATAGTATAGGGAAGGAAAAATAATTCCCCCTCTACCCTTTTGAGTTCTTCACTAAGACCCACTGAAGTAAAAGACAGGTTAGAGGTGCCTTCAAGATGGCGGAGGAGTAAGATGTGGAGATCACCTTCCTCCCCACAAATACATCAAAATTACATTTACACGTGGAACAACTCCAACAGAACACCTGCTGAACACTGGCAGAAGACCTCAGACTTCCGAAGGAGTTTCTTCCCAAGGCAAGAAACTCCCCGCATACCTGGCCGTGTGGCTGACAGGGTCTTGGTGCTCTGGCCGGGTGTCAGGCCTGAGCCTCTGAGGTGGGAGAGCCAAGTTCAGGACATTGTTCCACCAGAGACCTCCCGGCCCCACGTAATATCAAACGGCGAAAGCTCTCCCAGAGATCTCCATCTTAATGCTACGATCCAGCTCCACTCAACAACCAGCAAGGTACAGTGCTGGACACCCTATGCCAAAAAACTAGCAAGAAAGGAACACAACCCCACCCATTAGCAGAGAGGCTGCCTAAATTCATAATAAGGTCACAGACACCCCAAAACACAGCACCGGATGCACTGCTGCCCACCAGAAAGACAAGATCCAGCCTCATCCACCAAAACACAGCACCAGTACCCTCCACCAGGAGGCCTATACAACTCACTGAACCAATCTTACCCACTGGGAGCAGACACCAAAAACAATGGGAACTACGAACCTGCAGCCTGAGAAAAGGAGATCCCAAACACAGTAAGTTAAGCAAAATGAGAAGACAGAGAAACACACAGCAGATGAAGGAGCAAGGTAAAAACCCACCAGACCAAACAAATGAAGAGGGAATAGGAAGACTACCTGAAAAAGAATTCAGGGTAATGATAGTAAAGATGATCCAAAATCTTGGAATGAGAATGGAGAAAATACAAGAAACGTTTAACAAGGACCTAGAAGAACTAAAGAGCAAACGAACAATGATGAACAACACAATAAATGAAATTAAAAATTCTTTAGAAGGAATCAATAGCAGAATAACTGAGGAAGAAGAACGGATAAGTGACCAGGAAGATAAAATAGTGGAAATAACTACCACAGAGCAGGATAAAGAAAAAGAATGAAAAGACTTGAGGACACTCTCAGAGACCTCTGGGACAACATTAAATACACCAACATTGGAGTTATAGGGGTCCCAGAAGAAGAAGAGAAAAAGAAGAGACTAAGAAAATATTTGAAGAGATTATAGTTGAAAAATTCCCTAATATGGGTAAAGAAATAGTCAATCAAGTCCAGGAAGCCCAGAGAGTACCATACAGGATAAATCCAAGGAGAAACATGCCAAGACACATATTAATCAAACTATCAAAAATTAAATACAAAGAAAAAAATTAAAAGCAGCAAGGGAAAAGCAACAAATAACATACAAGGAAATCCCCATAAGGTTAACAGCTGATCTTTCAGCAGAAACTCTGCAAGCCAGAAGGGAGTGGCAGGGAGTGGAAGGGAATGACATATTTAAAGTGATGAAAGGGAAAAACCTACAACCAAGATTACTCTACCCAGCAAGTATCTCATTCAGATTTCACAGAGAAATTAAAACCTTTACAGACGAGCAAAAGCTAAGAGAATTCAGCACCACCAAACCAGCTTTACAACAAATGCTAAAGGAACTTCTCTAAGCAAGAAACACAAGAGAAGGAAAAGACTTACAATAACAAACCGAAAACAATTAAGAAAATGGTAATAAGAACATACATATCGATAACTACCTTAAATGTAAATGGATTAAATGGTCCAACCAAAAGACATAGACTGGCTGAATGGATACAAAAACAAGACATGTATATATGCTGTCTACAAGAGACCCACTTCAGACCTAGGGACACATACAGACTGAAAGTGAAGGAATGGAAAAAAGATATTCGAGGCAAATGGAAATCAAAAGAAAGCTGGAGTAACAATTCTCATATCAGACAAAATAGACTTTAAAATAAAAACTATTACAAGAGACAAAGAAGGACACTACATAATGATCAAGGGATTAATCCAGGAAGATATAACAATTGTAAGTATTTATGCACCCAACATAGGAGCACTTCAATACATAAGGCAAATACTAACAGCCATAAAAGGGGAAATCGACAGTAACACAATCATAGTAGGGGACGTTAACACCCCACTTTCACCAATGGACAGATCATCCAAAATGAAAATAAATAAGGAAACACAAGCTTTAAATGATACATTAAACAAGATGGACTTAATTGATATTTATAGGACATTCCATCCAAAAACAACAGAATACGCTTTCTTCTCAAGTGCTCATGGAACATTCTTCAGGATAGATCATACCTTGAGTCACAAATCAAGCCTTGGTAAATTTAAGAAAATTGAAATCGTATCAAGTATCTTTTCTGAGCACAATGCTATGAGACTAGATATCAATTACAGGAAAAAATCTGTAAAAAATACAAACACATGGAGGCTAAAAATACACTACTAAATAACCAAGAGAACACTGAAGAAATCAAAAAATATCTACAAACAAATGACAATGAAAACACGATGATCCAAAGCCTATGGGATGCAGCAAAAGCAGTTCTAAGAGGGAAGTTTATAGCAATACCAACCTACCTCATAAAACAACAAACACCTCAAATAAACAACCTAACCTCACACCTAAAGCAATTAGAGAAAGAAGAACAAAAAACCCCCAAAGTTAGCAGAAGGAAAGAAATCATAAAGATCAGATCAGAAATAAATGAAAAAGAAATGAAAGAAACGATAGCAATGATCAATAAAACTAAAAGCTGGTTCTTTGAGAAGATAAACAAAATTGATAAACCATTAGCCAGACTCATCAAGAAAAAAAGGGAGAAGACTGAAATCAATAGAATTAGAAATGAAAAAGGAGAAGTAACAACTGACACTGCAGAATTACAAAGGATCATGAGAGATTACTACAAGCAACTATATGCTAATAAAATGGACAACCTGGAAGAAATGGACAAATTCTTAGAAAAGCACAACCCTCCTAGACTGAACCAGGAAGAAACAGAAAATAGAAGCAGACCAATCACAAGCACTGAAATTGAAACTGTGATTAAATACCTTCCAAAAAACAAAAGCCCAGGACCATATGGCTTCACAGACAAATTCTATCAAACATTTAGAGAAGAGCTAACACTTATCATTCTGAAACTCTTCCAAAATTTAGCAGAGGGAGGAATACTCCCAAACTCATTCTATGAGGCCACCATCACCCTGATACCAAAACCAGACAAAGATATCACAAAAAAAGAATACTACAGGCCGATATCACTGATGAACATGGATGCAAAAATCCTTAACAAAATACTAGCAAACAGAATCCAACAGCACATTAAAAGGATCATACACTGTGATCAAGTGGGGTTTATCCCTGGAACATAAGGATTCTTCAATATACACAAATCAATCAATGTGATATACAATATTAACAAACTGAAGGAGAAAAACCATATGATCACCTCAATAGATGCACAAAAAGCTTTCAACAAAATTCAACACTGATTTATGATAAAAAACCCTCCAGAAAGTAGTAATAGAGGGAACTTACCTCAACATAATAAAGGCCATATATGACAATCCCACAGCCAACATCATTCTCAATGGTGAAAAACTGAAACCATTTCCACTAAGATCAGGAATGAGAGAGACAAGGCTGTCAACTCTCACCACTATTATTCAACATAATTTTGGAAGTTTTAGCCACAGCACTCAGAGAAGAAAAAGAAATAAATGGAATCCAAATTGGAAAAGAAGAAGTAAAGCTGTCACTGTTTGCAGATGATATGACACTATACATAGAGAAACCTAAAGATGCTACCAGAAACTACTATAGCTAATCAATGAATTTGGTAAAGTAGATGGATACAAAATTAATGCACAGAAATCTCTTGCATTCTTATACACTAAGGATGAAAAATTTGAAAGAGAAATTAAGGAAACACTCCCATTTACCATTGCAGCAAAAAGAATAAAATACCTCGGAATAAACCTACCTAAGGAGACAAAAGACCTGTAGGCAGAAAACTCTAAGACACTGATGAAAGAAATTAAAGATGACACAAACAGATGGAGAGATATACCATGTTTTTGGATTGGAAGAATCAATTGTGAAAATGACTATAAAACCCAAAGCAATCTACAGATTCAATGCAATCCCTATCAAACTACCAATGGCATTTTTCACAGAACCAGAACAAAAAATTTCACAATTTGTGTGGAAACACAAAATACCCCAAATAACCAAAGCAATGTTGAGAAAGAAAAATGGAGCTGGAGGAATTGGGCTCCCGGACTTCAGACTATACTACAAAGCTACAGTAATCAAGACAGTATGGTACTGGCACAAAAACAGAAATATAGATCAATGGAACAGGATAGAAAGCCCAGAGATAAACCTACACACATATGGTCACCTTATTTTTGATAAAGAAGGCAAGATATATATAATGGAGAAAAGATAGCCTCTTCAACAAGTGGTGCTGGGAAAACTGGACAGCTACATGTAAAAGAATGAAATTAGAACACTCCCTAACACGATACACAAAAATAAACTCAAAATGGATTGAATACCTAAATGTAAGGCCTGATACTACAAAACTCTGAGAGGAAAACATAGGCAGGACACTATGGCATAAAGCATAGCAAGATCCTTTTTGACCCACCTCCTAGAGAAATGGAAATAAAAACAAAAATAAACAAATGGGACCTATGAAACTTAAAAGCTTTTGCACAGCAAAGGAAACCATAAATAAGACGAAAGGACAACCCTCAGAATGGGAGAAAGTATTTGCTAACGAAGCAACTGACAAAGGATTAATCTCCAAAATATACAATCAGCTCATGCAGCTCAACATGAAAAAAATAGACAACCCAATCCAAAAATGGGCAGAAGACCTACATAGACATTTCTCCAAAGAAGATATACAGATTGCCAACAAACACATGAAAGGATGCTCAACATCACGAATCATCAGAGAAATGCAAATCAAAACTACAATGAGGTATCACCTCACACCAGTCAGAATGGCCATCATCAAAAAATCTACGAACAATAAATGCTGGAGAGGGTGTGGAGAAAAGGGAACCCTCTTGCACTGTTGGTGGGAATGGAAATTGATACAGCCACTATGGAGAACAGTATGGAGGCTCCTTAAGGAACTAAAAATAGAACTACCATATGACCTGGCAATCCCACTACTGGGCATACACCCTGAGAAAACCATAATTCAAAAAGAGTCATGTACCACAATGTTCATTCCAGCTCTATTTACAATAGCCAGGACATGGAAGCAACCTAAGTGTCCATCGACAGATGAACGGATAAAGAAGATGTGGCACGTATATACAATGGCATATTACTCAGCCATAAAAAGAAACGAAATTGAATTATTTGTAGCGAGGTGGATGGAACTAGAGACTGTCATACAGAGTGAAGTAAGTCAGAAAGAGAAAAACAAATACCGTATGCTCACACATATATATGGAATCTAAAAAAAAAAAAAAAAAAAAATGTTCTGAAGACCCTAGGGGCAGGACAGGAATAAAGAAGCAGACATAGAGAATGGACTTGAGGACACGGGGAGGGGGAAGGGTAAGCTGGGACGAAGTGAGAGAGTGGCATGGACACATGTACACTACCAAATGTAAAACCGATAACTAGTGGAAAGCAGCCACATAGCACAGGGAGATCAGCTCAGTGCTCTGTGTCCACCTAGAGAGGTGGGATAGGGAGGGTGGGAGGGAGACGCAAGTGGGAGGAGATATGGGGATATATGTATATGTATAGCTGATTCACTTTGTTATACAGCGGAAACTAACACACCATTGTAAAGCAATTATACTCCAATAAAGATGTTAAAAAACAACAAAAAAGACAGGTTAATAAGAGAAAACCAAACAGAAGTTTATTAACATGTATAACTCATGTATATATGGGAGATACTTGGAGAAAACGATTAACTCTATGAGATGACTTAAACCACAACCTTAAATACTGATACCATTTTCAACTAAAGACAAAAGAATTAAGAGGGGTGGGGAGTGGGGAAGGGGGTAGACAGTTATGGGAAGTTACCAGGAAAAGCAAGGGTAAGATTGGTAGGCAGATTTAAGTTGGTGCCTTCTCTGCTGATAAGATTCTCTTGTGATTTAGTCATCCTTCTCTTTCTGGTACTGAGAGGGAGACACCCTTACAAATAGAGATTTCCTTCATAAAAGTAAATTTCCCTTACAAAAGAGTAACTCTACTCTTGTTTTCAGAACTTCTCCTGTATCTGCTGTTTATCAAAATAATCAGCTCAAAATAATTCTTATGCTAAAGAGACATTTTGGGGTGGCATAGTCTGCTACTCTTCAGTAGGGTGGTACAGAAGAAACAAGACTGGCCAAGAGTTGATAATTATTGAAGCTATAAGAAGGACCCATAGGGGTTCATTATACTGTCATCTCTACTATTATATGTGTTTGAAATAACTAAAAAACAAGTGAACAAATAATAACACAAGAAAATAGTTAGAAAATTTAAACGAACAGAAAAGTATAAAATGAAAATTAACACCTTCCTTTGACTTTACCTCACTTCCCACTCCCCAAAAGTAAACTGTAGTTAATAGTTTTCTGTGTATATTTCTAAAAATTTACTGTAAGCATATACCAGCAATCTGTAAAGGAGAACTTCCTACCTTATAAAAAAAAAAGTGGCTGCATATTATTTCATTTTAGAGATGCAATTCATTTGGCCATGCTCCATGTATGGGTTTCAGATTATATTCTTTTTTTTTGTTGTATTTGCTACTAAACACTGTCCAGTGAATTGACTCTCAGTAACTTCAGATGCATGTTAATTCCAAATTTCTTTCAGAAACAAGTTACTCATTGGTAACTTTGTGTTTTTTGCATAATGAAGAACTAAAACCCACAAGAAAAGAAGCCTTTGTGTAGGACCCTAAAGATAACACAGAGACTGTAGTGGGGATGGAGGCAGGGGACAGCACTGAGATAACACTTCCAGAGTGAGGTCCACAGACCCCACTCATGTACTTGTTAGCATCTTCCCTGAGAGGCCTTCAGATCTCCTAGCAGGACAGAGCTGTAAAAGCTACAGAAGCAGGGATTTGATGCAATAGCAGCAGCTCTGGCAGTTCAAACGAAATTTGTACTTATCTGCAGTAGTCACCTGATGAAGTGAACAAAGTGACCACAGAAGAATCAAAGGTAACAGAATTCTAAAAGCAAAGCCCGCATATACTTTCTTTATGCTGCCCCCAATATGAGGGATGCTACTTATTTGGATAGTGCACTGCCATTGAGGGGAATAGGACATGATTCATGAACTCCAAATTGTCCCTAGAAATTTTCTGGGGAATCAGAAATAAAGCAAAATAAGAGATAAAACTATTATGAACCTGTGACCCATTGCCATCTATGGTCACTTTTTTCTTTCAGAGAAAATGATACAGATAATTTTTTTCTTTTCTAAACTACTCTAAATTTTACAGTAAGACTATAAATCTCATTTCTTTGTGATTTTAATTCACATATCCTGGATGACAAAATATTGAGCACTTTCTTTGATGAGATTAATGGTGTTTATAGATCATCCTTTGTGAAATGTGAAGTCTTTAACACTTTTTTTTTTTATAATTAGGTTGATTGTGTTTTTGGTATTGCATCATAGGAGTTATGTTTTCTTCTGGAACTTTTATAGTTTTAACTTTTATGTTTTGGTCTCAAATAAATTTTTATTTCATGTGAGATAGGGTTTGAGGTTCACATCCTTTTCCTTATGGCCATCTAGTTGTTACTCCAACATTTGTTGATATTTTCCCCATTGAATTGCTTTTAACTCTCCATTTAAAATCAATTAATCATATAAATGTTCATCTATTACTTTCCATTAAATGGATTTTAAAAAAAGAGTATAAATCTCAACAGATAATAGTTTTAATATATGCTAATACAGCTTATAGGTAGAATAAAGTTTCTCTTCAAAATATAAAACTATGATAGATGATATATACATATAAAGTGGCACACAAGGTCATCATAAAAACTTAGATCTAGGCACAAATCAAATAAAATCAATGTTTTGCCTTTTAGGAAACATGAACAATCTCAGAACATTTTTACTTTGTAAGTTAATCTAATACAATGATAATAATAGCAGTAACAAATCCTAAGAAATCCAGTGAGAAAACTACTAGAACTAATAAGCTCAGCAAGGTTGCAGGATACAAGATAGATCAATATACAAAAATCAATTGTATTTCTACACAGTAGCAGTGAGCAAACCAAAAATGAAATTAAGAAAACAATTCAATTTATGATAGCATCAAAAAGAAATAAGATATTTGGGAATAAGTTAAACAAAAGAAGTATAAGATATACTCTGAAAACTACAAAACAATGTTGACAGAAGTTAAAGAAAACCTACTAAATAAATGGCAAGACATCCCATGTTCATGGATCAAAAGACTTAACATTGTTAAGCTTGTAATACTCCCCAAATTGATCTAGAGATTCAACACAATCCTTATGAAAATCCCAGATGACTTCTTTGCAGAAATTGATATGCTGATCCTAATTCACATGGAAATTCACAGTGCCCAGAATAACCAAAACAGTCTTGAAAAAGTAGAACAAAGTTGAATGTTTGATACTTCCCAGTTTCAAAACTTGCTACAAAGCTACATTAACCAAGACAGTATGGTACTGGCAAAAGGATGTGGAAATAGATAAATGGGATAGAATTAAGAGTACAGAAATAAATTGTCATGTTGCTGGTCAACTGATTTTCACCAAATGTGCCAAGACAATTCAATGGGGGAAAGAACAGTCTTTTTCAAAAAGTAGTGCTAGGACAATGGAATATTCACAAGCAAAAAGAATAAAGTTGGATACTATACCTTACACTACATCCAGAATTTAACTCAAAATGGATCAAAGACCTAACTAAATATAAGGCCTAAAATGATAAACCTGTTAGAAGAAAACAAAGGCATAAGTCTTCATGACATTGATTAGGCAATGGTCTCTTAGATACGACACCAAAAGCACAAGCAACAAAAAGAAATGAACTTGACAAACATCATCAAAATTAAAAATGTTTCATCGTCAAAGGACACCATTAAGAAAGTGAAAAGTCAGCCCACAGAATGATTGAAAATATCTACAAATCCTACATCTGATAAAGGGTTTGTATCCAGAATACATAAAAGTCACTTAAAAATCAACAATAAAAGATAAAAAATCCAATTAAAAATTGGCAAAGGATCTAAAATGACAGTTCTCCAAAGAACATATACAAATGGGTGATAAGCACAGGAAAAGGTGCTCAGTATCATTAGTCATTAGGGAAGTGGAAATCAAAACTATGAGATATTACTTTACACCCACTAGAATGACTATAATAAAAAAGACAGATCATAACAAGTGTTAGTGAGGATGTAGGGAAATTGGAACTCTCACACACTGCTGAGTAGGAATGTAAAATGGTGAAGTTGCTCTGGAAGACAGTCTGTCAGTTCCTCAAACAGTCAAATATAACATTAGCATAAGACCAGCAACTCCACTCCTAGGTATATATCCAAGAGAAAGGAAAACATATGTCCACACAATAACTTATACATGAATGTTCATAGCAGCATTATTCAAAATAGCCAAAACAGAAACAACTCAAATGTCCATCAACTGATGAATGATCAACAAAACTGTGGTATATCCATGCAATGGACTACTATTTGGCAATAAAAAGAAACCCTTGTTCATTAGTGGTCATTCTCCATTTCCCCTCCCTGCCCCCTGGAAACCATTAATCTGCTTTCTGTCTCTATGGATTGCCTATTCTGGACATTTCATAAAAATGGAATCACAATATGTAGCCTTTTGTATCTGACTTCTTTCACTGAGCATAATGTTTTCAAGGTTCACCCATGTTGTAACACCTATCAGCACTTCATTCTTTTTTATGGCTCAACAAAACTGAAAGGGTCCATATGGATAAAACTTGACTGATCTAAGTGATCAATATGATAGTTACAAAACTATTAATGATAATGGATATTTCTCATGAGATATAGGTTAGCTATTTTCTTAAAATTTTACAAGGAAGACCTTTTAATGCCAGATCACACTCCTGAACCAAAGGGCAAAGACTTGAAAATAAGCTAACAGGGATATCCCAAAGGGAAGTGACCAATGGCAAATGATTATTTGCTGGGGGGAAAAAAAGGAGAAAGCATTTTTGTTTAATATGGAAGAAAAATAAAAGGGGGACAATGAGGATATTTATCATCCATCCATTCATTCATTTGACATTCATTTAACCTAAGCATGGAACTAGGAACTAGGGAAAAAATAAAGAATAAGATATGGATGCTGTCTTTGAGGCCCCAGTAGAAAACATAAGTAGGATGAGGTAATTAATTGTGGGCTGCAGTGAAAACATGCATAGAGTACTCAGGGATCCCATCTGAGGGATGGATTACTTAGTTCTGCATGGAGGGAATGGGAAAGCATACCAGCAGGGAGCAATTAGCTTAAAGGCTATGTGGACTCTTATCAGGCAGAGAAGAGGAGAAATGGTATTCCAGGCAGAAAACCACACCCACAGGTACAAAGGACTGAAGAAGAGGAGTTTGTGGAATTAAGTCTGTTGAAGATGAGTAGCTTAGGGCCAGGGTATACAGACCCTATGTGCCATTACCCTAGGATTCCCCTTTATCCTGAGCCCAAGAGAAATTAGTCATGCAGAAAAATCTCAACTTGCCATGGGTGATTCGTCAGAGAAGCTATGACATACACAAAGCATTGTGTTAGGTGTGTTCAGAGTGAAATTTGCAAAGAACATATGTAGTAACAATATTAACAACAACACCCAGAAAACTGCTATAAACAAAACACCAAAGAGTGCAAGGCTCTTCAGAAATGGATTCCATGTTACCCACTGCTGTACAACTTCCTGATAAAGACTTACAGCAAAATGGATTTGGAGAAGTACATGCTCATTTGGCTACATTAAATGGAAAAATAAATCTCATTCCCACCTAAATCCCAGAAAAGAGATGTGGGTGTGTAATATGCTATCTAATCCCTTTTGTCTGGCCTAAAATTGGCTAATTACAGCAACATGTGAATAAATGGCACAAAGATATAACTAATTGGAACAGAGAAAGGAACAAGGGTGTCTATTTATTTTGACTGTACCCTGAGCTCTGCTAAGAAGACATTCCAATCTCCATCTCTTCATCCTTGAAAAGAGCTACTTAGCTAACCTTACTTAGAGAATATCACTGTCTTTGGCCATCTTTTGAGTTTGGTCCCAATTTTCTTGAGCAAATTTGATTAAAAAAAAAATTAACTTGAGTTCTGGGCTGATGTTTCCATCTGCAAAATGGGCAGAAATAGTCTTCCTACCTACTACTTTCCTTGCACAAGGGCTAATGAAGAAAAATATGGGCAACTATTTGGGCAAAGAATTTGAGATCTATGGATCAAAAGTGAAATATAAACCAAGTGAAGTATTTATTTACATATGGGGATATTTTGAATCACAGAGCATTACTCTTTATCAATCCAAGGGCTAACTACTACTATTTCCCAGATAACCTTTAAGAATTACTTCCTTTAGAAACCATAACCAAAATGAAAAGACAACCCACAGCATGGGAGAAAGTATTTGCAAATGAAGCAACTGACAAGGGATTAATTCCCAAAATATACAAATAGCTCATGCAGCTCAATATCAAAAAAACAAATAACCCAATCAAAAAAATGGGTGCAAGATCTAAATAGACATTTCTCCAAAGAAGACATACAGATGGCCAAAAAGCACATGAAAAGATGCTCAACATTGCTAGTTATTAGAGAAATGCAAATCAAAACTACAATGAAGTATCACCTCACATTGGTCAGAATGGTCATCATCAAAAACTCTACAAACAATAAATGCTGGAGAGGGTGTGGAGAAAAGGGAACCTTCCTACACTGCTGGTGGAAATGTAAATTGGTATAGCCACTATGGAGAACAGTATGGAGGTTCCTTAAAAAACTAAAAATAGAATTACCATATGAATATGGGGATATATGTATACATATAACTGATTCACTTTACTGTACAGCAGAAGGTAACACAACATTGTAAAGCAGTTATATTCCAATAAAGACATAAAAAAATAAAAGAACTTTTTTAAAATGAAAAAAAAAAAAGAATTACCATATGACCCAGCAATCCCACTACTGGGCATATACCCAGAGAAAACCATAATTTGAAAAGATACATACACCCCAATGTTCATCGCAGCACTATTTACAATAGCCAAGACATGGAAGCAACCTAAACGTCCATCAACAGAGGAATGCATAAAGATGTGGTACATATATACAATGGAATATTACTCAGCCATAAAAGAAAATGAAATAATGCCATTTGCAGCAACGTGGATGGACCTACAGATTATCATACTAAGTAAGTCTGACAGAGAAAGACAAGTATCATATGATACCACTTGCATGTGGAATCTAAAAAGATGATACAAATGAACTTATTTACAAACAGACTCACAGACTTCAAAAACAAACTTACGGTTACCAAAGAGGAAAGGTGGGGGAGAGGGATAAATTAGGAGGTTGGGATTAACATATATACACTACTATATATAAAATGTATAATCAACAGGGACCTATTATATAGCACAGGGAACTCTACTCAGTATTCTGTAATAACCTATATGGGAAAGGAATCTGAAAAAGAATGGATGTTTGTATATGTATAGCTGAACCACTTTGCTGTACACCTGAAACTAACACACTGTAAATAAACTATACCCCAATATAAAATAGAAATTAAATTTAAAGAATTACTTCCTTTAAGAGTGGCAAAGAGGTACTGGATAGGGTAGTATGCCTATGCCACCTCACCCAGCACCTAACAACTGTAAAGACATGTATTTGTTTATTTTGAAAGCTCTTAGTGATAGGAAGATTTATTAGAGAAATGAAACACTTGACCTCTAAAAGCTCAAAGAACTCTGTTTTTGTTGCATTAGTTTCGCCCAGAGAATTCTGAATGTGTTTGCATTCTATCAGTTGACAGTGTGAGTCAGCCTGTCCCAAACCGGTTTTCTAACCAGAAAACTGAGAAGTTTGATGACACATTTAGGTAAACATGCTCACTGGATGAAGTTATTTAAAATATTATGGCCTTTTAAATCCTCTCTAAGCCTCTGAAATCCATATAGGTTTTTAGACAAGATTTAAGTTCATATAAGTCAAAGAGTAGAAATTACATATAAACCAACTCTATTAAGAATTCCATGGATTCTGGATAACTAAGAATGTCTAATGCTTGAAAGAGCAATGAGGATAATCTGACCCTAAAATGAAGCCTTTAACTGTTAACTAATCAACCTTATTTCTAATTAAAATTTCAGCTCTAAATACAGGTTTTACCCCAAGAACTGAAATTTCTCATCTGTTCTGGTAAGATGACGACAGCTCTTCATTGACAGTGATAAATGAACTCTGACTGTGAAAGGTTTACTAAAGTGAGAGTTGTAGACCATGACTCTCATCACCTACTCTCCACGCGATCTGAGGATTCAATAGGCAGTTGAATGCAAATGGAACCAAAATGTGGCAAAATATAAGTCAAAGTTATCTAAATTAACTAGAACTGATAGCAACAGTGTTGTTATAAGAGTTAACTAAAATTTTCAGTGTGGACTTTTTAATCCACAGAGATCAAAGGCATATAACACACGAGCCATGTGCAGAAAGCGCAGACCATAAACCTATACAGGGATTTTTTTTTTTTTTTTTTTTTTTTTTTACTGTGTGGAGGGTTGGTGCCCCTAATGCTGTATTATTCAAGGTTCAACAGTATATTCCTCTTTTGACATCCTATTTTTAGCCATAATATTACTTCTTCATGCAAAGAAGACCCTTCAGGTGAATCCACCCATTCTCTTGTTCTGGTGAGTTTGTGCTTTACCTAAAAAGAAATCTTGCTCCTGCCATGAAAGAGTGTTTCTGCTCCAACATTTTTTTTTTTTTTTTTGCGGCATGCGGGCCTCCCACTGCTGTGGCCTCTCCCGTTGTGGAGCACAGGCTCCGGACGCACAGGCTCAGCGGCCATAGCTCATGGGCCTAGCCGCTCCGCGGCATGTGGGATCCTCCCAGAGCGGGGCACGAACCCGTGTCCCCTGCATCGGCAGGCGGACTCTCAACCACTGCGCCACCAGGGAAGCCCTCTGCTCCAACATTTAACTTCTCATTATTCACTGTTACCCTAGGGAGTAAATTCATAACAAATAACTAAGGTACAAGGGACTGGCTCTACAACCTTTTGATGCTGTGACTCTCACTACTCCTAGTCCCTCCCTCCTGCTCCAAGGGTTCCACAACACTCCTCCACTGATATACGAAACACAAACACACATACCCCAGAACTCACTTTATCTTGAAGGCAGCACCACCAAACCCTAGGTCAGATTACCTCTGCTCCATTCTCTGCTGTTGGACCAGAAAGAGAATTTTATAAACAGAGATGAGAATTTGAAACAGGTGTCTCTCTGCATTTCTTTTACTGACAGCATCAAATTTAAGCTCCTAAATTTTGACACAGTAACTATCTACTTGTGTAAGAAATGCTTCAACAGAACATTCAGTTCTTAAACATTCCAGGAAATCATTTCTTTGTAATACTCCCTTACACACACACACACAGTAATAGTCCTTTAATAATTAAGAAAAAAAGCACAGAATAGATAATTGGTAAATTATTCATGAAGAGGAAGTGGGGTCAGAGTGATCCACATAGACCTTTAATTAAATGCCTGAAACTAAGAACTCCATTAAGAGAAAGACCACACACATCCACATACAACATGAATCCTTTTTTTTGTAGAGACAGTAGATTCTACTTTGTACATTCTATACAAAAACAATACAAAGAAAAATTCTTTATAAAGAACTTGATAATTAGTGATAATATTAATAGTAACAATTGTTATATTTTACTGAATGTTTACCATCACTGTGCCAAGCATATGAGATGAATTATCTCATATAATCCTCATAACAATCTTTTAAAGTAGATACTGCTATTGTCCACATAATATTCAGATAATCAAACTGAAGCTTAAGGACATTACATAACTTACCAAAAGTTACAATTGCAAGTAACTGTAGAGAAGAATTAGAACTCAGGTCTCACTGACTCCTGAATCTGAGCTCTTAACCTTTCTCTGTCAGTGGCTCCCAAAGTTAAGTAAGTGATCATCAGAGTTGCTAGGGGAACTATTTAAAAATACAGATTTCTGAGCCCAAACCCAAATATCCTGAATCAGAATCTCCAATTGGGGCATTTGGAAATAGGAATACAAGGACATCTCAAACATGGTTTAAACGTTCTTTTAATATGTCAAGAAATCCCGACTGAAGCCAGTTGTCACATAGTTGTCTATGTCAATTCATCGGCTTTTAAAAGAAAATACCATCTCTTTTACCATGTGAACCTCTTCTTACTATATACAAGTCAGAAAGGTCTTGTTTGCTGAAAGGTCAAATGAGGTCAAGGTCACACTATGTCAGCAATTAGTATCAGATAGCCAGCTGCACAGGATGTGCTATGGAAGGTGAAAGTGATACAGCACAACAAATCTGCTGATTCAGAACTGCTGAGTCAGGTGATGAAAGGAAAAAACCTACAACCAATATTACTCTACCCAGCAAGGATCTCATTCAGATTCAACAGAGATATTAAAACCTTTACAGACGAGCAAAAGCTAAGAGAATTCAGCACCACCAAACCAGCTTTACAACAAATGCTAAAGGAACTTCTCTAAGCAAGAAACACAAGAGAAGGAAAAGACTTACAATAACAAACCCAAAACGATTAAGAAAATGTTAATAACAACATACATATCGATAACTACGCTAAATGTAAATGGATTAAATGGTCCAACCAAAAGACACAGACTGGCTGAATGGATACAAAAACAAAACACGTATATATGCTGTCCACAAGAGACCCACTTCAGGGCTTCCCTGGTGGTGCAGTGGTTGAGAGTCCGCCTGCCGATAGAGGGGACACGGGTTCGTGCCCCGGTCCGGGAGGATCCCACATGCCGCAGAGCGGCTGGGCCAGTGAGCCATGGCCGCTGAGCCTGCACATCCGGAGCCTGTGCTCCGCAGCAGGAGAGGCCACAACAGTGAGAGGCCTGCATACACCCCCAAAAAAAATTGAAAAAAGAGACCCACTTCAGACCTAGGGACACATAAAGACTGAAAGTGAGGGGATGGAAAAAGATATTCCATGCAAATGGAAATCAAAAGAAAGCTGGAATAGCAATTCTCAAATCAGACTTAATAGACTTTAAAATAAAGACCATTACAAGAGACAAAGAAGGACACTACATAATGATCAAGGGATCAATCCAAGAAGATATAACAATTGTAAATATTTATGGGCCCAACATAGGAGCACCTCAATACATAAGGCAAATGCTAACAGCCATAAAATGGGAAATCGACAGTAACACAATCATAGTAGGGGATGTTAACACCCCACTTTCACCAATGAACAGATCATCCAAAATGAAAATAAATAAGGAAACACAAGCTTTAAATGATACATTAAACAAGATGGACTTAATTGATATTTATAGGACATTCCATCCAAAAACAACAGAATACGCTTTCTTCTCAAGTGCTCATGGAACATTCTTCAGGATAGATCATATCTTGGGTCACAAATCAAGCCTTCGTAAAGTTAAGAAAATTGAAATCATATCAAGTATCTTTTCAGACCACAACGCTATGAGACTAGATATCAATTACAGGAAAAAATCTGTAAAAAATATAAACACATGGAGGCTAAAAATACACTACTAAATAACCAAGAGAACACTGAAGAAATCAAAAAATATCTACAAACAAATGACAATGAAAACACGATGATCCAAAGCCTATGGGATGCAGCAAAAGCAGTTCTAAGAGGGAAGTTTATAGCAATACCATCCTACCTCATAAAACAACAAACATCTCAAATAAACAACCTAACCTCACACCTAAAGCAATTAGAGAAAGAAGAACAAAAAACCCCCAAAGTTAGCAGAAGGAAAGAAATCATAAAGATCAGATCAGAAATAAATGAAAAAGAAATGAAGAAAATGATACCAAAGATCAATAAAACTAAAAGCTGGTTCTTTGAGAAGATAAACAAAATTGATAAACCATTAGCCAGACTCATCAAGAAAAACAGGGAGAAGACTCAAGTCAATAGAATTAGAAATGAAAAAGGAGAAGTAACAACTGACACTGCAGAAATACAACAGATCATGAGAGATTACTACAAGCAACTATATGCCAATAAAATGGACAACCTGGAAGAAATGGACAAATTCTTAGAAAAGCACAACCTTCTGAGACTGAAACAGGAAGAAATAGAAAATATAAACAGACCCATCACAAGCATTGAAATTGAGACTGTGATTAAAAATCTTCCAACAAACAAAAGCCTAGGAATAGATGGCTTCACAGGTGAATTCTATCAAACATTTAGAGAAGAGATAACACCTATCCTTCTCAAAATCTTCCAAAATATAGCAGAGGGAGGAACACTCCCAAATCCATTCTACGAGGCCACCATCACCCTGATACCAAAACCAGACAAAGATGTCACAAAGAAAGAAAACTACAGGCCAATATCACTGATGAACAGGGATGCAAAAATCCTCAACAAAATAGTAGCAAACAGAATCCAACAGCACATTAAAAGTATCATACACTATGATCAAGTGGGCTTTATCCCAGGAATGCAAGGATTCTTCAATATATGCAAATCAATCAATGTGATACATCATATTAGCAAATTGAAGGCTAAAACCCATATGATCATCTCAGTAGATGCAGAAAAAGCTTTTGACAAAATTCAGCACCCATTTATGATAAAAACCCTCCAGGAAAGTAGGCATAGAGGGAACTTACCTCAACATAATAAAGGCCATATATGACAAACCCACAGCCAACATCATTCTCAATGGTGAAAAACTGAAACCATTTGCTCTAAGAACAGGAACAAGACGAGGCTGTCCACTCTCACCACTATTATTCAACACAGTTCTGGAAGTTTTAGCCACAGCAATCAGAGAAGAAAAAGAAATAAAATGCAAATTGGAAAAGAAGAAGTAAAGCTGTCACTGTTTGCAGATGACAGGATACTATACATAGAGAATCCTAAAGATGCTACCAGAAAACTACTAGAGCTAATCAATGAATTTGGTAAAGTAGAAGGATACAAAATTAATGCACAGAAATCTCTTGCATTCCTATACACTAAGGATGAAAAATCTGAAAGACAAATTAAGGAAACACTCCCATTTACCGCTGCAACAAAAAGAATAAAATACCTCGGAATAAACCTACCTAAGGAGACAAAAGACCTGTAGGCAGAAAACTCTAAGACACTGATGAAAGAAATTAAAGATGACACAAACAGATGGAGACATATACCATGTTCTTGGATTGGAAGAATCAACATTGTGAAAATGACTATACTACCCAAAGCAATCTACAGATTCAATGCAATCCCTATCAAACTACCAATGGCATTTTCTACAGAACTAGAACAAAAAATTTCAAAATTTGTATGGAGACATAAAGGACCCCAAATAGCCAAAGCAATCTTGAGAAAGAAAAATGGAGCTGGAGGAATTGGGCTCCCGGACTTCAGACTATACTACAAAGCTACAGTAATCAAGACAGTATGGTACTGGCACAAAAACAGAAATATAGATCAATGGAACAGGATAGAAAGCCCAGAGATAAACCTACACACATATGGTCACCTTATTTTTGATAAAGAAGGCAAGATATATATAATGGAGAAAAGATAGCCTCTTCAACAAGTGGTGCTGGGAAAACTGGACAGCTACATGTAAAAGAATGAAATTAGAACACTCCCTAACACGATACACAAAAATAAACTCAAAATGGATTGAATACCTAAATGTAAGGCCTGATACTACAAAACTCTGAGAGGAAAACATAGGCAGGACACTATGGCATAAAGCATAGCAAGATCCTTTTTGACCCACCTCCTAGAGAAATGGAAATAAAAACAAAAATAAACAAATGGGACCTATGAAACTTAAAAGCTTTTGCACAGCAAAGGAAACCATAAACAAGACGAAAGGACAACCCTCAGAATGGGAGAAAGTATTTGCTAACGAAGCAACTGACAAAGGATTAATCTCCAAAATATACAATCAGCTCATGCAGCTCAACATGAAAAAAATAGACAACCCAATCCAAAAATGGGCAGAAGACCTACATAGACATTTCTCCAAAGAAGATATACAGATTGCCAACAAACACATGAAAGGATGCTCAACATCACGAATCATCAGAGAAATGCAAATCAAAACTACAATGAGGTATCACCTCACACCAGTCAGAATGGCCATCATCAAAAAATCTACGAACAATAAATGCTGGAGAGGGTGTGGAGAAAAGGGAACCCTCTTGCACTGTTGGTGGGAATGGAAATTGATACAGCCACTATGGAGAACAGTATGGAGGCTCCTTAAGGAACTAAAAATAGAACTACCATATGACCTGGCAATCCCACTACTGGGCATACACCCTGAGAAAACCATAATTCAAAAAGAGTCATGTACCACAATGTTCATTCCAGCTCTATTTACAATAGCCAGGACATGGAAGCAACCTAAGTGTCCATCGACAGATGAATGGATAAAGAAGACGTGGCACATATATACAATGGCATATTACTCGGCCATAAAAAGAAACAAAACTGAGTTATTTGTAGCAAGGTGGATGGACCTAGAGACTGTCATACAGATTGAAGTAAGTCAGAAAGAGAAAAACAAATACCGTATGCTCACGCATATATATGGAATCTAAAAAAAAAAAAAAAAAAAATGTTCTGAAGACCCTAGGGGCAGGACAGGAATAAAGACGCAGACATAGAGAATGGACTTGAGGACACGGGGAGGGGGGAGGGTAAGCTGGGACGAAGTGAGAGAGTGGCATGGACACATGTACACTACCAAATGTAAAATAGGTAGCTAGTGGGAAGCAGCCACATAGCACAGGGAGATCAGCTCGGTGCTCTGTGTCCACCTAGGGAGGTGGGAGAGGGAGGGTGGGAGGGAGACGCAAGAGGGAAGAGATATGGGGATATATGTATATGTAGAGCTGATTCACTTTGTTATAAAGTAGAAACGAACACACCATTGTAGAGCAATTATACTCCAATAAAGATGTTAAAAAAAAAAAAAAGAACTGCTGATTCAGAATCTCACCAAAGAAAAGGCACAGAACCAATGTGGAGAGAGAGCTTAAATTTCCAGCAAGACTACACTCATTACATAACCAGATCAACATTTCTTTTTTTTTTTTTTTTTTTGCGGTACACGGGCCTCTCACTGTTGTGGCCTCTCCTGTTGCGGAGCACAGGCTCCGGACGCGCAGGCTCACCGGCCATGGCTCACGGGCCCAGCCACTCCGCGGCATGTGGGATCTTCCTGGACTGGGGCACGAACCTGTGTCCCCTGCATCGGCAGGCGGACTCTCAACCACTGCGCCACCAGGAAAGCCCCAGATCAACATTTCTTAATATTAAATATACAGTTTTAGCTCCTGAAAAATTCACTTATTGTCTAGTTTATTTATTCATTTATTTTAAAATACTTACTGAGTGCCTACCATGTGCAAGGCACCAGATCAAAAAATGGCCTTGCCCTCAGGAGCAGAAAAGCATTCAGGTGGTAGACAAAGAGGTGAGCACTAATTAGGGGATAGAATTAGGCTTCATGGAAAAAGTAACATTTGAGCTACCTTTATTATTTAAATAATTTAAAAAATTATTTAAATAAACTTAAATGAGCTCTACTCCATGAGATCATTCAGAGTGTTGTGCATGATAAAAGCTATAACCCTACTATGTCTCTCTTAGAGATGACCATCTCTTCTATTCACATTCCATCAATCCAACCCAAACTCACAGAGCCTCTTCTCAATACAGGGAAAGCTAGAAATACCTGGCTGGGCAGCCATATATGCCCAGGAGGAAAAAAAAACAATTGATGTTTTAAAGATAACTAACAAGTCTGCCACAACCTTAGCACAAACCACTTAACCTCTCTGTGCCTCAGTTTATCTTTATGTTCTTGAAGAGGGTAACAATTTCTTGAAAAGGACACAAGAGCACCAATCATAAAGGATTAATAATTAGACATTATTAAAATGAATAACTTCTGTTAATCAAAATATAACAATAATCAGATGAAAAGGCAAGCCACAGATTGGGAGAAGATACTTGTGTATGTATAACCAACAAAAGACTAACATCCAGAATATATAAAGAACTCCTAAAAATCAATTAAAAAGAAAAAACTGGCAAACCAATAAGAAAAAGGAAAAGACTTAAGGACACTTACCTGGAAATCCAAATAAGCATGTGAAAAGGGAGTTCAACATTATTAATCATCAGGGAAATGCAAATTAAAACTATAATGATACCACTGCAGCCCTACCAGAGGCTAAAATTAAAAGGACAACATCAAGTACTGATGAAGAACTGAAGCAACTACAACTTGTATATATTTCTGGTGGCAATATAAATTCCATTTTTATGAAGCTGAATTTCCATTAATATGAGCGTTCACTTGCATGAAGATCAAAATAGCAAACTAAACTATGGTAATAGAGGTCAAAATGGTGGTTAGTTCCTGGGAGGAAAGTGGATATCAACTGGAAGGTGGTACAAAGGAGGCCTGCTGCAGACTTGGACATATTCTACATTTTGATCTGGATAGTGTTTAAACAGGTATATACATATGTAAAAACTCATTAATCTGCACATTTAATATTTGTGCACATTAATAAATATAAATTATACCTCAATAAAAGAGAAAATAGAAAAACAGTGTTTATAAGTTGTGAAATGAGGTATGCTACACATTCTGAAGATGCAAGAGGTAGAAATGACTAGACTCTACAACTCTTATCAGCCTTGGTGACAAGAAGATTGGTTCTAATAACAATTGGTTCTAATAACAGCAACAGGAGAAAGATTGGGAGAGGCAGATGAGGTTGGTTTTGTAATGATGTGCTTGAGAAACTGAGGAGACATCTAGGAGTAACTGCACACATGAGACCAGACAGAACTCAGGCAAGCAGTGGCTAAAGACAGAGATTTGGGAGTTCTGGCCCAGAGAGGTAAGTTGAAACAGCAGGCATAGATTAGAATATCTAGGGGGAAGTAGTATAGAAACCAAAGGGCTAAACTGTTCTAGCAAATGCCTACATCCAGAGGAAAAGAAAAGGTGAATAAGCTATCAAGGAAGGTAGAAAAGAAGCAGTCTATGATATAGAAAGAGAATTTAAAGAGCCCAGTGTCTTAGAAGCCAAAGGGAGAATTTCAAGGAGTGGGTAGGTGGCTAACTGTATTAACTGGCCTAGAGAAGTAGCAGAGGATGAAGCTTGTTGGACCTGATGATGAAATCTCCAATGACCTCTGAGAGAATAATTTCATCAGAATAGCAGGTGCTGAAACCAGATCTGAAGGAGGCAAGGAGTGTGGTGAGGATGTAGACACATTGAGTGTAGTGATATTCTTTCAAGAAGTTCATCAGGGATGGGAAGGGAAAAGAGAAACTGTTCACTTGTAGAAATAGTAAAATTGAAGGAAAAGGGCCAATTGAGACTGAAAGATGATGGAGCCAGAGAGGACGAATAGAGAGCCAAGTCCCAAAGAAGACAAGTGAGCATGGGAGGCAAGGAAGAGACAGTCACTACAGACACTGATGGGGAGTTAAAATAAGCATGAATCTTGGGTTGACTGAGAAGCCAGGAGCAGTCAGAGAAGAATAGGAAAACAACTGCAAAAGAAAAGTATGTAAACCTCTAAGCTTCCTAGGTTTGGAATAGGAAGATGTCAAACTAACAAAAATTAATGTTTGGAAGGTTCTTTGACCTCATTTTAATGGAACAGCCTATATTAAAAGAGCATGCTAGGGCTTCCCTGGTGGCGCAGTGGTTGAGAGTCTGCCTGCTGATGCAGGGGACACGGGTTCGTGCCCCGGTCCGGGAAGATCCCACATGCCGCGGAGCGGCTGGGCCCGTGAGCCATGGCCGCTGAGCCTGCGCTCCGCAACGGGAGAGGCCACAACAGTGAGAGGCCCGTGTACCGCAAAAAAAAAAAAAAAAAGAAAAAAAAGAGCATGTTAAAGATATTTTAAAAAGGTCCTATTTTAATTTGGTCATTGAAAAATACCAGTGCCAAAAAAACTGCCTTGACAGAAATGAAATAAATTTTTACCAGGCAGATTCTACTATATACTTAAAGTGGTTATAAATACTTGATTGGAAAGCAATGTTCTTCTCTTCCTCCTGAAAGATCTATTCCAAGATTAGGAGCAAAAATACCAGCAAATGATGGAAATAACAAAATAAGCGTATTCTAATGGTTAAACAATCTGGTCTATGGTCCTTACAGACCTTTCTTTATAGTGAGAATAAAAACCACACACTTATCATGAAGAGCAACAATAACAAAAACTTTCATCACACTTACTGCTGCCAGAAATGCAAAGTGCTTCTCTGAAAACTGGGCAACTCAAGCCAGGTAAACAGATTAAAGCCCACTCAGACTCTGAAGTAGGAGCATTTGCTTGGAAAAACAAGATGCATATCTCAATAGTTACTTTTTCTGGCCAAAGATCTTGCTTAACTCAACTAGCTTGGGCTTGTTTCCATTACTTGAAGCCACACTTTTTAAATAACAAATTAAGAGTTTTTCATTTAGGACAAATTAGTACAAGCAAATGAAGCAGCAGGAACAAGAGCTTTATTTCATTATTTCAGCCTGGGAAATAGCTGTGTAGTTCTCTGTGTGAAGTACCTTAGTAAGAACAGAAGCAAATACTTTTTTTGGTCAGGTCACTGATCCAACCCGCCCAGGATCCCTGTCTCTTATGGTAGCTGTCAAGGAAGCCTTGTAAGGGCCTGTGAAGATGCAACCTTAAATGATGAATTACCCTTAATAGCTAATTTGCCAATTTTGGATTTTATCTGTAAGTAACTCTTCTAAACCTACTTCTTTTTTAACCCACCCAACCAATATGGCAAATGCTTTAAAACAAGCACAGGTACACACACACACAGTGCTTACTATATGCCAGCTATTGTTTTAAGTGCTTTTCACTTAATCCTTAATCCTCATAACAGCTGTACAAGGTAGGTATTATTATTAGCAGCATTTATAGATGAAGAAACTGAAGACTGGGAAGATAAGGTTCCTAAGGATACAGAGTTAGAAATGGGCAGAGAGCTGAACTGAACCCAGCAGTTTGATCATTTGTCTATATTCTTAACCATGAGGCCATATCGCCTCTAGTGCACTGCTCTTTGAGTAAACCCATTTCCTTCAAGACTCCAATTCTAACAATTCTAGGTATGGGTAAACAAGTGTGTTTGCCCTGCCACACTGCTTATAATTTTATATATTTTATACCCTTTTTTTCTTCCAGTGTTATTGAGATATAATTGATATACAGCACTGTGTAAATTTAAGGTATACAGCATAATGATTTAACTTACATACATTATGAAATGATTATCACAGTTAACTTTAGTGAACATCCATCATCTCATACAAATATGACATTACATAAATAAAAAAGTTTTTTCCTTGTAATGAGAACTCAGGATTTACTCTCAACAACTTTCATATATAACATACAGCAGTGTTAATTATATTTACAATGTTGTACATTACATCCTTAGTACTTATTTATCTTATAACTGAAAGTTTGTACCTTTTGACTACCTTCATCCAATTCCCCCTCCTCCTACCCCCAACCTCTGGTAACCACAAATCTGGTCTCTTTTTCTATAAGTGTGTGTGTTTGTTTTTGAAGTATGACTGACCTACAACTCTATGTTAGTTCCTAGTGCACAACATAGATCTGACATTTCTATATATTTTTAAATGATCACCATGATAAGTCTAGTTGTCATCTGTCACCTTACATAGATATTATGTAATTACTGACTATATTCCCACACTGTACATTTTATACCTGTGACTTTTATTTTGTAACTGAAAGTTTGTATCTCTTAATCTCCCTCACTTATCTCACCTATTTCTCTCCTCCCCCCCTCCCGTTTGTTCTCTGTATCTGTAACTCTGTTTGTTTAGTTGTACTTGTTCATTTGTTTGTTTTTTTTTAGATTCCTCATATAAGTGAAATCATACAGTATTTATCTTCCTATGTTTGACTTATTTTACTTAGCATAATACCCTCTAGGTCCCTCCACGTTGTCCCAAATAGGAAGACTTCATTCTTTATTATGGCTTAGAAATATTCCATTATGTATATATACCATATCTTCTTTATCCATTCATCTATTGATGGGCACTTAGGTTGCTTCCATATCTTGGCTATTGTAAATAATGCTGCAATGAACATATGTAAGTGCATATATCTTCTTGATTTAGTGCTTTCTTTTCCTTTGGATAAATAACCAGGAGTGGAATTGCTAGATCGAATGGTAGTTTACCACTCTGCTTGCACTTATGTGAAACCTCCAACAATGGTTAAACCTTTTTTCAGGACAGGTAACTAGTATGGCAGAAAACATAACATTTGGATATGCTACATTTTAAATAAAAAATAAGATCATGCTATTAATTTAGTGTGAATCCCTTCCCATTCTGTTGACTTGTTAGCCCTTTCTGGCTGTCCAGTTTCTTCCCCGGGTCAAAACTATAGTTTTCAGATATAGCTTGAATGAACACTCTTCACATCATTTTCCATCTTAGAATGGGCTAATAGCTAGATACCGTTATGCATCAGGATAATTTCCTTAGGAATGATAGTCTATCACCCTGTTATGGAATCACTCTGAAGGTACTTAATTTTCACTACCTTTTCCATGTCCTCTCATGGAACTGCACCTGAAAAATTGGCTCTTATCACGTAAGAGATGAGTTCAACAAATACCTATTGAACACCCACACTTTCCTAGGTGCTGGGTGTGCCACAAACTATCACGAGTAACCCCATACTTTTGGTTGTCAGGAGAGCATGCCTCCAAATTCCTACTCAAAAAATGCCACACACAGTATATGTGCATGCCACATACAGTATATATTTCATCAGTGAATTATACTGATGAAAGTGTTTCCTAAAAATGTCTAATCTAACATTGTAAATATCCTCATTACTTAGGAGGTCGGTGAAAGCAAGCCAATCATTTAAATATTTTGCTCCTAAAAAATAAAATGTAGTTAGCTTAACACTGATTCTTAAAAGACCTCATATAGTATTGAGAGACAGACCACAGGAAATTAATGAAAATGTTTTGTTTTGTTTATTGGTAACATACATTATCAGCAATAAATGTATATATACTACATGCAAAACACTATGCTGAGCTCTACTGGGGACAAGATACTTGGGATTACTTACACAGAAACAAATACATAAATCTGTAAAAAAGTATATATATGTATACACACACACACATAAAACTATTCTTAAGCTTGTTGGAATCTGTGCTACTTACCAACAAGATAATGTACAGAAAAACACCTTATCCATTAGGTATATCCTGTCCAGAGTTTAACAAAGGAAAAAAAATCACTTGGCTGAAAGTGGAGTTACACAAATTGTTTAAGCAAAAAGACTGAGCTTTGCTTGACTGTTTAGCTTTAGAATACACACCGCTGATATTTAAGCAGCGTAAACTGTGTAGTATCATTGTCAGCGCAAATCATAGGTCTTTATGTGCAATAAGCTTTTCCAAAGAACATCTGGCTAATAGCCAAGCAAAAGTACATAATTTAAAACACTCAATCAGTTTCTTCTGGGGCATTTTTGCTTAGTGTTTAATAGCTTCTCCAGGGACAGGAAAATTACAAAAGTGAATTGTTTTGACATGAGCTAAAATGAGTCACCGCTCGTCACTACATTTTTGAGGATTTGGCATTAATCTTCTGAGACAATAAACCATAAACATTTGAAATAAATATCAATTTTCCTAAACAGTTTAGTAAAGTCAGTCTACTCTTCACATTGGAGCAATAAACTGGTAACCCTAAAGGAAGGCACAATCCTTTTCCCACTTGTAGCCATTTTGTTTTTTCCAAATGCTTCCTGAACATTTCAATGGCCATGTAAAGGCCCTGTGACTAAAGCAATGGTAAAGCTTAGTTCATTTTTTTTTTTAATAGCAAGTTAAAAGAATAGTATATACAATGTAATCCCTGGGTAACTTCCTAATTCATTGTTACCTACTATTTCCATGCAGTATCCCTTGCATGCAAAAGGAAGGAATTCTTAACAAGAAGCCACCCAAACTGGCTTGAGTTTAGACTTCTGGATGCTCCAAGGTCCAGATCCTACCTGCCCTGCCCCCTCAGACATGCTCTTGGGCCTAGACAAATTTCATTTTCCGTTAGATCAATGAACTTAAAATTTTCCTAGATATTAGAATCACCAAAGGAGCTTTAAAAAATCCCAATGTCCAGGGCGCACCAATTAAGTTAGAATTTCTAAGACATAAGCATCTATAATGCTGAAAGCTCTCCAGGTAATTCCAATGTGCAGCCCAGTTTGAGTATTAGTGCTTTTAGACTTGTGTGGGAGAGCAGAAAGAGGCAGGGTTAGGCAATGATCAACACCTTTGGCACTTAATGTTTGTTTTGATGAACATTAAATATGGAAAAAAAGGTTGGACTAAATAACTGTTATGAAATTATAGCTTATTAACAACAGAGTTAAGAGCACAAATTCTGGAGCCAAACTTCCTGGGTTGAATCCTGGTTATTTGTAACCTCTCAGACACAGTTTCTTCAACTATTCAATGGGAATAATAGTAGTACCCACCTTATAGGTTGCTATAAAAATTAAACGAGTTAACCTATGTAAATGTAAAGTCTTGAGAACAGTATTTTACACAGAGTAAGCACAAGGTATGTATCATTTGTTATTAATATTCTCATTATCACTATCTTTGTTATCCACCTCGTTAACATAGATGAGAGATGACTGATATCTACTAAATCTAAAAGAGATGAATGGCCTTTATTTCCAGAATTTAATCATTATGAATTTCAAGAATGACATCACCCTATGGAAAACAGTATGGAGGTTCCTTAAAAAACTAAAAATAGAACTACCATATGACCCAACAATCCCATTACTGGGCATATACCCAGAGAAAACCATAATTCAAAAAAACACATGCACCCCAACGTTCACAGCAGCACTATTTACAATAGCCAGCACATGGAAGCAACCTAAATGTCCATCAACAGAGGAATGGATAAAGAAGGTGTGGTACATATATACAATGGAATATTACTCACCATAAAAAGGAATGAAATCGGGTCATTTGTAGAGACGTGGATAGACCTAAAGAGTGTCATACAGAGTGAAGTAAGTAAGAAAGAGAAAAGCAAACGTCGTATAATAACGCATATATGTGGAATCTAGAAAAATGGTATAGATGATCTTATTTGCAACGCAGAAATAGAGACACAGACATAGAGAACAAATGTATGGATACCAAGGGGGAAAGGGGTGGGGTGGGAGGAATTGGGAGACTGGGATTGGATACATATACATTATTGATACTATGTATAAAATAGACAACTGATGGGAACATACTGTATAGTACAGGGAACTCTACCTAATGCACTGTGGTAACCTAAATGGGAGGGAATATCTGTATGTGTATGGCCGATTCATTTTGTTGTGCAGTAGAGGCTACACAACATTGTAAAGCAACCATACTCCAATAAAAATTAGAAAAAAAAAAAGAGTGACATCACCATTATATGTGTATAATATTTTCAATTTTAATTAATTCTTTAATTTTAATAAATATTTACTGAGCATCTACTATGTGCCAAACACTGTTCTGGATGTCTGTTACTTTATAACTTTTCAAAAAGCTTTCATGCGTATTTATATTCATTTCATCCTAAAATACTGTCAAGTTGATTCTGACCTTAGAATTTAATAGGATTTCAAAGATACAAAACAACCAGAACACCACAGATGGCATCTTACGAATGTATAGTAAGAGCTAACTAGTTGAATACTTATTATGTATATGTGCTACTCTAAGCACTCATAGGCTGTAACTCATTTAATACTCATAACAACCCTATAAGGAAGGTACTCTCACTATCCCTCATTTTATAGAAGAGGAAACAGAGACACAGAGAGGTTACAAAACCAATAAATGAAGAACTTAAGAACTTAATGCAGCGAGTCTGGCTCCAGACTCTTGCTCATCATCCTTGGGATGTTAATGTGCGTTGAGGAAAAATGCCCTGAAGGTGAACCATGGTGGTGTCACAGTCAAAATGGAAGTGGGAGTCCAAAATATCCATCATCATAATCTTAGGAACAGTGCACCTTGTATGTTATTCTTCACACTTTATCTTGGAAATATTTTGTTGAAGAATGCAATAGGGGCTTAGAAAACGGCTAGAAAAAAGGCAACAAGAGTAATCACAACAGCTACCACACAGATTTCACAAAAACCTAAAATCTTTATATACAATAACTTTTTTTTTTTTTTTTTTTTTTTGCGGTACGCGGGCTTCTCACTGTTGTGGCCTCTCCCGTTGCGGAGCACAGGCTCCAGACGCGCAGGCCCAGCGGCCATGGCTCACGGGCCCAGCCGCTCCGCAGTATGTGGGATCTTCCCGGACCGGGGCACGAACCCATGTCCCCTGCATCGGCAGGCGGACTCTCAACCACTGCGCCACCAGGGAAGCCCTATATACGATAACTTTTAATTATTTTAATTATATAGTCAATATAATTTACAGAGAACTTCTTTGTAGAAAGAATTACTTGGAATATTTCCTATATGACCTTAAAACATGTGATTTCCATTTTTAACTCTAGTGTGTTTGTAATGCTCATTAAGACTAAAAGGATATAGCACAGTAAGAAATCACCAAAACACCTGCAAAGTGTACTAACTTGGTATTGGAAACCAGTGATCTGCTTTTGAAAACTATAACCAAATGTTCTGTTCAAAATAAAACTGAACAGACTTTTTATATGATACAAAATAAACATAAACATAAACATCAATGAACACCAGAAATTACTTCCTCTAAAAAAGATATTTTTAGATGAGAAGAAATGAGTTCCTAGTTTAGGCCTTTAAATAAATGCACACATAACATCTCCATTTAATATAAACAAAGCACATCTATTGCAGCTGCCTCTAAGGCCCTAAATAAAAAGGAGTGTTTACATTTTTTCTTTACATGTATTCAGCCTTTCTCAGGTGATTTGAAATACCAAGAAAAATCTGATTTGTATTAATAATGATCATCTAATAACAGAATTGCTTGAAATGTACCCAAACGTCTATGAAAGCTTCAGACTCAGTGTTCATGGAATATACCTCATTTAATTGTACCTTATTCTGACATTCTTGTGTAATAGTCCAAGCCATATTAAAACAAAACAAAACTACTAGGATGATGTGAAAAATGCGTACATGTTTATGTGTGAGTGTATGTATGCATGTCAAAAGTCGACCTGTGAGAAATCTGTCACTACAGAAGAAAAATTTTGTTTAGCTGATCTTCCTAGGTTTCTATTTTTAAAGGAAGAAATTTTGAAAAGGATGAGATTGGATGTAAAGAATCAGACAAACATGGCCCCTGGGCATTGTGTAATTCCATATAAAACAATTTATTTGAAATATCTTTCATTCCATATACCCACGACATACCTCTAAAAATAAGGCAATCTACAATATAGAAATGCAGTTTCTTTCTCTAATAACCTTTTTAAAATGTCAAAATATACAACAAAAATAATGTATCACATCTAAACTCTCAAATAAGCAACCAAGAGTTCTTTTGAATGTTTCCTTCTTTTTTGAGAGTCTGATAAGTTAGATTAAGTCTATTTAGAAATACATTTTGATGGCTATTTCAAGGAATAAAAATCCCAGTGTTAGAATAATAAATATAACATTAATATGAGGAATCTAAACTGGAATTAGGATATCTTTTATTAATACCATCAGTCCTCAATTATTCATGGTGATTAGACAACAAGGAAAACTTCATTTAGTCATGAGCACTGGATACTTCCATGGTGGTTTGTTTTGCCACGTACACTTAAGCAGAAAGGTTTGACACACAATAGGGGTGTCTCTTATAGAATTCCCCTATAATCTCCATCTCTCATTCTAGACATCCCCTTTCTGGAAAAGGTAAAATAAGAGAAAGTGATATGACCAGAAAATAGGAAACTAAATATAACCAGTTCAGAACCTCACTGCTTTCCATTAGTCTCAGAAACAAAACTTTGGTTTTCTACTTTCACTGTCCTAGATTTCTACTCAAATACACATCACCGCAGTACTCCACCAAAAGGCATCCATTATCTTGGCAATAATGGACTAATGAATCTTCAGTGAATATAAATGATCCACGGTCTAAAAAAGTACTAGTACAGAAAATTCAAAATTTGGTGTCAGGCAAATGAACACAAATTAGTTGCGATATAGAGAGCAAAACTTTCAGTTGCCCCCCACCCCTTTTAAAATTTTGTTTCAAACTGTATTTATTGCCAAAGCTATAGAACGGTGGTCAGCAAACTTTTTTTTGTAAAGGACCAGGTAGTAAATATTTAAGCTTTGTAGGCCACAGTCTTGTTGCCACTATTCAATTCTGCTGTTATAGCAGGAAAGCAGCCAATAATATGTAAACAAATGGGTATGGCTGCGTTCCAATCAAACTTTATGGACATTAACATTTGAATTTCATGTAATGTTCCCATATCATGGAATATTATTCTTATTTTGGAATGTTATTCTTATTTTCCAATTATTTAAAAATACAAAAAACATTCTTAACTTGTAGACAGTACAAAAATTGATGGTGGGCAGGCTATAAAACTTAGTCATGTCTTCTCTCTGTCCTGTCCTGCTTTATTATACATGTAAATGTATATAGAAATTTCTGACTACAAACAAAACATTTTGTTTACATTACCTTCTTAGGTATCTATTTTTAAAGCAAGAGATCAGACAAAAAAAAAAAAAAAAAAAAGTGTACCACTGATGCCAATCATAATAAAGCAGGATACTGGGAGAGAAGGTACAGAATAATTGAGTTCTATACCACTGACACATGTTTAAATCATATTTACAGATATATACATATTAGTAAGTTCTTTGTTCATGCTAATACTATTCATTGTCGAGGCCCAAATCAATAACATCAATGGATTTTTTTCCCCACAACCTGAACAACTAAAATTAAGTCTTATTAAGAAGTTAATTAAACTTAGACACAGAAAGGCTGGTAATATCCTTTGCCATAATCATTTCTGAGCAAACAAAGCGAAAAAAAAATTGTTCTGAGAAACAAATTATGTTTCTCTCTAGTACTTTTCTCTAATATAACAATGGACCATAATTAAATTTTAGAGACTTAAAACACAGTTCTTGTTTATTAGCCATGTACGATACATAATTGGAAATGGGCTTCAGTGCACTTCGTATATACTGATTTCTTTTTTGATTTAAGAAAATTATTTTTTCAAAGTAAATCATTGTGCTTTCAGTTTGTTAGAAGGTAAATATTGATTAATACATAGTTTGTGAAACCAAAACAACAAACACTTGCCCTTTAAGGTAATTTGTGAAATCTCAAACTACTGAGCATAGGTTTAGTTGCTATGGCAACAAATACATCCTAAACATTGTCATTGCAGAATTATTTAAAAGAAGAGCATGCCTGAAGACAGTAATTTGGGTCCCATTCTTCTAGTCTCAGGCCTTCAAAGTGACTGTTTCTAAGTGCTTCCCTTTAATAAAAGGTCCTATTTCCTGACTAAATCCTGTCTTTCCCCTTTGGGAACCTTTGTCCCAAGACCTCTGTATGGAGTGAGAACAGCTTAAGGTGACTGCCATTCATGAAAAAACAAAACAAAAACAAAAACAAAACCCCTAGAAAACATAAACATTCCACACACAGAAATGCTGTACTAATGGGGCATGCAGACTTTTTAAAGTAAAACAGCCCTCTATGGAAGAGCACACCAATTTTGCAGCTAACATTAGTGCAACAAATTTTCCCTTGCCTTCCTATTGCCATATGCCTGCCATTTTCTCCCTATAGTTTCCATTCACTGTTTCAAACATATGTTGCCACTTATTTGCCAGGAAAGGAATCTCTGAACTAACCCCTTTATGCATGATGAAATGGCAGACGGAACGGAGCCAGAGACAGCACCATTAGTAGTTATTCACACTTCTGTTTTCTCTTAACTTCCTTTTCTCTAAAGTTTATTCCTCATGTTAGGAGGGATGTGTAATCATAAAGATATCCTTGACTCATACTTTAGAATATGGAAGCACAGAAATTCCCTGTAGCAGAAAATGGTTCTCTCTTCCAACGAGCTGCATACCTCCGCTACAAAAAGCCTATCTTTACAGCCTAGAGCCTGACAAACACAGGTAAGAGGCTCCTTTGTCAAACCCTCACCAACTATCAACATTCTTTTCTAGTAATCACTGCTAGAGTTTAACCAACATTTAACCACAGTCATTTAATAAGGCACCTGTTCCATGGGTTCAGGTTGCTAGGTGACTAATTGCCCTGAGTCAAGAGGAGAAAACACCATGGAGATTAGTTAAGAGGAAGGGGTTTTCCACTAAAGATGAAGGGAATTTATGGAGATAAAGTGGGGAAGTCTGGTGTTATAAGTACAGTAACAAGAAATGAATGCTATTTCAGTCTGTATTGATTATCCTCTTTTGGATTACTGAAACCAATCTATAGGCCAAGAAACATCGCCATGGATTAATAGTTATGTTACGGTTGAACTAAGTTCCTTAAACTGTATCTGGCAAACACTACCAGGAACTTGGCCTCTTCTGGAAAAGGAGGCAAAAAATAAGCTCTTGTCCATAGCAGAAAGGAAATACAGTACCGTGAAGAACCCACAAATACTACCATTCATGTGTTATGGAATATGGTAAAAAATAAAAAAGTCCTGCTGAGCGATAGCCCACTAAATCTATGAAGCCAACTGCAAAGCTGGATGAAGTATGATTCATTCTTTAAAGGGGGATGTTTTCAGCTTTTCCAGTCATGAACATGGGTGACTGCAAGTTGCTTAAAAGAACATGCTGTCATGCTTAAACCTGGGAGAGCTAAGAATAAAATATATTAAGCTTAACCCTCCGGGCCACATAAAATACATACAAGCATTCTCTGGGTTATGAACACCTGACTCGTGAACGTTCCCTCTATATAAAAAGCCTATCTACATTCTGCTCAAAAGGATGACACCTGGAGGGCAAGAGTATTTCCAGAGCTACTTAATTTTCCTCAGGCTAGCTAGCCAGGGGCTGCCATGGATATGATAGGGAGGTATTCACCTGGAATCCAAAGTGGGAACCTGGAACACATTTACTAATAAATATCATGTGTTATGTAAAACATAGGCTCCCAGCTAGTCCACAAAAAGCTAGCTGACCCAAAATATAGTTTAAATTCTATACATTTGCAAGAATATCGTTCTCCACTACAGGCTGTAATAATCACATTATGTATAAATCTTGTGAGCTATGATATGATTGTGCTACAATATCACCATACTATCACAATTACCTAAATACAGGCTTTCAGCATTATTATGGGTTTAGTAAGTCTCCTTGTGCTAATCTGGGAACCAACTCTCTACTTAATAACTTAATAACATTGTTTCTATTGGGAAATATCTTACAAATGAACCTTTCAAATAATCTTTTTGTGAGATGGGGAAATTCCTACATTTTGAAGATTAAAGTATTCACTTTCCTTCTTGCTGTAAGAATCCAAATTGCCCTAAAATCTATATATATTCAGCATTATCCCGTGTTTCTTCTATGAGCAAGAGAAACCATAAACAACAGACTTTAAAAGCATAAAAAAACAAAAAAACAAGAAATGGTTATTCATGGAAAGAAGAGACCAGCACACGAGCACACAAGAGTAACGTGTATAGTAAATCTGGCACCAGACCAGCTCCTCCTTAGTGACTGTACATTTTATGTTGCCCACAACAGAGGAGCAAATTGGGTGGAACTTTATTTTACCTGAACTCCTAAGTGCCACCTTGTCTCACACCTTTCTAGATGCATAACTTCTTCCTCTGCATGGAGAGGGCACTTCATTTATGCACGTTGTGTTATTCACTTAGTGTTTAACCAGTATATCTTTTTCTCCATGTTTTTTTTTTTTTTTTTTTTTTTTTTTTTTTTTTTTTTTTTTTTTTTTTGCGGTACGCGGGCCTCTCACCATTGTGGCCTCTCCTGTTGCGGAGCACAGGCTCCGGACGCTCAGGCTCAGCAGCCATGGCTCACGGGCCCAGCCGCTCCGCGGCATGTGGGATCCTCCCAGACCGGGGCACGAACCTGCGTCCCCTGCATCGGCAGGCGGACTGTCAACCACTGCGCCACCAGGGAAGCCCTCTCCATGTTTTTTAAACTAAATTTATTTATTTTATTTATTTTTTACTTTTGGCTGCATTGGGTCTTTGTTGCTGCGCACGGGCTTTCTCTAGTTGTGGCAAGCGGGGGCTACCCTGTTGCGGTGCGTGTGCTTCTCATTGCGGTGGCTTCTCTTGTTGAGGAACATGGGCTCTAGGCATGCGGGCTTCAGTAGCTGTGGTGAGCAGGCTTTAGAGCGCAGGCTCAGCAGTTGTGGTGCACGGGCTTAGTTGCTCTGCGGCATGTGGGATCTTCCCGGACCAGGGCTCGAACCCGTGTCCCTGCATTGGCAGGCAGATTCTTAACCACTGCGCCACCAGGGAAGCCCTTTTCTTCCATATTAATACCTCCCTAACCAACTCTTAGCTGTAAATTCCCTGAAGCAAGGGATTATTTTCTGTCTTATTTTTCTGTCTTATTTTTCACCATATAGCACTAAACTTACATAATAGCACAGAGGAAAGGAACTAAGTTTACTGGAGCCTAATATATGCTAGTACTATGTTAAATGGCTTTCTTCCCCTCAGATTTGTCTCCCTTAACACAGTAGGTATTTAATAAATGAATGCTGAATGTTTAGTCACCCAGCTTCAATAAAAAGAAAACTGTAAAGAAATTGATAGAAACATTTGTGGATTCAGTAAAGAGGGAATAAGATTTTTTACCTTCAAAATGCCTTTGGGGTTGGTGGTAAAATCTAACTAAAATATCTATGTATTCTATGAGGGGTGTTGGTAAACAAAAACTGTTCTCAATTAGCATGGAACTCTATTTTACAGAGATAAGTATAAATCAATTATCTATAGAGCATAAAGACTTGTGGAGAGTCTACAAAATGGACAACAATATTTTGGGGCTTACCATCCAAAAATACCTAGATTCTAAAAATATTGTTACTGGAGATGGAGACACAAAGGCAGAAGGATGTGTCTTGAGAGTCCCCAGATTTCCTCATAGGAACACCTTGAGAGGACAGACACAGAGCATGCTGCATTCATCTAAACAAGGCATTGCCATTCCTAGTCACCACTGCACACCCCACCCACTTGGTCTTCTTTGGGAACGGCCCATAGGCTTTGTTGTATGAAGGCTGACCAAGGCCACGAAACATGAAGACCTGACTTGGGATGAGGGCTGAAAACCTATTCACCCAACTTTTATGGACTTTGAGTTGTTCCCTCCTGAAAATCATCTTCAGAATCTCATTCCCCCACTTCTTAGCTGAGTATAAAGCAAATGCAATATAGTGATAAGGAAAATACAGCACAGACACAAGCAGCTACTGAAACAAACACTTGCACACACATGCATGCACTCACATCTATCTAACTAATGATACGCAAACAGAAATAATGGTTTCTATGATATTTAAAACAAATTTAGCCACTAAATATATCAAAAAAAGCAAGGATCTGGCAATAAAATATGGTAACATTCCAACAAATAGCCTTAGGCAGGTGACTTGTTTCTCCCAACTAGAAAGTTTAGGCTTTATCAAAATCAGAAACCACTGTCAGCAGAACCCTCAATAACATTTCTATCCATTGAACCTCTTCAATTTTGTTACTACTTTGTTTCTATTCCAAAACTAGTTTCCATTTTTTTTTTTTTTTTTTTTTTTTTTTTTTGCAGTACGCGGGCCTTTCACTGCTGCGGCCTCTCCCATTGCGGAGCACGGGCTCCGGACGTGCAGGCTCAGCGGCCATGGCTCACGGGCCCAGCCGCTCCGCGGCATGTGGGATCTTCCCGGACCGGGGCACGAACCCGTGTCCCCTGCATCGGCAGGCGGACTCTCAACCACTGCTCCACCAGGGAAGCCCCTAGTTTCCTTTTTTTTTTTTTTTTTTTTGCTGTACGCGGGCCTCTCACTGCTGTGGCCTCTCCCGTTGCGGAGCACAGGCTCCGGACACACAGGCTCCGCGGCCATGGCTCGCGGGCCCAGCCGCTCCGCGGCACGTGGGATCCTCCGGGATCGGGGCACGAACCCGTGTCCCCCACATCGGCAGGCGGACTCTCAACCACTGCGCCACCAGGGAAGCCCCCTAGTTTCCATTTTTAAGGGTAAAAGAATGATAGTGAATTAAGAGCAAGGGGAGATAAAGTAAGTTTCTTATATGAACTTTTTCTAAATTAGAAGTATAGTATAGTATAGTATAGAAGGTACACAAAGAATCCAAGCCGGCTTTTGCGTTGAGAGCATTTTTTGAATGCTGTGAACTTAATTTTAATTTTTATGGCACCATAGGGCACAGAGGACAAAGCCCAGGGTCCTCCCTGCCCCACATAAAGTTAGGATTACAAACAGCTAAACCATCAGTGTAAAGGTGACTAAGAAACAAAACCAACCTCCAGGAACGATAAGGAAAACCACTTTCCTTGAACTATGGCATTGGGAGAAAGGGAAGAAATAAACTTCACTGAGAATTTATAATAACAAGCTACCCAACATGAGAATTTGCAGCCCAAATTCACACTACCTAGGTGGTCCAAAAACAAAAAATAAAAAGCCTAGAGATTCTGGGCTGACAATACTCCCTGGCACCTGGCAAAAACAAATGTAAATCCTCTCTAGAGGAAGTCACCTTCAACCCAGGGTTCAAAGAATTCCCACATATAAAGTCTAAGATGTATGAGTTCATATTAAAAAAAATCCAAAAACACACTAGAAAATAATGCATAATGATTGAAAGCCGGAGAAATCAGAATCAGAACTGTTGATAAAGACCTCAGATATTTAAATTATCAGACAGCGTGTAAAACGTATTTAATATATTAAAGATAAAAAAGGGGATTGAAATTTCTAGTTAAAAGAGTAACAGACTATAAAAGGCCAAACAAATAGGAAAAAAAAATTGGAAATGAAAAACTATAACTGTAGATCAGCAATGAGAATTAGTGAACTGGAAGAAAATTCTGAAGAAATAATAAAATGCAGCCTGAAGAGCTAGAGACGGAACAAGCTAAAGAACAGTTAAAGGATATGAAGAACAGAGTAACAAGGTCTAACATGTGTCTAAGTTTTAAAAGGTAAGGAGACAAAAAATTATTCAGAAGCCATATTTGAGGAGTTAACATTGAGAATTTTCTAGAAGTGAGGAAAGAAACCGATTCACACATACAGGAATCTTAATGAAGCCCAGAAAATATAAAATAAAGAACTCTATACTTAAGAATATCATAATGAAATGGCAGAATATCAGAAGAAAAAGGAAAAATCACAAAAGCAGCCAGAGAGAAAAGGAATGACAATTAGACTGATGATTGACTTTTCAACACTAACATGGGAAGCCAAAAATCAGTGGAATATTACTCTCAATGTCCTGACAGAAATGGTGTCAACCTAGAAGTCTATACACTGTAAAAATCTTCCTAAGAACAAGGGTAAAATATAGACATGTTCAAATAAATAAAAAGAGAGTGTGCAAAAAACACACTTCCACTAAAGGAACTTAAAAAGTATGTACTTAGATTGAAGGAAAGTGATCCCAGATGGAAGTATGGAATAAAAGAAGGAATGATGAGCAAAGAAAGTGGTAAATATGTTGGTACATCTAAACCAACATTGACTAAAAGAACAATAATAGATAATGATAATATCTTGTGGAATTAAAAAAAAGAACTAAAGTATATTTCAACAGTAATATAAAAATGGGGAGGGTATGCTTAAAGTGTTCTGAAGTCCTTAAAGTTTTTGGAGGATTAAAATTGTGATTAGCTTTAGACCTTGAGAATTTAACTTGTAAGGTAGAATGTATAGGCTAATTAATTCCTAATAGAATAGAAACAGTATATAACTTCCAAAGTAGAGAGGGTGAAAATGAATAAAAATAAAATCCAAAAGAAGCCAAGAAATGAGATAAAACAACAGCAAAAAAGGTGGTAAAAAACAGAACCATCAAATAAGATGACAAAAGTAAAACCAAATACATCAATAATCGCTGTAACATAGACTAAATACTCACATTAAAAGACAAAGATTGTCAGACTGGATTAAAACAGTTCTAACAATAATAATAATTCCCAACTGTATGCTGTTCATAAGTGACTCAAACATAAGAATATAGCAAAACTGAAAGTAAAAGTTTGGAAAAGAGACATCATCAAGCAACCACTAACCAAAAGAAAGGTTATACAGCTATGTTAATATGAGACAAAAGGGACCTTAAGGCGGAAAGCGTCTATAAAGAGTCACTATATAATGTGAAGAGATTCCATTTTCTAGGAATACTTTGAACTTACATGCACATAAAAATATGGTCTCTAATAACTATATCAAGAATTGACAGATGGGCTTCCCTGGTGGCGCAGTGGTTGAGAGTCCGCCTGCCGATGCAGGAGACACGGGTTCGTGCCCCGGTCTGGGAAGATCCCACATGCCGCAGAGCGGCTGGGCCCGTGAGCCATGGCCGCTGAGCCTGCGCGTCTGGAGCCTGTGCTCCGCAACGGGAGAGGCCACAATGACAGGCCCGCGTACCGGAAAAAAAAAAAAGAATTGACAGAAACACAAGGACAGACTAATCCACCACCACAGTGGAAGAGTCTAACACACCTCTTAAGTCATTAATAAATCAAGCAGACAAAACTCAACAAGGTTACAGAAGATTTTAACAACATAATAAACAAGGTTTATTTGTAGTGAGGATGATGTTCTTAACTCCTACAGAATATACATTCTCTTTAAGCAGATAGGGAACTTGTACAAAAACCAAACACAGTGGGACCATAAAGCAAATTATAACAAACTTCGAAAGGCAGATAACAACTGACCATATTATCTGACTATAATGTAATCAGTGACAAAAAGATCTCTCCCTCCTGCCCCAAAATATATGCTTAAAAATTAAGAAGCACAGGGCTTTCCCTGGTGGCGCAGTGGTTGAGAATCCGCCTGCCGATGCAGGGGACGCGGGTTCGTGCCCCGGTCTGGGAGGATCCCACGTGCCGCGGAGCGGCTGGGCCCATGAGCCGTGGCCGCTGAGCCTGCGTCTCCGGAGCCTGTGCCCCGCAATGGGAGAGGCCACGACAGTGAGAGGCCCGTGTACCGCAAAAAAAAAAAAAAAAAAAATTAAGAAGCACAACTTAAATAACTCACGAGCCAAAGAGAGGGATCAAAGCCCAATAAAATCATGGGGAAAAAAGAAACAAACTAAAGTTCGTAGCAAAGCTATTTTTTGTACGGAAATTTATGAAATCTCAGAACTGACCCAATGAAGACAATCACAGAATTTCTTTTCCCTGGAAGATGAAAAGTGAAGGTAAAAGTGTCTGTCTCAACAAAAAGCATTCTGAGAAGATTCTCTTCTCAACTTTACCTTCCACAATCAGTAAATAAAATTGCCGATAGCTAAGTAGTTAAGAAGGTGAACCTAAAACATAAAGAACCTCCTTCCAGTGTCAGTAATGGATCAAACAGGTACCTCTGCAAAGGACATCATCAAAATGAACAAACAAGCAAACAAACCAATTCATTCATTCATTCGGCAAGTCATTCATTCATATTCAGAGTTTGTGTGTATGATATAAGCAGCCTTGGGAGATCTTTACCCAGCTACCAACTTTTTCTCTGGGGAGAAGCTTTGATAAATCATAATTACTTATCAAGTAAATGGCTCAAGAGAGCCATTCTTTGAGCATTCTTTTAATAAAACTAAAAGAAATTCTCCTGCTTAAGTAAAACGTTATACATCTATTTTATTTTGATTCTCAGAAAAGACCTTTAAAACTTTTCACTAGAGGCTACTCCACACCCTCACTTGTCCAAGGATTATACCTAAAAGAAGCATTAACATACGAATGTATAACAAGGCTGGAGTATTCCTAATTCTACTTTATGGATATTGCAGCTCAACATGCAATTGAAAAGAAACTTTCCAACAAAGCCACTTAAAACTGCTTTCAGTATGTTACTCAATTGCTCAAAAGCTGCCAATGGCATCCTACTGTCTACATTAAGTTAAAACCCAAACCCCACTGCTTGAATTTTAAGACCCATTTATAGTCGGGCCCCACCCTTTGCGACCACTCTCTCCTCCAGGGCTGCAATGTATACTACTTGTACAACTGTCTGCAGGGGCCCCATACTGCTCAACAAGAGCCAGTCAGTGACTACAGTCAATCCAGGGTCCCTTTGCTCTGCCATTCTCCTTCCTGGAATTACATACTCACCCTTCAAGGTCCAGATGAACCTTATCTTCTGTTATGAAGACCGCCCAGATATTTCTAAGTCTAACTGATACTTTTGTAAAAATTCTTACTTCACCAAACTCAGCATCCCAATTTAATATTAATTAGTTTTTGGCTTTTGTTTATTTGTTTCTTCTATCTACCCATCAAAATCTAGGCAGGGTCATGCTTTATACTCTCTACCCCCGTCACCATGAACTCAGCACAGTGATAAATACTCACAGAAGGTGCTCAACAAATATATGTTGAGTGCTTCTTAAAAGAACACGGCCGATGCAGACTAGGCCTAACTTCTGTATGCCTGTAAGTCATCACAAGAGCCCCACCCCCAACAGTATTCCCTTTGATATCCCACCTCCTTCAATTTAGAAGGGAAAATGTAATATCTTTTTCATTTACTCAATTCCATTCCAGTGAGCAAGTATCATGAACAAAGGTTAATTTTTTTCAAGATTTTTCATCATATTTTCTCATTGGCATTACCTAATTGGAGAACACAGGCCCTTTCATCCCATCAGGAGCATAAAAATTCTTCAACGTTGTACATGCGAAAGCCATGCATCAGCTGCCAATCCCCCTCCCATCCATCTTGCTACTAACATATTGGCATAAATGACTGATGATAATCCTCATTCACAAAAAGTGCTATTAGTTGTTGAAGGTCACAATGACTGGACAAAAAGATAACACATATAGCCTTTGGGAAGTAGATTTCCATTCCTGATCTAAAAATTTGAATTTTATTATTCTTCATTTCCCCTTGTAGTTGTGAGCATACATAAAAGCCTGAATGTGTACTTGTGTAGCATGTAGTGTGTGTGTGGTTATGAGCAAAGAGGAGGGAAGAAAGAGGAAGAGAATTAGACATATGTTCCACAAGGTTTCAGCAAACAACAGCCATAGTTAGAGGACGGATGGATGGATGGAAAGAATCTGATTTTAACCAAAAGTCAGTCAGCACCTATCAGAGGTGAGGCAACACCTCAGCCATTTTCATATTTTGAGTCTACTGATATACTAAAAAGAGGAAATGAAATGCCAATGTAAGTTTATGAACTCATGCTAATTTTATTTTATTTATTTATTTTAAAAATCATTTATTTATTTATTTTATCTTTGCATTGCGTTTTTGTTGCTGCACGTGGGCTTTCTCTAGTTGCGGTAAGCAGGGGCTACTCTTCGTTGCGGTGTGCGGGCTTCTCATTGCGGTGGCTTCTTTTGTTGCGGAGCATGGGCTCTAGGTGTGAGGGCTTTAGTAGTTGTGGTGCACAGGCTCAGTAGTTGTGGCTCGCAGGCTCTAGAGCACAGGCTCAGTAGTTGTGGCACACGGGCTTAGTTGCTCCGTGGCATGTGGGATCTTCCTGGACCAGGGATCGAACCTGTGTCCCCTGCATTGGCAGGCGGATTCTTAACCACTGCACCACCAGGGAAGTCCCGTGCTAATTTTAAATACTTGCATTTAGCAAAGAACTTTGAATTTTTGTATTGAAAGGTAAGGTAATGAAATATAATTGAGCTATTCATAGGTTTTGAAAATTAATTTATAGCATACTCTAAGTGGCATAGACTAGTAATGAGACAAATAAGCAATCTTATTATAAACTTATCATTTCTGTCAATCTTATCAGAGTATATCCGCACTTGGAGATAAATCTCAGAGTCCAAATTTGAGGTCACTCAGAGTCGACACCAGTGAGTCTCCAGATTCCCAGTGTGAATAAGTGAGCTGGAACATGGACATTCTGGCATCAATAGGGCAGGAGCCATTCATGGTAACTGAAAATTGATTCTATGTGTTTCAAAACTAAACTGGATCAGTCTTCATTAGAACTGATTATATTTAAAAAGAAACCAGCTCTATTTTAAGTTATGTTTTGCCAAGAGGCAAGTGTTAGGAAGAAACTCTGCCCCTGCAGTTTTTACTCCTCAAGTCCTCAGGCTGTCAGAGCACTATCATGACAGACTTTTCCCTACTTGCATGATTAAATACACCCCCATGGGGAAATTTCCCTAGCAAATAATATTTGTAATCAAGGAAATTAAAGAAACTTGATTAAATGGAAGAAAGAATAGTTTCCACATCAATACTTAATCAGTATCATGTTGGTTTAAAAGTACAAGGTCAAAATCTATCACTGCAAATATGAGCCCACAGTATCCTGCACACACACTTGCCTCCATGGATATGAAATAAATGGCACATAAAATGGACCAAAAGCTAATAGTCAGTGAGTGGGAGTAGTATGTACATGATCATCATCTCTTTTTCTTGCTGGATCCAAAGCACTTCTTTGCAGTCATTTCCTCATTCAGCAGGTTTGTGGAATGCCCACTATGTGCAGGGCATTGTGCTTGTCCTCATATAGAATCTCATAGAGAGGGAAGGAGGTTTGAAAGATCAAGGTAGAGGGCTGGGCAGAATAATCATCACATATTAGGCTCTCAATAAATGACAGCAATTCTTTTCCCTTCCCTTCCCACTCCTTAAATCTTCTTTGAACCATGAAACTTAAGTCAGAGGGATTTTCAGAATATATTTGATAGGATTCTTAAATCTATGTCATAATCTGAAAAGATAAAGAACATACAGATTCAGAAGTTGGCAATAAATGAAAACAGTTTAAAACACAGTATGGTAGGATTTTTAAGTGATCCTTTCAATGTGATTTCTATTACTATTACTTGATGTTGTTGTTTTGATGCTTATAGTGCTGTAAATAATTAGAGAGGGAGAGAAGAAGACGAGAAGGAGGAAAGAGAAGAGGGAGGGGAGGGAGGAGAAGAGAAAAGAGAGAGAAGAAACTGTACAAAGCAGAAACACTTCAGAGTTCTGCAGCAGAAAAGGCACCACACACTGGCCTGAGCTCTGCCCCATCTGAGTGTCCCTGAACAGGTTACTGCACAGCTTGAGTTTCAGTTTCAGTTATTCAGTCATAAGATGAGGGAAGCTGACCAGGTGATCTCCAAGATCCATTCTCACTCTACTATCCCATGGTGCAAGCATAATGAAGTAAGTGGCAGATAGGAGAGATACAAAGTTCTATGACTCCAGGCTTAGTACTGTTTACCCCCAAGACCAAATTTTACTACAAGACATTGAGTGTGATTTCTACCAGAAGTTGCTGAAGTCAGTCTGCAATTCAAACCCTGGTGCCACTCTTCACTTCCTCTGTGATCTTGCACAGGTTACTTCACCTCTCTGTTCCTCAGTTATCTATCCCACAGGGTCATTATGTGGATCAAAGTTGGTATTATATGTAAAGCATACAGTTCATGGCATCCATTAAACAATAAATGTGTTATATATTATTGTTGTTATTATAGCAAAGATATAATATAAACAAAACCAACATAGGATAGAAGTGATTAACCCAGATTATCATGGGAGCAGTGCATGATGAAAATATTTAGGTGTGTGGTTCTTCATTAGGAGGCTGGTGATCAGTAAGCTCAATGACACAGTAGTTTGATGTGGTTGCCTAAAATGCTAAGAAAATTTAGGTTTACACACACACACGCACACACACACATACAGAGAGAGTCTATAAGTCTATAAAGGGGAAGTAACTATACTCGGAAGTAACTTGTTCATTCTGAGCACCAAACCATTAGACACAGGGTGTGAAAGGACTCAAATTATATCAAATAGGAACAGCTGACGATTGAGGACAAACTGTCTTCAAATATTTAAAAAACTGTCATGTCAAAGCAATGTATTTGTTCAATATGGCTCCACAGAAAGATAAGGAATGTCACTGGAAGCCAGAGGAACCCAATTTTTAGTTCAGAATGGAATGGACTTGTTGAGGAAGTAACAAATCGCTGGAGCTCTTCAGCTCTGACTAATGACAACTTGACTGTGTATGCACCAACTCCCAGAAGAAGGGTGAAATTCTCACTTGAGAGAGATTTCTATTTAAGGGTGAACACAAGACTTTTGACCTCCCTCCCGAACCTGTATTTTATGATGTAAATTGGATGCCTAGTGGCATAAATTATAAAAGGATTTCTCATATACAGAATAACCAACTGGCAAGCATGCAAGACAATGTTGTTAAATAACAGAATTAATATTAAAAGCTCAGATCTCTCCATTAAATTTTTGACCAGAGTTGTCAACCCATTACCAACCTTGGTGGCTTGAGTTGATTACCAGCAATATACAGATCTTTAATTTAAAAGAAATGCAACAGGGCTTCCCTGGTGTTGCAGTGGTTAAGAATCCGCCTGCCAACGCAGGGGACATGGGTTTGAGCCCTGGTCTGGGAAGATCCCACATGCCGCGGAGCAACTAAGCCTGTGTGCCACAACTACTGAGCCTGCGCTCTAGAGCCCACGTGCCACAACTACTGAGCCCGTGTGCCACAACTACTGAAGCCCGCACACCTAGAGCCCATACTCCGCAACAAGAAAAGCCACCTTAATGAGAGGCCTGTGCACCGCAACGAAGGGTAGCCCCAGCTCGCTGCAACTAAAATGAAAGCCCGCACATAGCAACTAAGACCCAATGCAGCCATAAATAAATAAATAAATAAATAAATTTAAAAAAAGAAATAAAAGAAATGCAACAAAAATATTGCATTTTTAATCTATAAAGTGGATAACTTGATCATTAATGTTCCAGATTAGTCCCGTAGTTAGTATAAACCTAGGAACATTACACTAATATTAATTAGGATTTCAGACACATTCTTTTTGACAGTTCTAATCACGTTGTTTAATTAGCCATTTTTGATTTTTCATGTTTCCCAGCAGAGACATGCAGACTCATAAGGCATAGTGGCTGGATCAGCAATTTACTGTTTGACCTTGGGGCAAGTCCTTTTAACCTCTCGAGATCCAATTATCTCATCTACTTAAAAAGGGAGAACAAAGAGCGGTAATAAGCAGCGTAGATGTTTTTTAAGGTCTTTTACACTATAAAATGTGATTTTATGAAATGATTATCCTTCACAATAAAACTCAAGGGCACATTTCTTATTTCTTAATTTGTTCGTCATTTTCCCCAGTGGAGACATCTTTAGCCATAATGTAGGGAAGTGAAGCATTTAGTCTATAACACCATCACTGACTGCTCTGTGAGATAGTTTTATTCTGTCCTTCTGGGGTTTGGAAGAAGTTGCCTGACTGAGGGAAAGGATTTTACAACTAGAAGCCACCTTCACATCAAGTAATAATCAACTATAAATAATGGACAAAGCAGAATCAGGGACAGGAGGGAAGAGCATAAAATGTCTCTTTCATAAAAATAACCTTAGAATGAACCATTTACTCTCACTTTTTTTTTTACTTCCTAAATGCTTTATTTCCTTAGGCCTTCTAGATCCATTTCAATGAGTTTATATGATTAAAAGTTTATCCTCGGGCTTCCCTGGTGGCGCAGTGGTTGAGAGTCCGCCTGCCGATGCAGGGGACACGGGTTCATGCCCTGGTCTGGGAGGATCCCACATGCCACGGAGCAGCTAGGCCCATTAGCCATGGCCGCTGAGCCTGCGCATCCGGAGCCTGTGCTCCGCAACGGGAGAGGCCACAACAGTGAGAGGCCCGCGTACCGCAAAAAAAAAAAAGTTTATCCTCATGCATTGTTATATTTGAGTTTCCAATGATAAAAGAAAACATAAATTCAACTCACCCATCTGTTTCACCCTTAGTTGGCCAACTATTCCAATAACATCCTAAACTGTTCCAATGACTTCCAACTAAAAAACCTGTTCAATTGTACTTTATTTACTTATTTATTTTATTTTTGGCTGCATTGGGTCTTTGTCGCTGCGCATGGGCTTTCTCTAGTGGCAGCGAGCGGGGGCTACTCTTCGTTGTGGTGCGCGGGCTTCTCATTGCTGTGGCTTCTCTTGTTGCAGAGCACGGGCTCTAGGCATGCGGGCTTCAGCAGTTGTGGCTCGCGGGCTCTAGAGCGCAGGCTCAGTAGTTGTGGCACATGGGCTTAGTTGCTCCGCAGCTTGTGGGATCTTCCTGGACCAGGGATCGAACCCGTGTCGACTGCACTGGCAGGTGGATTCTTAACCACTGCGCCACCAGGGAAGTCTCCATGTGTACTTTGAACCCATAGGTCTTCCTCCAAAAATATTTAGCCTGAAATCAAGCTCCACAACTATACAGAAAAAGCTGTCAGAGTAGTTTCTTTTAAAACGCATTACTTAAAAAAGACATGGAGTACCAACTAGTTTACAAGGTCCCTTTAAAAAAATGGATTGAACAAAGTATTAAGAACAATCTGTACTGGCAAGGGACAAAGAAGATGACCTAATAGGTCTTTTCCATCTAATTTCTGTGATTCGAGGATTTTTTTTTTACTCTTGCAGCAATGCTTGTGAGTTCAACAATTTCACAAAACTATTATTAGTTACCAAGGAAACACAAAATGTTTGCAGGAATAAATAAGTAAATGGGCTGGACCTAAATAGCAGACTTTTCCTGCTTCCCATTTAATAATCTTATGGTGGTGTCATATTATCAATCCTTCATTCTCCCCAAGTCATTCTGCTCACCTACTGGCATGCTCACTAGAGTCCCATAGTCAACTCATAGCATCCCACGTAAACCAAGAATAGGAGGTCTCTGATCAACAGAAGAGTCTCCATTAAATATGGACTTCCTTGTTTCACTTGTTGAAGATAAACCATGGTGATGTCAGTGGTTGGCTTTATGACCATGATTTCTAGGGAAAATATGCAAATATATGCTTTTAAATGACCCAATGTCTATAGAAAAGCCAGGAACATGAATATAAAAAGGTAAAAAGAAACAATACACAATTATGGCCCAAAGTATGAAAACAATTATGTTTTACAAATGCTTAGAAAAAGACCAAAAGGAAACACAGTACATGGAATTGTTAATAGTTGGCAGTATTAATGTGGTAGAACTAGTTGTAAAATGTCTTTTTGACTTTTCTGCATTTTCCAAATTATGACATGGGCACTGAACTATTTTTAAGTTAATTTTTAAAGCCACAAAATAGCATTCATTTTAATGTTAATAAAGGGCTTCCCATTCCCTAACATTACCACTGACGCTGTTGCTATCAGCCCAAGTTAACTCTCAAGGGGATTGGTACCTTTATAAAATCAAAGTCAGCTAAAGTAAGAATAGGAATAGTTGAGGAGCCTCTGGAAACGTCAAGGACTATGGAGGCCCGGGACAGGAGATCTGGGCTGCAGGTAAGAGTGAGACAGTCTGTATGTAAATTCAAATTCACTGCAGCCCATTAACTGCTGGTTAAGCTCTCGGTGCACGGTGTAAGTGCTGTGCTGCCTGGGGATGTGGTATATTTCACGCAGGCATTTACGTGTACAGAGCGAGGCACATATCACCTGGGGAACAGAAAGAAGAGTGAAAGGAAGAGGTAGGTTAGAAAACTGATTGTCCCTGGCATGGAGAGAAGCTGCTTTCACCCTCAGACTTTCCTTTTGGCTCTGTGTTCCACAGTTGCCCACCTGTGGTGCTCAGTCTCTTTAGCCTTCCTCTAAAATTGTGTAGAAGCAGAGAAGCGATCAGTTCCACATCTACGGCAGGCTTGCCCAATGCTCAGAGGCAAAGCCGTTTTTCAAGAAGTCTGTGCGGGGCTTCCCTGGTGGCGCAGTGGTTGAGAGTCCGCCTGCCAATGCAGGGGACGTGGGCTCGTGCCCCAGTATGGGAAGATCCCACATGCTGCGGAGCAGCTGGGCCCGTGAGCCATGGCCGCTGAGCCTGCGCGTCCGGAGCCTGTGCTCCGCAACGGGGAGAGGCCACAACAGTGAGAGGCCCGCGTACCGCAAAAAAAAAAAAAAAAAAAAAAAGAAGTCTGTGCGTGAGATGTTAGAATGTTCTGTCAGGAGGAATATCTTAGCACCAAAGACTCACACTCTGGCCAATCCAACTGCAGGCTGATGCAATGCAGGACCACAGCATTCTGCCTCTCCCCATGCCATCCTGGATCTATATCCCCACTCTGTTCAGCTTCTCATAACAGCACCACACCCATAATACGAATTGCTGTTTTTCTTTGCATGTTATAGTGTTTCCACATATACTCTTTTAGAGGCAAAGGAGCAAACAAGTCACATGCAAAGTGAGTGTTACCATCCCAAAACTTGCAGCAGAGCTTCCAGAGAGCAGTGCACATTGCCACTTACCTGATGAAAGAACCAATAGCGAAAATTGTGGGCGGCTCTAGAAAAGGTTCAGCTAATTATGAATACTGCTTCTCTGGCACTTATTCAGATGACCAAAAGACTTTACCAGTCACAAGAAGAAACAAAGGCAGGGAGACAGGACAAGAAAGATAATAAGAGCAGTCACTTCACAAAGAGAAACTGACTCTGACATGCTTAGTAACATATTAATGTTATTTTAAAACAGTTAAATAATTGTGGACACTACTACTAACATTGGTTGCTGTGGTCATTGTAATAACCTCCTGGCAATAGCTTAAACCATGGGAAACTGCTGATATTCAACTGTTTTTGGCTATCTAACAAAAGAGACCTCATACCATTCAATCAAATGGATACATCCTAGTTTCCAGCCTTGTCACCTACAAACCCTTCTTCTGCATTAGAAAGCAATTAGCTTGGTAGAAAAATTCCTTTGTGCCATTTCCAAATGATAACTTAAAGCTATTGCTGATTTAGATCATAAATTCAGCTTACTAATTATAGAAAGGACTTTTACTTGCAGGTATACTTGTTTGTAGGAAATTCCTGATTATAAAATGAGAAGAGTCATATAGCAACTGGATAGTAAAATTTTCAGTAAAAAGGGAAGTAAAACTCTTTCAGCCAAGACTGAGGCACAATGGTCTTAACTCTATTCTTTTCATAATAAATATATGTCAGAAGCTAAGAGAACAAAAATTGCATTGCAAAGAGAATGTTGATAGGAAAAGGAAAGGAGATAAAAATCTACTCATGTGGCCAGTGGAGCACAATGCCAATGGCTGGCTGGAGTGTGCAATACAAGACCCAGGGTGCCCTTGTGTGAGTTAGATAAAGATTCCGCTTCTTCAAGACCTTTGACTTTCATCTGTTGGAAAATTTTTATAATATTCTAACTTTATTAGAACATGTTGCCAACATCCTCAAGAAAACTATCTTAGTAAATATACAAATCCACAATGTCTTCAATGTAAACAACACTCCCTAGGGTTATTCAGCACACAGTCAGGGTGGCTCTGGTGTGTGGCCTACGAAGAGTGTGAGTTTTAGTTTTCTTAGTTCAACATCAGTCTGGAAAATAAAGACACAAACTTCTCAGTTAAATCAGAATATTTCTTTACTAGCAACACCTTTGAGAGGTTCTGAGCAAATCCTTAAGAGAAGACAAGACTAAGGCTGTATATATAATAACACTGGTTCAAATTTTTGCTTTCATTACTTTACCAGCAGGGTGACCTTGGTCAAGCAATTTTACCCTTCCAAATGTGTTTCATCATCTGAAAAGTATAGATAAAACCACCTCAAAATGTGTTATGCAGATTAAACGATGGAGTGCATGTAGAGCATTAAGCACAGCGACTGGTATGAACTAAAAGCTCAACAAATGAGAGTTATTATTGATTCCTGAAGAGAGTGGCCACATACCATGACCTCAGCTGGAACGCTGAGTCATAGCTGTTTCAGAGGCCAGTGCTTCAGCGAGTAACAGCAGAGGCAAGGAACTCGGAAGTAGGAGTACTAATCTTCTTTTCTCTTGCTTCAAGAACCCTAGACAAGTCTTGTAGCCATTTAACTTCTCTAGTCTTCAGTTACTTCAGCTAAAGAAAAGGGGGAAATAATACTGACATATTTTACAGGGAAACTGGGAAGTCAAAAGCATGAACATAAATGCAAAGCATGAGTACAAAAGTATAAGAAAGAAATAAATGGTAGTGTCAAATGTTAGGAAGCCTCTGTATCCATCAGAGGGGAAAGGAGGCAGAACAAGTTACAAAAATGCTAGCTTTGGGTAGAGGTACTTTATGTTACCAGTTTGGAGCTGAGATTCAGGTGTTTATGCTTCATGCAACTTTCATAACAGTCATTTTATCTCACTTGTAATAAATCAAAGCTAGTATAAAAATCTCAAAGGATATTTAATCAGTACAAGGCAAGCATAGGAGACTAAAAATATTTAAATACACTTCATAAGTGTATTTAACAAACCAACATCTAAAATGTTAATACGAAACTGCAAATCAAATATTAAAACTTAAGTTCAGCTGAAGAGTATAATCATTCACTTCTCTTAAAACAGTATATACAAAAAGCAGGGGTTAGTTTAATACACATCTCAGTAGACAGGTAGAGTGATCTAGAAGAACTGTTAAAGTGAGCCCACAGTTTATTAAAGATGATACATGTTTATTTTTGTGCCCTGCATCTTTTCTCCATGCCATTTTTGCTAACTATAAATTCTCTGCAACCAGTCTTTCTCTACTCCACACTAAAGAAAAGAAACAGGCAGACTATTTTCATTATTTCTGTTTGACAAAACATATGGAAACAATAATTCTACAGACATGTACATTATAATAGGAAGCAATCCTATTTTAATGTAATTTTAAAAATTAAATAGACTCAAGTTATTTAAACTACTCAGTTTATTTGAAACTCACAAATGAGGCAGCCACGTCTCTAATTTACTTAGCAGATTCATATAGTTGGCTAGGACTTTATAGAGATTACTTCTCTTATTGCTGTGCAAAGCAATTAGGAGGCTAATTCTCATTTACAAGAAAAAGTATTTATACAAGTAAATCTGCCCCCTAGTAAAGGGTAACAGGCTTAATTCAGTCATATTTTGTCAGTTTCTTTTTTCTTCTCAGGTCTTTTTTGTTTTATTTTGTGTGCTGGTAGAAAAGAACAGATGAATTAAAACTGGTTCTAAAGTTCTATTTTTATACTTTGTCTTCAAAGTACTGCACAAAACATTACATTTCTTTAATAAACATTTTCCCTGCCATATAAACTGATTAGTTTTAACTACTTTCGTTAAAACACAGGCATGCAGAAATGAGGAACAAGGAGGTTCTCTCAGGAAAAACACTGAAAAAAATAAGATTTCATCTGGCCTTCCCATCACCACTTGAAGAATTGTTTGGTAGTTACATCATCAGGAAATAAAATACTATCCTCTGAGGACCCCTACTCTTTACAAAGAGGAAAGAGAAGGTTTGAAGTCTAAATCACTCCCGGAGATGTCTCCAAAAAAAAAAAAAAAGAGAGAGAGAGACTGAGACTTCTGGCTTCCCTCTGCCGCCTTCTTCCCCAGCAACCAAGAAACAAATGTAACAAAAACGTATTTACTAAAGTATAAATAAGAATAACGTGATGTGTATTTAAGAATCCCAAGCAATAACAGAAGCTTTAGAGCCCCAGAGGGAGAAAAGTTACAAGCGGATCAACCCTGACCCCCAATGACTCGATTAGCCCGGCAGGAGGGCGCCAGCGTCCCCGGCCCGCCGCCCATTCCCCTCCGCGGGGAGCCGGGACCGACAGTGCGTTCACACGGTCCGAGCGTCGGCGGAGCCGGGGCGCAATGCAGCGCCGCCGCCGCGGATCTGGCTGTCACCGGCGCCCCCGCCGCCCGCGCCGCACACGCGGAGCGCCTTATAAGGCAGCGCAGTGACGTAACGCCCATAGGCCGGGCGCGCTCGGCGCCCCGCTCGCATTGTTCGGGCGACTCCCGGAGCGCGCACAGCCCGCTCGCAGCGCCGCGCGACTGCGGCCCCCGCCCGGCCCCCGCCCGGCCCCAGCGCAGGCGACTCAGGTAAGCCCGGGAGAGCCGCTCAGCTCCAGCAAGGGGATTGCTGTCCGAGAGCTAGGCAGTCTGTAGGTGGCTTTTAAAGTTATCAGCATCACGAACCGGACAGGTTTCGAAAAGCGCGTCCAATGAACTCTAGGTTCAAAACCTTTCCCAACTCACACAAAACTTGAAAAGTTTTCTCCGATAGAGAAAACAGATTTGGGATTTAATTTTAAATGTAGAGAGGTGAGGGATGACTATATATTACAGACGCCTTCCAAGTAAGCTATACATGGTATCCTGCCTGTATTGAGAAATCTTTGGGGAAAGGGTGGGGAGAGTATATCGTACTACAACAACTCTATCTCCTGATCTTACCTCTCCTAGGACTCAAACTCCCTTAAGTCTTACAAGAGCACAGTGCGAAACACTACCACAAGGTAGTGGATTTGCTCCCCCCCCATGCCCTCCCTCTTTTGTAAATCTTCATATAAAAGACTAGAAAACCCCTGTTAAGAATACATCTTGTAATTAGGATGAATCTAACTTAAAAAGTAAAGCACTTTTTAAGCTTCAAAAAATCCTACAAACGCTATTCTGTCTTAAAAGCAAATGTTAATTAGCACAAGAAAGTAACTCACAGTTTTGAGTTCTAACTTTTTAATTCAACTCCAGTCAGTGGGTAAATGACAAACTGCAATGCCAATTAAAGATAAAGCTAGTTCCTCTACAGTAACATGTTGGACAATAGTTTATTATGTAGAAATACTAATTTAAAAGGTAAAGCTTATAGAAGAATTTTGTTAATCAGTGGCATTTTGAACCATAATTCGTTACATCTAAACCCTGAATAAACTATTGCTATAAACGAACCCTTATAGTATGATAATTGAACCGCTGGCAGATGCCGAAAATCTACATATTTTACTTTACTTTTCAGAATAAAAATCAGCAGAGGAATTAAAAACAAAATATGCTATGTCAAATTTAAAACACTGGAATAGGAGATGAAAAAATGATTTATCACTCAAACTTTATTTGGTCTGAACATATGTTGTAAAACAAACTTAAGGAAAAAAATGTGTGAAAGAATTATTTCCCTTTTAAAATAGTCTCTATGTTTTACTTATCATTTGAAACATAGTTTTTTACCTGCTCAAAATTTGGGATATATCTGTATTCCTAGTAATTCCTGTGGTTGAGTTTTTTAAAGAATATGACATTAGTGCCTGCCATTTTTGCTTCACAGGAGTTTTATTTGCTAATTTTGTTTGAAGCAATGCAAGGCTTTGGTTTTAGTATTCTAAAAGAAAAATTATATGTTACTTGGCCTGAAGATGGTCTTTATAAACTGCAGGTTAGTACTGAGAAGTAGCATTTCCTCAAAACTATTATTTCAAATATAGGGAAGCCTACCATAATAAGAAGAGGGGGCAACACCCAGGTTACTCTGGAGAAGTACAGAATATGCAACAAAAGTTGTTTATTTGATATAGGCTGTAATTGGAAACTGAAAAAATTCCTATCTTGGGAAAAAGGTATTCCAGTCTTTTGAATCTAATAGAGGAGGAGGGAAACAGAAACCATCAATTATTGTTTCAGCTATACCCAAAGTACCATCTGTACCATAAACTATAGCTCAACTGTTGAAAATCATAACCTCTATCAAACCCTAACAGCTGTTTCCCAGAGTCTGCATTTTATTTTTGTAAAACAGGCAAGCATCAATTTTAAAACAAAATTTTAAGTGACACACTTCAACAGTCCACACTTTTTTCCATTTATTAACTTTAAAGCATAGCTCAAAGAACAATCACCCATTAAAACCCCTTTGAAAATTGAAAGTTAAAAAAGATTTATCGTGGATACATTATCTCACAGTGGGCTCTCTTAGTGAGCATTTCTTAGTCCTTGGGATAACTTACATGATGGAAAAAATGTTTTGGATTGAATGAATGTGAATTTTTACATCTCCAGATAAAGCACATATTAATTTTATAATTAATAAATTCATTTACCTTTCTATGGTGATTAACCTTACCCGTTAAGCCCTGGTATTTTTGTGATATTTTCCTAATGTTGTGATGGAGTCTATAGTAATAGTCAATATGAAAATACAAATAAGCTTAGAGCTTCTCAATTTTCAAGTCCACTTGCAATTCCCATTAATCTGCCTTCTCAAAACGCTGTGAACTTTGCTTTAGGGTTCTCTGCTATCTCTTCCCCTCCAAAAAAGTGCCTTTGGTAATAAATGGATTTTGAGGTAAAAAAAGTGAAAATGGGGGAGAAGAACAAAATTCCATTAATTGTTCTTATGTCATGTTCTGTGTATATCTAGTGCTTCAGGGCAAAGTGAATGCTTTTACAAGGTGAATAGAGAAAAAAAATACAGCCTCCTATTAAAGGGAAAAAGGAAGCGGGGCAGGAAGAGAACTGTTTATAAAAGACTGGATATTGTAAAGTAATAATCAAAGGATGTAAAGCAATATTGGTCCCAACCTGCTTCAAGAACTGAGCTCTGTTACCCACACAGCCAGTCATTATCTTTGAAAAATCTAACACACCTTATCCTCTTGGGCATATCATTAATTTTAAATGATTTTTAGAGTTTAGTTAATTTGCATTTGACTGTGAATTTAGCTTCAATATAAACTGATTTAGTTTCTGTAAATTATGTTTAAATAAGGATTTAAAGATGAAGAGACTCTGCATATTCAGCAAGCATCACAAACTTTCAAAGAAATATTTCTATGGCTGCCTTTGCCATCACTAGGGCCACCAACTCAATCACTTATGTTTAATGTATGCTGCAAAGACTTTTAAAAATTCCTCTGGCCAGTCAGTTTCTACTTCGAGTGTAAGGTACACTAATTCCTAGCAGATCATCACCAACACTGTTCTAAGCCCTCCTACATTCCTCTTCTTAAAAACAGAGTTGAGATTCTCTCTCTCTCTGGCCTTCTTCTGCACTAACATTACCTCCGACTGGGAAAGCTGGGCAAATAAAAGTGGGAAGGCTCTCCAAGCAAAGTTGCTTGGTTCTTTTTCAGATATGGGAGAAGGACTCCCTTTTCATGCTTGTTCCATGAGATTCTAATTTAGCAGATTAGATAGGACAGCAGCAGTTTTCATTCTGAGCCCAAGAACAGAGGATAAAACATTAGCAGCATTTTTTCTCCAGTCTGACCATCCTCACATTCCTATGCCCTACTGGTTCCAAAATAAGATTAACTCTTAAAGATACAATTATAATTTTTTAATGAGTAGCTTAGGAAATGATACATTTGTGTGTGGGGGGATGGGTGAGGAGGTATGTGCAGGAGTAAGTAGGTGTAGCTATCATTGGGACAGGCAGAAGTGCAAACACCTTGTTTCTGTTTATGGTAACTACTGATTCTAGCCTAGAGCACAGTCATTATCAGTAAAAGAGTGTATATTTTGTCAGAATAGTAAACACTCAGTCCCACAGATGTGAGTTTGAGAAGTGCCTTGGTAAGTTCTTTATGGACAGTGGGATGCCCCAGGCCCCAAAGAGTGTACACACACACACACACACACACACACACACACACACACACACACACACACACACACACACACACACACACACACACACACACACACACACACACACACACACACACACACACACACACACACACGGACACAGACCTGACAGGGAATGTCCACAGAACTTTATAGCTGGAAGAGGCCTTGGAGGCCATCTGATCCAAATGCCTCACCTTGCAGAAGAAACTGATGTCTACAGTGTGACTTACCTCAGAGACACAGAGCTACTCAGAGGCAGAGCCAGGGCCCCCTGCATTCTTGGGCTATAGCCTTTGGTTTCTCCTTAAATTAATGCTAAAAGAGATGAGAACAAAGCCCCAGAAGAAGCCTTGGTACTATAGGTGTTAATTTGGATATAAAACCCATTTAAAAAAAAGAAAGTAGAAAAGTTCAAAGTTCTTGTTAATAAGTACAAGCAGTAAGAAGACAAAGGGGAAGGAGGGAGGTGAAAATCAATACAGTTCAACCAGGCTACAATGGAAGGGAGGTGATAAAGGGAGGACAAAGAAAACAAATAATAAATGTACTTAAAGGTCCTCTGGGCGGCAAGGCTCACTCTCTGCCTAAAAGCTGAGAGGTGCCCTGCAAAGAGTGTATGCTCTACAGTTACAGTTAAAGCCATTTACGTCTGATCCACTAACTTGACAAGTGACCTCTTCGCAGCGTCTTCCAACTACAAGCATTCGGCATTCCCTAGACCTCCCCAGCTAGTAGGTTCCCTTTCAAAACTCAGTGAATCAGTGCCTTTAAAACAACCCTCACAAAAACTTTAGAGGAAGTCACTGTGGGCTATAAGCTCCTGGAGATACTTACCTGCTTTACTTTCCTTCATACCATGCATTGCTACATGACATTAAATTATACATTAACTGCTTGTTTATCGCCTGTCTCTGGGACTGTAAACTCCTTGAGGGTCAGTTTTGCTACCAACTTTATCCCTAGCACCTGGAAAAAGACGTAGCTATAGTTAGTAGGTATGTCACCAGGCCAAGAAGGGTACTGGATAAATATGTGAACAAATTATACCCTGGAAGCTTCTTATTTGGTAAGAAAACAGTATTTCTGGAAACAGTGGGTTAGGAAGGGCCCCTTCTTCTAGATTTTGTTCAGGAGCTTAAAGCAAGTCTCTGCCACTATTTGAAGTAACCACATAGAACTGACATATAAAACACAAAAACCAGAAAATGAATTAGGCTCAGGGGAAGTTGAGGCAGTGAAATCTGCTTTTACTATAAAGTATGTGTTGTGTAGGCAGACTTCAAGTCAGATGCTTCTCTGTCTACCCACCTCCATCTACCTCACTTTAATGTCCTCCCAAAATAATGAGAATAAAGATGGTGAAAGAGTACCAGGTGAATTGCCCCGGGGCAAGGAATGGACGGGAAGCAAAATATGAAAGAGCAGAGTGCAGTGTTTTTGTCCTTAATGAAGGGTATTCCTCTGTTTTTCCCCAATTTCTGTGCCTCAGCTGAATGCCTGGGAATTGCACTCATGGGTCCAAACAGTTTGTCCTTGCAGTAACTAGAAATTAGCAGATTGCCCTTTCCCAAGTATATACTTTGATTCCAAAGTTTCTGTGGGTAGTCAATTCATCTGCCAGGTTTTACAGAAAAGGAATAATTTTTCTATAGTTTCAAAGTTAGGTAACGCCAGTGTCAACCTGTGAAACCAGCCTAGGGCTTGTAAGTCCTCATCAGCACCAAACATTTACTGAGTGTCTACCAGACACTGTGCTATAAGTACAAGGCAGGACAACAAGCCCAGCAACTAAGTTCTCCACACACCACGCCATGTCACTAACACAGCTACACCTACTGTGTTGATGACAAGGGCTAAGATCATCAGCAGCTCTTGCACAGTGGTTTCAATCATTGATCACTGTCCTGTTCGGGCTCTTTTTTAATGAACTGATAAAGCAATATAGATAATACAGGTCAGCTGTACATAAAAATAAAGATAAACCATGTGGGGCTGTTTTTTTAAAAAAAATACAACACAAATGTAGTCAGTCTCCAAGCTTGTTTACTAGTGACACCAAATTGCTATGGACAAATAGTGTTACCTCAATGCTAAGACTAAAGAGTAGGAATAATGGTTCATAAATCAAGTTCTACTCTTCTTGGCTCTGCCATCCACTCTCTGCATAAGCCTCCTATAGCCTTGGCTTCCATTAACCTAAAAAATGGGAACAATGTCATCCACTGTAAGTGTCTCTCAATACTGGATAAGGATAGAATAGTGCACAATAACCCCTGAGGGAACTCTGATCACGTAGAGTCAAAGACTCTATAAAAATATAAGCTACTGATCCTATCATTAGAGAGACAAGTCAGCTAAAGAAAATGGGAAGAATGTGAGGAAAAAGTCCACTCTTACGCCAGAGGCAAAATTCACATAACTATAGCCCTTGAGCCTGTGAGAGCTCCAAATCATCCTACCAAGAACAGCCGCAAAGATGAGCTCAGGGAAAAAAAAAAAGATGAGCTCAGACCTTCAAGATGGGCGACTCTGACAGGAGTAAATCTGCCAGATTTATCATATCTCATGGCCCACCAGTCTTGGAACAAAAGTTTAAAGGTGAACTAAATTTTCTCTCTCTTTTTAAAATTCTCTTTTAAGTGAATCAAAACAAAAACAAATCTCTGAGCAGAAGTTATAAGAGGAATGTAAAATATTCATCACATTTGGTCTGACAAGATTTAAGTGCCTGCTGCTGTTACATTTGAAGAAAAGGATGGAGCTGTTTAGCCTAAGAACTTGGGGAGAGCATGAGAAAGTTCCTTCTTGCTGAAGACAAATGGCCTGCAGTGAGATGCTGTGCAAGTCCCTTAGCCTTGGCCTGTCAGTCAGTTGATTGGGAATGGCAGAGGGGGTGAATCACTCTGTGGAGCTCTGTATAAAGTAATGCTTTGCTGCAAATGAGAAGATTATCTATTCTTTAAAAATAATATCAATTCATTTATTATTAAGAGAGTTAAACACTCTTTTTATTAAAAGAAACACATTATGTTTGAGGTTCAGTATTATCTTCAGGCTTTCATACAACTGCCTATATGGGGCAGACTGAGGCCTTTTAGATAAAGATGAGAACAACTTTGTTAAATCGGGTTCTACTCATCTCCCCTAAAATTATGCCTCACAAGAGTCTTCTTACAGTCTCATAAAATTCACTGGGCTGAGCAAAGATGCAAAGAATTACAGGCAAAGTTAAGATTCTCTGGCTAGTTTACCCCCATCTGGACTTATTTAAATTTGTCTCCAAGTGAATTCACTTCACTGAATGGTTCTCCCTCCTCAAAAGTGACAAGAACAGGAGGAACAAAACTCTACTTCTCCTTCTTCAGCTCTCATAATAATTAGAGTAAATTCTGAGAACTATAGGCATCATTCAGACTAAGAGGGAGTTATGTTCCCCTAAGAAATGGGTCTTCTCACCTCTCAAATCATTTGGTCATCAAGTATGTACCGATTTCAGACCCATGTGCAGGATACAGAGGTATCAGATTCTTTAAGGAGCTTATAGTTAGTTCAAGAGCAAAAGTAATATAACAAATTAGAAAGTGGTATAAAACAATACAGAGTATTTGTGTCACAAAACTGTAAGGGCTGTGGGAACTCAGAAAGGGGAACCAGCCAGGGTTAGACAAGTTAGGGAACATTCATGGAAAAGATGGAAAGTGAAATGTAAATGTAGCATTCCAAAAAATGATGGCAGATTTATCCCTTGGAAGTCTACTGTGAAAAGGGAATATGAGGTAAAAAGAGAAAGATGGCTTGATCCAGCATCAGAACACCCAAAGTCTGATTTTAAATTCCATTATTTGGCCTTTAGAACAACCTGGAGTTCCATAGTTATTTCAATCCTTAAAGTGAAGATTAAAAGTGATGATAAAGCAGTTGGCACAATGCCAGACCCACAGCAGACACTCAGTAAATGGCATCTATTGCTCTTCTAGATATTAAGCCAGTCTGCCCATAAGAATGATGCTCCATCATCATCTGATGCTATTTGGTTCCTCCAGGCTGAGGCACAAGGGGCTGTCTCAGGGCCAAAGAGGAGGTGCTTTGTAGGATGCAGTCCCAAAGAACTCATGTTTAAGCTTATTGGAGAGTTAAGAACTCAGGATTAAGATTATTGGAGAAAATCCATGTCTCTAGTACTTAACTTCAGCCACTCTGAAAAGTGAGGTTATCCTTTATCCTGATTTCCCTGCTTGAAAGGAATCCCTCCTATGAGAAACCCACATGAGCTTTCCTAAAGAAGTCTTAGTCACCTGAAATAAAAAACAAGTTACTGAGTAAAGGACCAAGGAGAGCAAAAGGCTTAAAAGCTGGCCTAGAATCTCCCTGTTTTACCTGGAAAGTCCTATCATGCTGGAGAGGCACACATATAAAACAAATAGGTGAGACAAATCTTACAACATAGGCTAAATAGCTTATATTAGATCCTACCCACAGACAATGAAGATTTCCTTTCAGAAACTACTAGTCAAATACTTCTTCCTAGGTGTTCATTTTTCAGTTTAATTATACTTTCAATTTAGCATAACATTTTAAGTGTCAGACACTAAAAAGATTTACTTCTGTACTTTTACAGCACACTTACAATCTTGAACTACAACAAATGCTTGACATATAAAGAACGAAAAATAAATCTGAATCCCATGAAATTCCAATTAAGGTTCCTGTATAGTTTTGAACCACTGAGACTTGACGAGTCATAAAATCTCTTCTGATAGAATGGAATATACATTTTTGACACGTGAATTTGTATATAGTGCTATATAGGAAAGAAGGGAGGGAAAGGACTTTAAAGGTTGGTAGTGGTTTTTATCCTCTGGAACTGAGATTTGAGGATCATTAAAGGCTTTGTAAACCTTAGAGACAAAATTGTATTGCTTTCCCCATGTTGCAGCTGAGGTAACAGGTAGATGTTAAGTAAAGTCATAGAGTTAAGTCAGTGGCAGATTTTGGTCCAACATTCCCTGTCCATTGAATACATGGCTCTTCTGAAAGTGGCTTTTCTGTTGCTTGAGAATTGGGGTTTTGCTTTTTTTCTTTGTTTTTAGCTGTGAATGAGTAAACTGTAAAAGTGAGGGATACTGAAGTCAGTGCTTTTTTCAACAACGCTTTTTTCAACTACTGCAAACGTGAAATAGTTTGCCCTCTCTCAAAATTCAAATCTTAAAATTAATTAAAATTCAAAAGTAAGATATGGTCACGGCAAAAATGGATGGGTATTCATATAGCACATACACAAGGTATACTATATAGCCTTTTCATCAATTTTTTTCCAAACAGAATTTCTCATACTGATAAACATAACTAAATGGGTAAAACTTTTGCGCAGGGACAAAACCAGCTGCAGACAGGCCCAGGGCCAAGGGAAGTAAAGTATTAAGTCACTGCTCTCACCACTAGCAGGCCTGTTGCAAACCACTATAACATCTTAAGATGGAATTGCCCCTAACTACACAAGCTAAATATTCTCTAGAACACATTCATCTTAGAAGAACCCAACTTAGAGAGAGAAAATAGGATCAAACTCTGTGTTCATGCTTTCTGTCTTCTCAATGCTCAGAAGTGGCAGAAAAGGAAAATGTAACCCAAATGCTCTGAACTGCTCGTTAGGGAAAATTAAACAAGGTTAGATGACCAAAATAATTTTAATTTTTGAAATGTATGCAAGAGGACATGCAAAGACCACAAGAAAAATGGTCAGTTACCTTCCAACAGATTTTAGAATAAAACTTTCCCACCTATCTGTAATTAAGTTTTACATATGGCCCAAACTCTAGTTCTCCAAAACATCATTTAGGAGACAGAAACCAGTCACCCTCAGGAACTAGGAAAAGTGAGTAAGGGTAGACGGAGGATGTTCACTGTGGTTCAGGATCTCACTGTTTGCTCAGCAGGCAGTCAGGCCAAACATCAACCTTCATCTTCCAACTGCCTTGACCTCCAAATACTGTTTAATGGTATTAAATGTTCTACTTCCTTTGCCCTCCTTATTTACTGATTTACTATAGCTAAAATGGAAGGGGAAAAAGAAGGAAGTTCTCTAGGGATCAAAATGTTTCACATTTTATGCTCTTTGGACTCCTATCTAGCCTGTTTCTCATGGCAAATTGTGTGACTTCAGTAGTCACAATAAAACATAAGCCTCTGTTGTTGTGGTTTCTAAGTTTCTGAAGTCTAAATTTCCCACTAACAAGTTAGGAAACGTTTGGTTTCCCAAGCATACCACGTTAGCCGCTGCCTCTGTGCAGGCTGCCAGACTACAGGGAGGTGAAAACCAGTGAACTCATCTACTCTGGCACATGACTGCTCCCTGCTTTGGCCTTTTATGTTAAATCTACAAACTGAACACCAGTGAATTAAAGTATGAAAGCCAAATAAAAGAGTTAAGCCTTTTTTAAAAAAAGACTTACAGGAACTAGGGGCTTAAAAAAAATTTCTTTCCTTTTGGCTCAGAGTAAGACTTGGAAAAGGATATATTCTTTGTAACTTTTTAAAAAAGAGAGAATAAAAGAAAGAAAAACAACCTACCAAAGAATACGTGTTAAGAGAAAGGAATTATACTAATCCTCCAAAATATCTATTTGCAATATCTCAATGAAAATAACCTGTGATTTGGGAAGAGAAAAAAAAGGATGAAAGGAGATTAAAAACAAAATTGTGTAGCTACATCAGAATGCTTTTCTAAAGAATCTATTTCTGTTTTCCTCAATCCACTAAGATACAAAAGGAACATCTAAATATAAATGGATTTTGCAATAAGAGAAATACATACAAATATTCTTAATAAGATAAAACACATACAACACACACTTTTAAGGGTATACAGCATTATGCCCTTGAAGTCTGTCTGAGAAAAGGCTGCCTGCTAAAAATACTTTCCGAGAACTTTAAGTTCCCTGAAATGTTCTATGGAAATGGTATTTATGACAAACCCACCTCCTCTAGGGAACATGAGATGTTATTACTGGCAAAGTCACAATTTTCTAAACCATCCAAAAATAATCATGAATTTATGCCAAATGACTAAACTTGTTTTATTATTACAATGATTAAGAGAATATTTGCTAATATCTCATGATCAAGCTCAAAGTAGCCATGAACCTACAGAAAATACAGTGTCAAAACAGCGGATTGCAAGTGGTAGTGATTTTCTGTGCCTTTCACAGGCAGAATATTACAACACACAAATTCACTGGAGAGGATGGTATATGAGATATATGAGATAGGAGGTGTGGATGTATGTCACGGTGGTGAGAAACTGCTTTTCTGTAAAATGAGAATAATAATACAGTTAAGTCCCCTACATACGAACGAGTTGTTTTCCGAGAGCTTGTTCATAAATCCAGCTGGTTCGTAAGTCCAACAAAGTTAGCCTAGGTAGCCAACTAACACAATCGGCTATATAGTACTGTACTGTAATAGACTGTAATACTTTTCACACAGATAATATGTACATAAAAAACACAAAAAATAAAGAAAACATTTTTAATCTTACACTACAGTACCTTGAAAAGTACCGTAGTACAGCACAACAGCTGGCATATAGGGGCTGGCATCGAGTGAACAGGCAAGAAGAGTTACTGACTGGAGGAGGGAGAGGAGGTGGGAGATGGTAGAGCTGAAGGATCGTCAGCAATAGGAGACCAAGGGCAAGCTGCAATTTCACTCACGCCTGACACTGATGGAATGCACATTCATGTCTTTGAAAGTTTGCAACTTGAAGGTTCGTATGTCGGGGACTTGCTGTACTTGCTTCTTATGACTGTTTCCAGGACTAGCATGGTACATGGCATATAATAATTCCTCAATAAATGATAACTGTTATTCAATGACTATAGAGGAAAGGAACTATTGAATACTTACAGTCATCCTTCAGTATCTGAGGGGGATTGGTTCCAGGACTCCCACAGATACCAAAATCCACAGATGCTCAAGTCTCTCATATAAAATGATATAGTACAGTCAGCCCTCCCTATCTATGGGTTCTGCATCTGAAGATACAGAGGGTGACTGTACTATGTGTCTTTTGCTTACAGTCACACACTTATACCCTAACATGGTACCTAGTTCAAAAGTAGAATAGGTATTTGTTCAAATATTTAACAAATACTTATCGACTACCATGGGCACTGTTCTTGAGCTATAAATCTAGCACTGAATAAAACAGACCACTGCTTGACCCGTCACTGAACACACACACACACACACACACACACACACACACACACACAACACACCCACCCCTACCTCCCTACTCACATGAAGTTTAAATTCTAGTAGGAGAGACAGCCAATGATCAAGTAAGTAAAATATAGTATGCCAGGTGTTACTACATGAACTAGGGGAGAGAGTCCAGTGGCTCCCTGGGAAGGCAGCCAGTACAAAAGCCACAGGCCCTGCTGTGCTCAAGGAGCAACAGGGAAACTGGTATGACTGGAGCAGACTGAGCAAAGGTAGGGGGGGTCAGGGAGTCAATGGGATAAGGACCTGGAGCGCAGGAATGAATGAACAAATTAACACTAAAAGCATGAGATGGGAGAAAGAGGTAACTCTTCTGAGGTCAGTACTCTGTCTGGGCTTTCTAGTATGTAGACTGGTTAAGCTAAAAGAACACATGCTTTGTAGGCAGTGAATTTTTATTCTGGTTTGGTTATTTGTGCTATTTGGTAGTTATTTAACCTCTCTAAATTTTAGTTTTTCGGTCCTTACCCTCATCTGTAAAATAGGAATAATACTTACCTCATAAGGTTGTTTTAAGGATTAAGTAAGATCAAGTGGCACAGAGTAGACCCTCAGTATGCTTGTTTCTTGTTCGCTATAAACTAAATCCCACACTGATAGCAACTGGGAATTGCAGTCTGTGTTCTAGTACCAGCGCTACCATAACAATGGTATTATTTAGTCTTCCTGGGTTTCAGTTTCTTAACTAAGAAAATGCACATGCTACACACAGACATTATAAAAACAGATATACATCAGTTAAGGTGTTGTTATAAAATTATAATCAAATAACATTACTATTACAATTTATCTTAATATTAAAAATTCAAAACAGCAAAAGTATGACTACTGTTTCTCTATGTTACTTCATCTCAAAAATCCTGTAAATTTTAATTTTTTAAGCATGAAGTTGTAAAGATTTATTTAGCAGCCATGTTGACTTTTATTCCCTTTTTCTGTCCCTGCTTAAGAACACTGATCTAATAGAAAGATCTCTGGGACTTCCTTGGCAGTCCAGCGGTTAAGACTTCGCCCTCCAATGCAGGGGGTGTGGGTTCGATCCCTGGTCAGGGAGCTAAGATCCCACATGCCTTGGGGCCAAAAAACCAGAAAACATAAAACAGAACCAATATTGTAACAATTCAATAAAGACTTCAAAAATGGTCCACATCAAAAAAATCTTAAAAAAAAACTCAAAGAAAATATTTAACTGCAAAAACCAAGGTGAAGGATAAAGAGAGTTTATAGTAAGCTATTTTTTGTATAAAAAAGGGAAAGACTAAGAATCTTTATTTGTATTTGCTTATTTACTCATAAAGGCACTACAGAAGTACATGTAAGAAACTAATATCAGTGGTTGTAAGTTGGGGAAGAGGAACTGGCAGATGAAGGATGAGGTAGGACCCTATACCTTTTAATATACATATTTGGAGACGTATATATTTAGGAATGCTAATCTGAAATCCAAGACTGAAATTCAGACTTTCTTGAAGAGTTAAAACTGAGCAAAGTAAACTTTGTATAATTAAAAAGTTAAGTATACAACAGTATGATAACCTCAAATAACTTCTTTCTCAGATAATCTGAGTATCCCTCAACCTGTTATTTGTATTTTTTTCTGAAATGTTCAAAAAACATTATAAAATATCCTCAATAGTCCTCTCCACATTTTCCACTATGGAAACTAAGCCCAGCAGTAGCACATACAGAAAGAGACTGCATCCATCAGCCCACCCCACCTCCGAGTCCCCACGCAGACAAGTCTAGGAGCATATTATCTCAGCAGAGAACGTCACTGCACGTTTACACGCAAGGAACGAAGAACAGGAGAAAGAGGAGCAGAAATCAAAGAGGCTTTGGGAGAATCAGCTATTAGTATCTGTTGTGATATGCTGGCATTTCACTGGATAATACACATTCAAAGCACGTTCTCTTCCAGGAAGGGAGAAGAGCTGTGGTATAGGTCTGTGAACAAAAGAGAAATGGGGAATACTGATCCCAAATATATTTGAGCAGCAAACAGTGAAGAAGAGTTATGAATGTCAGAGACAACTAACACAAAGAGATCTAACAGAAGTTTTCCAAAAAATCAACTATGCCCTAAAATGGTGGTTACAGCCAGAGGTGACATTTCCCCCCCACCCCCGAGGTATTCTGCAATGTTGGGAGACGTTGTTTGATTGTCACAACAGAGCTGGGGGTGCTGAGTTACTTCTGGCATCTAGTCGGTAGAGGCCAGGGGTGCTGCTAAACACCCTGCAATGCACAGGCAGTCCCCACACCAAAGAGTCATCCAGCCCAAGATGTCAGTACTGCCAAAGCCGAGAAACCCCAGCCCACCAGTGATAATCAGTATAGCAAACCATGTGCATGGCTGAAAAGATCCATGAATGGCCTGAAGATAGATCACAGTAAATAGATTATGGAGTCATATCTTTCATTCTAGTGTCAATTCGGACTCTGTCTCTCCCAGGTGACCGTTACATGAGGCAGCCCATTGTGGCTGAGATGTTCTTCTATACTGTCATCATCAGCACAGTTTCCTACTTCTAGTGGTAACTGATATGTATTGTGCCAGGCAGTATGCTAGGAGCTTTTGTATAGATTGTTTTACTTGATCCTTGGAACAGCACTATTATGAGGGAGGTTCCAGTATTATCCCCATTCTACAGATGAAGAAAATGAGATTTGTAGAGGTTAAATTGCTTGCTCAGTCACACTAGGTAGAGTGGGGAAGCCAAGACTCAGGTCTGAAAGTTGAACTCCAAAATCTGAATTTCTCCCCCAGCACTACCCTGCCCCCCACAGTATTCTATTGCCTCTTTCCCATTTGCGCCTTGGTGCTGGTGAGCGTACTTGCTCCCTGTCAGCCATCTTGCCTGGCCCTTGTCACCCAGTCACCTGCACTGTTTACTGCCATCTACTGCTGGAGCAGTAGGGAATAGGCAGTAGACAGGACATCATTCCTATCCTAAAGAAGGCTACCATGGTGGAGCAAACAAATATGATCCAGAAGAACACAGATCACAAAGAGTACCAAATCAACCACAGAGAGGGGGAGGAAGGAATGGAAAGAATGATAAACAGTCAAAATGTTAGGAACCTGGGAACAAGCCCAATATCATCATTACCATCAACTTAAACTTAAAGGTGGCTCTGCATGCCATGTACAAGGCAAGGTGCTCTCAGGAATATAGGAGCACACTCAGTCTGTGACAGTCCAAGGCACCACATGCTGGGTGGCTTTTTGAATACTTCTCCCAGGCAGCCGGGGAAGGCACCATGGCTGTGGGAGGCCTAGGTAGGCCTTGACGGACCAGGGAGATGAAACTTCCAGTCTGCTGAGGACCTGAAGTCTCAATCTGTTGAAAGACAGGCTAGTTTTTTTCCCTTTGTTTGTTTTTTTGGTGTAGTAGCAATCAAAATGGAAAGTCTGGAAAAAAAAATGTTAAAACACTGATCTGAGGGATCTTTTTCAAACCTCATTCAGAGTGGGGAGGCGGGGAGAAGAACATGAAAAGAAAAGTGAGTAGGCTCTTTAGTGTAGTAGTATACTCACAGTAATTTTTTTTTAAGTTTCTTCGTGATAGCTATAATATATTCAAAGCAAAGAAAAGAATCTATTTCAGTAAATGGCAAAAAGACAAATCCATCTGAGTAGATACTTTTTAATACGGAAAATTAAAATGGGGGATGAGGAAGCATAAGCTTAGTGGTATTCAATGAACAACCATCATCCAATAGTTCTTTCTAGAAAGTTCCTTAACTGACAATACATCACTGAAGAAGTAACAACATATAATTCAGGCTCTAAGTAATTATCGTGGTACAAATTTACACATGCTGTCCTTATTGTCACTCCCTTGTTAGTTCTGATTTCCTCTCCTAGGCCAGATTCCATGGTCTCAAAATGAAAATATTCTCCTTGTAGCCTTACTCCCCAAGCTCTGTGCCTGTGAGCTCTTAGACTGACCTTTTTCTAGTTCTGAAACCTTGCCTTTCAGCAGTTTTTCTTTCTAGGAGACCCTTTGTCTCAGTTTCTTTGCTCTTTTTCCTTCTTTTTAAAAAAAGATTTGTACCAATCCTGGTCCCTCTGCTCAATCTGAGGATTTCATAAGCTCCTCTTAGGATCCGGTTTCTCTGCTAAAAGCTCCCTCCTTATAATTAGTAGGTCATTGATGATCTGCATCTTATTAATTCACTTCCTCTGACCCCTGGGGAGCCAAACAAGATTGTTCAGATGTTGAAGAGTTCTGACTCACCCCCATTTTTACTGTATATTCCTCTGACACCAGCTAAAGCCTTCTCCATCACTTCATACCCTAATTCTTGCTTCAAACAGTGAAGGAAAACAGCAACCCAGTTTTCTGGATCTGGACCCATTTATGGTGTCTCTAAATGATCTCAATGATGATGACAGTATCTTCAGTAACAAGGACATAAAGCAGACACAGATTTATACTCATATTTGGCTAGCAGATGCCAAAAAAAGTGTTACTGTTCTTCTAGATCTTGCTGACCAAGTCAAATGAATCAAGCATTACATTATGACTATGGTATGCTGTAGCTGTAATTTTTTTTAAAAACCTTTAACTTGTGAGAGAAATAAAAGGAAGCAGCATACATAGAATAAAAAAGACTAGTCATAGCTATTTTTATGAGTGCTCCTAAAAATTAGACTAAACAGTGAAAAGTCCCATTGAAAAAGCAGAGAGTAGAGCAAGGAAACATAAATTACAGGCCTGATTACCAAGAACCTATCTCAACCTAAGGAAGCTTTCTAACAAAGTCCATGTAATTACTCTGCAAACTGCTTAGAATTCTGTGGTTATTTAACCATAAACATGGCTGCTATCAATGCAATGCAACAATTAAAACTACATATTAGATAAAAATTGCTTAAAGATATAGTGGGACATCATTATAATCAGACTATCGAAGTCTAGCCATGAGAGCAGATATAAAAATGAATAAAGCATTATATGTAGTTTTCTGCTTATTAATGAACATGTTAAATCAAGAAGAAAAAGTAATGTATTAAACTAGTGCTGGAAGAATGAAAGCAAATATAGGAATTGAGGCCCATCGAGGTGAAGTTACACAGTTAGGACTAGAATGAGAGATACACTATTTCATATGTCTTAAGAAAAGACCAAACAGGACTTGGTATCATCACATTGTTTGGTTGTTGATGGGAAACTATTGTAAGTTATGACCAGAGTAAGGTCTGCAAGTATACAGGCAGGTTTTAACAGAAAAAGGTAAACTGAAAAATAACAGGCACAGTACTTTGCACATAGTAGGTGCTCACTGTAATTGCCTCATAAAAGTCTGAAATAAATTAAATGTCTGCCGACCTGCACAGCACTGTGAATGAACCCATTTAAGAACCAGGTCACTCAGTGGTTTCCATGCCCTTATTTCAAATTGTGGTTTCAAACAAAACACGATGTCTTATGGAGGCAGTTTTGTCACTTAGGATTTTTCTAAAAACTAGGATAGAGGTATTTGAAGGCAGGGAATCTTCCATCTATCTATGATGGGGAGCAACTAGTTTTATTAACAACGTAAACACTAAAGCATTGAGTAGGCCAGTGAATCTGGGGACTTCATCAGTATGAAGCGAAGGGCTCACTCAGTAACAGCCTGAAGAAGGTGACAGCCTAAACCAGAGACTTTTCCAGAGAAAGACATATTTGCCATTTATGCTTCAACTATCTATTCTCGAGATGAACAGTGATTCTCAAACTATGGCCCCTTTCAAGAGGTCTATGAGGTCAAAGCTATTTTCATAATAACGCTATCTTTTTCATTCATTCCCTCACAAGCATAAAAGGAGTTCTCCAAAGGCTACATGACATTTGGTGACGTCATTGCTCTTACAGCTGATGGAATGTGTGAAACAGATTTGAGAATCCAGCTGCCTTCAATTAAGCCAGGCATTAGCGTTTGCAAAAATATAAAACAACCCTTCCCACTAAGTGTTTGGGTTAGAAAAAGTTATTTTTCATAAAAACATCTTATTTATGTTAACATATAGTGGGTTTATTATTTCTAATGAATAAATATATAAATACTTTAAAATATCTTGGTCTGAATTTCTAATACTATAAATATTGACAGACATAACCCACATAATCAAAAGCTCTTTAGAGTCCTCAATGATTTTTTTAAGAGCATAAAGGAATCATGAGACCAAAAAGTTTGAGAACCACTACTCTGGAGGCTTTACTGAGTTGCACTGAAATTATATGCTCATTCTTTCCCTAAAGCCTACAAACTCTGGAGGACAGGAACCCTCCCTGTTCATCTCAGTATAGTCCCAGTATTATATACTTTGTTGTTTGCAAATTAAATGAACAAAAGTGTTGCCATATTCATAACATCAGAAACTGTAAATTCAAGTCCATATAGTAAATACAGTGGGTATTTGTCCTCTAAAAGATGACAGGTGAGAAACTAAGCTGACTCTGAAGTTGTTCACTACTTATAGGTTGATTTCTATAGCTACCAGAAACAACACAATGCCATTAATGGCTTGTGGTTGTATAGCTTGATAATCACGCTAAGCTTATTTATATGGGCCGGTTGTATGAAAAACTGGGAAAGGATCTGGAAAAGTAGAAACATAATTGATGTGTTAGGGTGGTCAGACCATAGGTGAATATTTCCTTTTCAGTTTCATTGTTGTTGATGTAATGTTGCTTGTGTAATAAACAAACATATTTGTCCAGTAGAGCTCTGGCTCTGAGGAAAAAATAAAAAGGACCACTCCTTTGTTTGCAGAGATGAAATAACCAAAGGAGAGTGGGGGGCTAGGATGTGGACATTTACCACCCATCTCCCTTCTCCTCAAACAAGCAAGCACATACAGTTCTAATGAAGGGATCCGAAGAACGAAGAACAGTCTCAGTTCTTTCCAGAGGCCAGTGTACTTGGAGAACACCAATGGGAAAACCATTTACACCTAATTTTCTTAAATACCTAAAACCAGGCACATGGTAAACACCAGAGCACCTTCTTTTAAAAATGAATAAAATTAGTTAGGACAACACTACAGTATTTCCCACAGGAAAATGTTCATTCATTCATTCAAAAAGCCATTCATTTGGTACCTTCTATATGTAAGGGCTTTGTAGTAGACAATATAGAAGACACAAATGAATCAGACATGTGTCCTGTTCTTAAGAAGCTTATATTTTAGTAGTGTTGATTGTAATGTACATAAATAAAACACAAATCAAAAGTAATGAGAATTACATATAAGTTATTATGGGTATGACTGGCATTACAGCATTTAGACACACCATCTGTTTCATTATGTGTGTTATATGATGCATATTACTAACAGTGTCTTACTTAGAGGAGATAAAATACATTCACACATGTGTGCTGACATGTGTGTAAATAAAAACTGAAAAGATGCTCTGAATGTATACTTTGTAATAAGGAACCAGAATTATGATTAGTACCAAAGAATGCTCAAGATTACACACGTGATTCATTTTGAAAAACACAAGGAGCTGGCATTGCACAGAATAATAGTGATAAACTACAGTAAGTTATGACAGTTCCGAGCCATAATAGAAACTTTAAAGAAGAGCTGTTATAAGCCACTGCTGTAAGCCAGTTTGGATTTAACTACCTCACATTTGTGTACATAAAACCAGCTTCTACAACCTGTTTTTACTGGACAGGATTCAATGAATGTTCCTATAATCCGCTCATGTCAGTACTTGAACATGAATATGAGTACTCCAAGACAGTATTCTTCAAACTGGAGTACACATACGCTTGTGGGTACACAAAGAATTTCCAGAGATATAAGCATGGAGAGCTTTAAGGGAATCAATGTCTACATCTGCAATTCACACACATGCTTTCTGCCAGAAGAAAAGTGCTTGTGCTCTACAAGTTTCCTTTTCTAACAACCCTTTCAAAAGAGTCTTCTTCTTACTTAACAAAATCTTACCAAATTAATGTAAGATCTTCTTACATTGTATATTCCTGGGTTGGAAACCCCTCTGGGGCACAGACAAAGGGACAACTCTAGAAATACTCCTGATAGAGTCCCATGAGAGCAGAGCAGCAGCAGCTTCAGAACCAACCACTGGATGGACATAGGCAAATAACAGTACCTGTTATTCCATCTGGGGACAACTCAGGGTAATAAGCTCTTGTTCCTCATCTCTTCTAGAAGTGAAATGGTTGCCAGAAGGATGTGTATTTACACTTTTACTTAAGTTGAAAAATGAAGCCAGACTTTTCCTGAATGTCTGATTTGGTTGACTGGTTTGCCAGTGATGACTTTTAGATTATATGGCAGACGTTAATATATATCTTTTGCAATTATTTAAACCTTGAATAAAAAATTCTAGATGCCAGCTTTAAAATGTGTGAAGGCGTACTTAGTTAAAAAAAATTCTTTGAGAACAAATTACCGAAAGAGAATTAAGAAAACAATTCCACTTACAATAGTATCAAAATGAATAAAATACTTAGGAATAAATTTAACGAAGGAAGTAAAAGATCTGTATAGTAAAACTATAAGACATTGATGAAATAAAATAAAGAAGACACAGATAAATGGACTGATGTTCCATGTTCATGGATTGGAAGAATTAATACTGTTAAAATGTCCATACTATCCAAATGATCTACAGATTCAATGTAATTCCTATCAAAATTCCAATGTAATTTTTCACAGAAATAGAAAAAACAATCCTAAAATGTACATGGAACCACAAAAGACCCTGAATAGCCAAAGCAATCTTGATAAAGAACAAAGCTGGAGGCATCACATGTCCTGATTTCAAACTATACTAGAAGCCTATAATAATCAAAACAGTTGGTATTGGCATAAAAAAAGACACAGAGACCAGTGAAACACAAAAGAGATCCCAGACATAAACCCATCCATATACAGTCAATTAATTTTCAAAAAAGGAGCCAAGAATATACAAGGGGGAAAGGACAGTCTCTTCAAAAACTGCTGCTGGAAAAACAGGATATTCACATGCAAAAGAATGAAACTGGACTCCTGTCCTACTTTATACACAAAAATCAACTCAGAATGGATTAAGGATTTGAACCTAAGACCTGAAACTAGAAGTCCTAGAAAAAAAATATAGGGGGAAGCTCCCTGACACTGGTCTTGGCAATGATGTTTTGAATCTGACACCAAAAGCAAAGGTAACAGAAGTAAAAATAAGCAGATACGACTACATCAAACTAAAAAGAGCTTCTGCACAGCAGAGGAAACCATGAACAAAATGAAAAGGTATCCTATGGAATGGGAGAAAATATTTGCAAACCATATATAACTGATAAGGGGTTATTATCCAAAATATACAAAGAACTCGTACAACTCAAAGCAGAAAATTCAAATAATCCAATTAAAAAATGGGCAAAGGACCTGAACAGACATTTTTCCAAAGAAGACATACAAATGGCCAACAGGTATATGAAAAGGCACTCCACATCACTAATCATCAGGGAAATGCAGATCAAAATCACAATGAGATATCATCTCACGTCTGTGAGGATGTCTATTATCAAAAAGATAAGATAACAAATGCTAGGGAGGATGTGGAGAAAAGGGAACTGCTGCACACTGCAGATGGGAATGTAAACTGGTACAGCCACTATAGAAAAAAGTGTAGAGGTTTCTCAAGAAATTAAAAATAGAACTACCATGTGATCCTTTGGTATATATCCCAAGGAAATGAAATCACTATCTTGAAGAAATATCTGTACTCCCATGTTCACTGCACCATTATTCACAATAGCCAAGGTATGGAAACAGTCTGAGTGTCTGACAACAGATGAATGGGTAAAGAAAATGTGGTGTTTATGGGTGCATATATACAAATGTATTTTACATATATAAATATGTTACATATGTAAATGCATATATGTAAATATATGTAAAGTATATTTTATACAATGTATGTAAAAGTGTATAATATATATAATGTATACATATGTATTAATATATAATACATTATGTATCTACAGTACATATATACATTCACATGCGTGTACACACACATATATGTGTGGGAATATACACACACGTGTATATATATGGTAGAATATTATTCAGCCTTTAAAAAGAAGGAAATCCTGCCATTTGCAATAACATGGATGAACCTAGAGGGCATTATGCAAAGTGAAGTAAGCTAGGCAGAGACAGACGAACAGTGCATGGTATTACTTAAATGTGGAATCTAAAAAAATAGTTGAACTCAGAAAGAGAGTAGAATGGTGGTTGCCGGGGACTGGGGGAATGGGGGAAATAGGGAGGGGCTGGTAAAACTATAGTTATAAGATGACTACTGTCTGAGGTAATCATGTATAACACGGTGATTACAGTTGATAATACTGCATTTTATATATAATTGAAATTTGCTGAGAGAATAGAACCTAAGTGTTCTTACACACACAAAAAAGGTGAACATGTGAGGTAATGGAACTATTAACTTGGCGGGAATCCTTTCATAATTCATATATATGTATATCAAATCATCACATTGCATACTTTAAATATCTTATAATTTTATTTTTCAATTATACCTCAATAAGTAAAAAAGACAGCATTTGCTAAAAGAAAGTGCTATAATTACTCTTTACACAGGAACAAATTAATTGGACATAATAGAAAATTATTTTAGGAGTTATGAGCAAACATTTGAAAACCACTGCTCTGTGAGATATGAACTAAAAAGAATGCAAGCACAATGATAAGTGAGAATTTTTCTTTAGGCTGATAAGTTTCTCTAACACACAGAGTGTTCCTGGAGAAAGACACTTCAGATGTGGACCAGGTCCATGAACTAGTTTGTGTTCTTTGTTGGAGAGGCAATGTAGTATGGGGAAAGAGAACAGGCTATGTCTGCCCCTTCCTGATCTTTCTGACCCTCAATTTTCATGGCTGTAAAATAGAGAATAATCTCAAACCCTATAGGCTCACCTGAGAATTAGAAGCAATAGCTGTACTACTGACTTAGCTCAGTGCTTGGCAGCACATCACTGGCACTAAAAGAATGGTAGCATTCTTTTACCAGAATTCTTTTTTTTTTTTTAGTTTTTAAATTTATTTATTTATTTTATTTTTGGCTGTGTTGGGTCTTCGTTGGTGCATGCGGGCTTCTCATTACAGTGGCTTCTCTTGTTGCTGAGCACGGGCTCTTCGCACACTAGCTGTAGAGCACAGGCTCGGTAGTTGTGGCCCACGGGCTTAGCTGCTCCGCAGCATATGGGATCCTCCCGGGCCAGGGCTCAAACCTGTGTCCCCCGCATTGGCAGGCAGATTCCCAACCACTGCACCACCAGGGAAGCCCCTACCAGAATTCTTTTACTACGGTATATAGTTTCAAATAATTTTAGTCTTTGGGCTAGAACTAAAGTTATTTACTGCCTTTTTTAAGGTGAAAATTTAGCTACTAATCGAACACCTATGATATGCATTTTAAGTCATTTTTTTCCAGTAATGATGACAGATTTTAGATTAGTCATTAGTCCTACCTGATGTTCTGTGTGAGAAAAATGGATGGCCCTGTAGGTCAGGAATATATGCTATGCCGACAGTTTGGGGTATTATCAATGATGAACAATTGGCTGAGTTAATATTGAGCCAGAATACCATTTCCAGAAAACATCTGACACATACATAGTAAAGCCTTAGTCAGTCCTGGCATCACATGGGAGCATGCTGTAATGCAAATTTTGAGGCCCATCCCCTTTGTACAAAATTGGAATCTGCCATTTAACAAGATTCCCAGGTGATTCAAATGAACCTTAAACTGTGAGAAGCACTGGTAAGGAACAGGCTCTGAGCAGAGAAGATACAATCACCAGGTGTATATGTAACTCAGGCGGGAAAGATGAGTCAGGCAGGACCATAAAGAGTCTAACTTCTAATGACAGACTGGCATATACATGTGTATAAACACACACACAACACGAACACAGGCTTAGATCAGTGGTTCTCAACTGGGGGTGATGCTGCACCCCCAGAAGATACTGGCCAATGTCTGGAGATATTTTTGGTTGTCACAACTGGGGAGATGTTACGAGCATCTACTGAGACCAAAGATCTGCTAAACATCTTACAGGGCCCTCCACCATAAAGAATCAGTTGGCCCAAAACGTCAATAGTGCCGACGTTGAAGAAACCCTAGCATAGATTATACAAACATATTAATTGGAAAAGGCACAAAGGCATATTAATTGGAACTATTCATGGGAAAAGGAGCAATAATTTGACCTCACAGTTCTGAGGGGAAGAATTTCATATCTGGACATCCCAAGGTCTATGCTGCTTTCAAGACTGTGAGTACCCTGGTTAAAAGCTCTCAAAATCACTAATTTGCTGTTACTAGCAAAACCAGAGTCAATGATAATCTGTATTAGCATAGAAAGTCAGTCAGCATCAATGCCTAGAGCCTGTTAATATGCAAAGAAAAATAATGGAGACAGAAAATTGTTACTGTTTGGTTTAAAACCCAATCCTACTGAAGAAAGAAGCTGCCATAGGACCCTCAAACTCCACACCCTTCTTACCAAAAAGATACCAAGTCTATACCCTCATTGTACACATCCACAATCCCTTGTCTGCAATTCCAAAGATCTAAAAACCACATAAAGTTTTTGCTAAATTTTGGCAGCAAAACTTCTTATCTGAACTCATTTGGCAGCAAAACCTGAATGGATGTGAGGTTAGTTATTATCTTAATTATCCCACTTAGTGTAACTATTCACATGGTTCACTGTAGAAGTATTCAGAGGTTTGCTTAGGAGGTGGTGCCAGAGGCCTTACTGAAGCTGTTATGTAATATATGGTGGATGCTCCTTACTGCTCCTTACTGCCCCTCTAAAATTTGAAAACTCTAGAATTTTGGAAACATGTGGCTTTGGAAATTCTAGATAAGTGATTGTGGACCTCAAATAACTAAAATGCAGTCAACTCTCAGCAAATATTTGCTGAAAGCATTCAAATATATATTTGAAAGAAAAAAATAACCTAGTCAACTATATGCGTGTATATACACATAAACACACACACTTGTATTATACACTCACATAAATATATATATATATCCCTGCATTAGTAGTTACCATTGTGGCAATTAGCTTCCTTGTTTAGGAAACTGTGCACAACAGGCCAGGCTTGCAGCTTCAAATCTTGTAAGACCAGCTAACTTTACAAAGAAACACCTTTCTTCAAGACTATAAATTAACCTCAAACTTTATCCTTCAAAATGCTTCTGGATATAAGGCAAGAAATAGTGAATGATTTAGGATCAACCCATTCACCATACCAGAAGTGCTGATTCCAATTCAGTAGCATAACCAGTGTCTCTGTCTCTCTCTTTTTTTTTCTCTCTCTCATACTTACATCACAACCCTGCAATGTGTAATAGCATTACAAGCACCCAACTGGCTCTGGAAAGGTTCCATCAGGGCCTCCCTCCTATCCTGGATTCACATTGGTTGATGGTTGGGGGTATAACTCTTTCTGCATATAAATTCCTATTTTCCTCCCTGAAAGGCTTTACCTGACTAGCCTGTTGACAGTCCTAAGGTGTGCTCATGGGACTGGTCCAGGGGAATAGCAGGCTGTTAGGAAACAAGTAGTAAGGAAATGCTGAGAGCAAATGTATTCGAATTGTCAGTTTCATGTGTCTAACTGTGTAAGATGGGGCTTGGAAACAGATGGGGATACCAGCCGGTTTTCAGAAACCATGAAAAAGATAAATGAACTTGCACCATGATGAAAAAGACGCATCATGCTTGCTGCTGAAAACACTGAACACAATGGAAACTGAAGCGTCTTCAAAATCTTTTTTGCCAGTTATGGCAATGCTAAGATTCACTGATGACCATTCAATTTTAATGTTCTTTTCATTATACTTCAAACAGTCTTCCCTCCTTCGTATCCTAAGAAAACATACCTTCTTCTCATGAAAAAGAAATAGCACATGGTATTATTTAATAAGTTGAAAAATCCTGAAAAGTTTTTGTGAAACTTTTCTCTAATAAAATTCTAAGAATTGTGATGTAGAGAGGGGAAAATATTTCGCTGCAGTACTGTTAAATACCATTCTAATGCTAAGGTGGGAGGAAGAAGCACTTTGCCAAAGTTTCTGTAACCACTTCACCACCAAAGCAGTTTCCCATGGACTCTGCCACTGGGTTGTGAAGTCCCACTACCTTTCAGGAGGGAGCTGCCGTGTTTCTCTTCTCAGGTTCCCATGTGTCCCAAATAGGGAGTGGGACAGAGCCAGAAGCCATGGGCAAGCCTCTTGCCAAGACTGTGGATGAGATCATCAACCACCCCACCCCGGCATCCAGACCAGCTTCTTCAGAATTTCACAGCCCACAGCCCTTGGGCCAGCCTGTCAGGTTCTCAAAACAGGAAAAACTAAAAGTGGATCCTCCCCATAAAAAAGTTTGAAAGTTCTTTCATTATACAATTATTTTAAACACGTTCCTCTTGTGTAGTGTAATTACAGAAGAGTGGGTTAGAATCTCAAAAAGACTCTATTTCCAAGAAGAATACCCCAAGTTAACTTCCTTGTAAAATGTCCTCTCAAATCCTAAACAACTTTAAAAAGAAAGTTCTGTGGCAAGGATTAAAGACATGCATTGGATAGTTAACTCATTCCTAGTAGAAAAGATATATTAAAATATTATGAATTCTCTATGCTTGATCAGAGAACAAATATTTATAACTTCTCATTCATGACAAGTCCTTTAGTTCAATTTTTCAGGGATTCCATCCTATTTTAGCTTCTGTATAACAATACTGCAAAGCTGTAATTACATCCTCTATAATCAGCCCATTACCAGTGTAATTAAGGAGTGCCACAAATTTAAAACTATGACCTCAATACTGAGGGAAAAAATGTGTGGAAGAGAGTTTATATTGCAGGTAAATGGTCCTCCTGTTTTGTTGACAAACTTAAGACGTAAAGAAAAAAAATAACATGTTATCATAGAATCATCATTCAAGAGGGACTCATTATGTTCCTGATAAGAGTTTTTCCTCCATCATTTCTAACATGTCACTTATCAAGCTCTTTTGTATCAAATCCCATGCTCTTCCCAAGTGTTACGAAAACTCTAAACCCCTTTAGGTGCCTGTCAATTACTCTCATTCAACTAACATCCACTGTGGGGATAGAGATATATGTGAATTGATTCCTGACACAATGTCAGGCTAGTGTAAACCAAATTTAAACTGGCAAATGGGTCCATCAGTAAAGTGCCTAACTTCTAAGCAATGTGAATAAATCTTATCTTAACTAAGAATCAGGAAGCTGATCACCAAACATTAATGTATCACATAATGGTTCAAGCCAACCATCTGATAAATATAATAATAACCACATTAATAAAATGGATCAACATCAACAGCAACAGCACTTATCAAATGCTTATTATGTGCCAGCACGGTGAGAATCATAGACAAATTATCTCATTTAATTTTCACAGATGGACCCTGAGATAATACAATTTTTGCCTCCATTTTTCATAGAGGAAACTGAAGCCCTGGGGATGTTAAATAACTGCCCAGGTTAATTAGTTGGTAAGAGTAGGGCCAGTCTGGAAGCTTCCTCCAACTGAATCTCAAGCTTGTGTCTGTTTTTACAGCCTTCAGGCTATAATGTCTACTAATTATATGTTACACAAGCAATTTAAACCAAATATTCTTGCCCTCCTGGTGAACTGCAACTGTTACCAATCAATGAGGGGTGGCTAGTGTAAACCAAAATTTTTTTTTACTACCTACCAAAGCAGGTAGTGAAAACAAAAAAAGCAAGACATCTGTTTAATCAAGATTCTCCTCCCCCATCAAATTCAGGAACTCCTTTCCATATACTGTATGAGTCGATACTGTCTTTCTAAATTACATAAATGTCTACTCACAGCTGACAAGTTACTAAAGCACCAGTTACAAAATAGAATGCGCTCTTGTATTTTTCAGATTAAAAAGGTTAATTGACCAAGAAACAGAGTCCCAGAAGAAGAAGGAGCAAGAAAAAGAGAAGAGGGTCACTGCCCTGAAAGAGGAGCTGACCAAACTGAAGTCTTTTGCTTTGATGGTGGTGGACGAACAACAAAGGCTGACGGCACAGCTTGCCCTTCAAAGACAGAAAATCCAAGAGCTAACCACGAGTGCAAAGGAAACACATGCTAAACTAGCCCTTGCTGAAGCCAGAGTTCAGGAAGAAGAGCAGAAGGCAACCAGACTAGAAAACGATCTGCAAACGCAGACCACAAAGTTTCACCAGAACCAAGAAACAATTATGGCGAAGCTCACCAATGAGGACAGCCAAAATCGCCAGCTTCGACAAAAGCTGGCAGCACTCAGCCGGCAAATAGATGAGTTAGAAGAGACAAACAGATCTTTACGAAAAGCAGAAGAGGAGCTACAAGATATAAAAGAAAAAATTAACAAGGGAGAATATGGAAACTCCAGTATCATGGCTGAGGTGGAGGAGCTCAGGAAACGTGTGCTAGAAATGGAAGGGAAGGATGAAGAGCTCATAAAAATGGAGGAGCAGTGCAGAGATCTCAATAAGAGGCTGGAAAAGGAAACATCACAGAGTAAAGACTTTAAACTCGAGGTTGAAAAACTCAGTAAAAGAATTATGGCTCTGGAAAAATTAGAAGATGCTTTCAACAAAAGCAAACAAGAATGTTACTCTCTGAAATGTAATTTAGAAAAAGAAAGGATGACCACAAAGCAGTTATCTCAGGAACTGGAGAGTTTAAAGATAAGGATCAAAGAGCTAGAAGCCATTGAAAGTCGGTTGGAGAAGACAGAATTCACCCTAAAAGAGGATTTAACTAAACTGAAAACATTAACTGTGATGCTGGTAGATGAACGGAAAACAATGAGTGAAAAATTAAAGCAAACTGAAGATAAGTTACAAGCTGCTTCTTCTCAGCTTCAAGTGGAGCAAAATAAAGTGACAACGGTTACTGAGAAGTTAATTGAAGAAACTAAAAGGGCACTGAAGTCCAAAACTGATGTGGAAGAAAAAATGTACAGTGTAACGAAAGAGAGAGATGATCTAAAAAACAAACTGAAAGCGGAAGAAGAGAAAGGAAATGATCTCCTGTCCAAAGTTAACATGTTGAAAAACAGGCTTCAATCATTGGAAGCAATTGAGAAAGATTTCCTAAAAAACAAATTAAATCAAGATTCTGGTAAATCCACAATAGCATTACACCAAGAGAACAATAAGATTAAAGAGCTCTCTCAAGAAGTGGAAAGACTGAAACTGAAGTTAAAGGATATGAAATCCATTGAGGATGACCTCATGAAAACTGAAGATGAGTATGAGACTCTAGAACGAAGGTATGCTAATGAACGAGACAAAGCTCAATTTTTATCTGAAGAGCTGGAACATGTTAAAATGGAACTTGCCAAATACAAGTTAGCAGAAAAGACAGAGTCCAGTCATGAACAATGGCTTTTCAAAAGGCTTCAGGAAGAAGAAGCTAAATCAGGTCACCTCTCAAGAGAAGTGGATGCACTGAAAGAGAAAATTCATGAATACATGGCAACTGAGGACCTGATATGTCTCCTCCAGGGAGATCATTCAGTTCTGCAAAAGAAACTCAGTCAACAAGAAAGCAGGAACAGAGATTTAGGAAGAGAGATTGAAAACCTCACTAAAGAGTTAGAGCGGTACCGTCATTTCAGTAAGAGCCTCCGGCCCAGTCTCAATGGAAGAAGAATCTCTGACCCTCAAGTATTTTCTAAAGAAGTTCAAACAGAAGCAGTAGACAATGAGCCACCTGATTACAAGAGTCTCATTCCTCTGGAACGAGCAGTCATCAACGGTCAGTTATATGAGGAGAGTGAGGACCAGAATGAGGACCCTAATGATGAGGAGTCTGCGCTGTCCTTCAAATGCAACTCATCTACTCCCTGTCCTGTTAACAGGAAGCTATGGATTCCTTGGATGAAGTCCAAGGAGGGCCATCCTCAGAATGGAAAAATACAAACTAAACCCAATGGCAACTTCGTGCAACCTGGAGATCTAGTCCTAAGCCACACACCTGGGCAGCCACTGCATATAAAGGTTACTCCAGACCATGTCCAAAACACAGCCACTCTTGAAATCACAAGTCCGACCACAGAGAGTCCTCACTCTTACACAAGCACTGCAGTGATACCAAACTGTGGCACCCCAAAGCAAAGGATAACCATTCTCCAAAATGCCTCCATAACTCCAGTGAAATCAAAAACCTCTGCCGAAGGCCTTATGAATTTAGAGCAAGGCATGTCCCCAATTACCATGGCAACCTTTGCCAGGGCACAGACCCCAGAGTCTTGTGGTTCCATAACTCCAGAAAGGACAATGTCACCTATTCAGGTTTTGTCTATTTCTGGTGCAGCTAGCTCCCCTGAGCAGGGACGCTCTCCAGAGCCGATAGAAATCAGTGCCAAGCACGCGATTTTCAGAGTCTCCCCTGATCGGCAGTCATCATGGCAGTTTCAGCGTTCAAACAGTAACAGTTCAAGTGTGATAACTACTGAGGATAATAAAATCCACATTCACTTAGGAAGTCCTTACATGCAAGCCGTAGCTAGCTCCGTGAGACCTGCCAGCCCTTCAGCATCACTGCAGGATAACCGAACTCAAAACTTAACTAATGGGGCACTAAACAAAACAACCAATAAAGTCACCAGCAGTATTACTATCACACCAACAGCCACACCTCTTCCTCGACAATCACAAATTACAGTAAGTAATATATATAACTGACCACCCTCCCTTATTTGGTTTATACCGATATTATTGCAAGGAACTCAGTCCTTTTTAATTATCCCTCCACATCCCTCAAAAGACTGACTGAACTTGTACTTTGGGAAGGTTTATGCATGAACTGTCCAAGAGTATCTGAAACTAACTGTTGCCTGCATAGTCATATCAAGCGTGCACTTACTGTATATTTTTTCATTTACATACCTGTATGGAAAATATTTAGTCTGCACTTGTATAAATACATCTCTATGTATTTCATTTTCCATAACTCACATTAATTTGACTGCAACTTGTCTTGGTGAAATACTTTAACATTATAAAGCAGTAAATAATTTGTTATTTTTACCATTGCTTGCTGAGTTTTCTTTTGGTCATTTTGTGTTCTTTTTTTTGCATGTATAATAGAATTTTATTTCCTGTTCATAATGTCTATTAATTCTTCCTTAAAAACAAACAGGACCTACTTCCCATATACAGTCAACTTCTGATCACACATTAGAGGAGGAGGAGGAAGTAGTTGAAATAAATGAAATTTTATGGCTCTTTGATTTCAAAGTGAACTGTAAAATCTCTCAGGAGCAAACTTCATGCTTGAGATGTATCTCAATATCCCTGGTGCCCAGCACAGTGCTTAGCACGTGTTAGGAATTTAGTTACTTAATAAATGTTTACTGATAATCACTGAATAAAATAATATTAAATAATTTGCTTTTGTGAGCACATATGAGCTGACGGTGAAAGTAAAAAGCTTTGAAATGTGATAGTAAGCCAGAAAAAGCACATTTGGAAATACAAGTTACCTTCACAATCAAGAGTTGACTGTATTTCTACCATAGATGAAAATCCCCTTAAAACATTTATGTCTACATCCAAACCTGGAATCAGTCACTAAGACATAGGCTCTTGAACACTGCTTCAAAGCAAAAATGTCTTTCTTGTTACTTTTTCCTATTAGGTTCCCAAAATAGTTTGAATTACGTAAGGTAGGTGCTTCCTACCTTGCTTGTTTGTTAGTGGGCTGCATTCAGAAGCTTAAACTTAACTGTGTGTGTGTGTGTGTGTGTGTGTGTGTGTGTTTAACCTCCCAACAAGCAAATAAAAACCAAAGATAATTACAATGTAAGTTATAGAAAAGGCATATTTAAAAAAATACAGTACGTTAGTTGAGGGAAGTTTCTCCTGTGATTATTGTTACGCCATTTTCAAGATAGGTGAGAAAAACTCAGTAATCCTTAAAAAAAAAAAAAAAAAGCATCCTAGGAATTCTGATACTCTGCTAATGGGACTCAGCATAATCTGTACTTCTGTAGCAGAGAACAGCTTTCAGAGGAACATTTTAAATTATAAATCTGGTCCCCAAGCCACATTCAAAAAAGGTGATTTCAGACAAAGCAGCGCATTGCCATTTTCCCCTTTCCAACCTCATAACTGTTAATTTAGTGTGGTCAATTTTATTGCCAGTTATTGATTTTAAACACAATTCATTTAGACACCCAGGCAAACTGTGAAGATCTTTAGAAGTAAAAGGAATCTTTCACAATTATCCGCCTTTCCCTGCAAAATCAATTTCATGATAGCAAAGCAAGGATTTGTTGACAGAAACACTTCCATGGTGATGAACTGCAACACCAACGCTGTGGGCTTGCATCATCATTAAATAAATTTGGATGAAAGCTGAGGCTAGTGATGAATGAGAAAGCTTCTGTTTAAACACATTTATCTTGGGAATTGGCAGTGACCCAACTGTATTACAAAATACATGATGGTCTAAATGTTTTCCAAAATTGTTTTTATTTTTAAGTCACCTTGGGTTAGAACTTTAGAAGAAACTACATACATCATTTTACATCTTTCAAAGTAGACATTGATAACATTGCTGCATGAGATGTCTTTCTAGATAATAAGAGAGTACATATAATGTTTTGGTGGGTAGCGATCAACTAATCATGAAATAATAAACAGAAACCAGAAAGAATTAAAGGACAAAGTCTTCCCAGCACTTCCCAACTTTTGTCACATAATGACACAAACAGAAAACACACTGGATACAATGGATAAAGAGGCAGAGATGATCAGGGACTCCTGATCAGGGACTCCTGTCATCCCCAGGTTGCTCCTGGCTGCCCCAAGTACTGAGGGAAAGATCCATTTTTGGCACACCTGTAACTAATAGAGTTTGAGAGGCTCTGGGCTATTCATAGTCGAACTGTTTTGTAAGGATTCAATTTCTTATCTTTTGTGAGCCAGAGCAATTTTATACAATAAAGTTAATACCACAAGTCCTGTGCTCCATGATTATGATGCACAAATTCTCATTTCATCATCTGCTCCAGATATTAACTATAAATAGGCTTCCCAAGTAATTAACATTATTGGAAATTTACTGGACTTTCAAGGAACTGAACCTCTTTTAGAGGTTCCTCTACTATGACTACTTCAGTGTAATGACTCATATCCACATCAAAATTTAGGAACACTGTCATATTAATAACATATATAGATTACTAAAAGTGCTACTAATTAAAGTTTATGGTAAAGAGAGCATCATCTGTGAAAAAAAGTACCTTCCCTTTTCCATAAAATCACACAAAGAATGACACATCCTAGATTTTTGGCCTTTAATTTCAAAAATAATTTTTTATAACTCTACGTGTGTGCGTGCACGTGTGCGTGTGTGTTTGGGAGGTTACAGAATTTTCTTTTTCATTCACATAAAATCACAGAAGAACCTTGAAAACTAGGAAGGAGAGAGGAAGTGACACTGGAAAATCTTCATATGAGATATGTGAAAGTGGAGGGGTTGTATTCTTGAAGAAAAGAAGGCCTTTGAGAGGCTCACAGAAGACAAGGCTGTTTCTATAAACAACTGAAAAAATACCTTCCTTTCATTTCATCTGAAGTCCCAGCTTCAGAACCAAGATTCATTTTACTCAGTCCCCCATCCCTTTAACTTTTTGAGCTGCAGCATTCTATCACAGATTTGAATGATTTTACCACATTCTTCTTCCCTTTTAAGAGCATTTGCAAAGCTTTCCCAAGGATACCACTGCTCTCTGGGTCACCCCTTCCAGAAGGACAATGTGCATTACTATAGTTGGATCTTTACACACAAAGGAAAGTCTCTATAAGATGATGACAGGATTATATAAACTCTACCTAGAAGGTTTCTACAACTACATTTCACAATGCCAAGACATTAGGCATAGGGTCTTCATGACACCCAAAGTATAAATTAAGTTGCACTGTGAGATGGCCATAAAAGGGGTATTTAATTTAAAATTTTTAGACTTGTAGCCTAAGCATTCTGTGATCTTTATTGACTAAAATATAACTCCACACAAAAACATATTTTTAATAGCTTTTTTAATTCCAATTCTTTACAAAGTGAGTCTCCTTTGAAACTTGTTAGACAAAGGCAGGAAAAGAGCTTTAATAACACTACAGTTTCCCTACATTTTGGTTTCTGTAATTGTTTCCTCCTCCAAAATAATCATTTTACTTTGCAATCCTAAGAGAAAAGATAATCAGGCTATAATGCATGCCCGAAACGTTAGGATCAATGTTTCTCAAAGTAAAATCCAAAACACATGTATGAGAATCCCCTGATGCCCCACCCAGAGCTAACAAAAGTCACAATCTCTGAGGGTAGGGCTCCGGAAGCCGCATTTTTTAACAAGTTCCTCTGCTGATTAGTACGTAGGTACGTAAAGAAGGAATTCCATTGTTTTAGAAATTTCTATACTGATAAACACTAGCAAATATGTTCTGACTCTAGTCTTGCTCTATCAGAATGAATTACACCTGTCTCAGGAAGTGTGACTATTCCACCCTCTAGTGGCTAGCATGACAAACAGAAGGCTTAGTCTCCAGGGTTTTTTTTTATTCAAGAGAAAAGCTCAATAAAAACTACTATTTTATAGGTGGGAAGGTTCCCACTTTTATAACTGTAGCAAAGCACAGATGCCTGAATCATTAACTGAGCAGTAGCAGGCTGTCTGACACCTACAAGCTCTGTTTCTCCCTCAGATCCCAGGCCCTCAACATAACCCTACAGCATTTCTTGGGAATGGTCCAGAACACACATTAAAGAGAGCAGTTTGGATGAGCCAAAACAAAGGACTCCATTCACCTTGGGCCACAGTGAAGCAAATGCAAGAACAAGGAAGATAAGCGGTTCAATAAAATCCCCAAACCTTAAACCCCCTTAAAATTCATTTTCATTTAGATTAAACTCCTTTCCTTTCCAACAGATGGATTCTTCCACTGTGCAGTCAAATATGTCAGAGCAGGCAGCCCCCAAAGGCAATGCTGTAGGGTAAGGAATCCTTAGGGAGTCCAGCAAGTTAACTGGCCAACACACTCCTAAGTACTTTATAATTTGATAATGAATTAACACTGTTCATATGGCAACACATACAAATCTGTCAATATTATATCAGGACACCAGGTTTTACAACACTTAGAATGGTGCCATAAAAATGTAATCTGGGCTAACCTTTAGCACTGCAGTCAGCAATCCTAGAGATAATCCTCTTGTGGCCTCATTTTAAAATTTCACTTATTTTTTCACAAAAGTATTGGTCAAGAGAAATAAGTTATCTAATTATTTGAGATAATTTTTTGAAAGCCTGAAATTAGTTTTCTTATTTTAGTGAGTTCCTTTTTCCTGCATAGCCAAATGGTTTTGTATGATATTTTTGTAAGGTTACCTGAAAGAGACCTTTTTTTTTTTTTTTCTGCCTATTAGTTTAGTTTTGCTTTTTTAAAGGTTAGTCATCTTTGGATAACCAACAATAGGCCCTACAGACCTACAAAGGCTGTCTCACTCTCTGCCGTTCTTTAGGTCCCTGGAAGGGTGGAGTGGGTTTATTAACTGACATAGCACTCCTGTCTCCGTGACATGCACAGTGTCTCAGCATGCAGTGTCTTCTCTTCAAAGCACATGGACACAACTGATCAATCCACTGATCATGACAAACTGAATTGGGTGGCTATTAAGGAGATAAAAGATTCACTGTCCTTCAAGAGCTTCTGTCTGGTATGTAGAGATGAGAATCTTGAATCTGATTAAATATAAGCCTCAAAACAAATTTAAAAACCTGCACTGAAGAGCTTCATTGCATAAGGCTTGTTTCCACTAACTTGACAGATCGGCCCAGAGCATGTGCATATTTGAATATTTATATTTGTATTAATAGCTTGTACCTTTGTCTCTTTCAAAGATACCATACTATAAACCAGTATTTTCAGATGAGCTTTCCATTTCTCACATGCCTTTGGGAGAAATAAAGAGAGATCTAGACAACCAACCAACTTTGTCTTAATGGGGAAAAAATGGGTTTCACCAGGATTCCCAAGAACTTAAGAAATAACCCTTTACTGTTTAGACCTTTCAAAGAGTCCTCTCTGAGGAGTTTCAATCCCATTTGTATTAGCTTATAGCCACCACAGGCACAAATGTCTTCTATTAGGATACAAGCTCTATTCATTCCTCGACAAATCACCTACAAGAATGAACCTACAAATATTTATGAAGCACCTAATATTACTCATTGTTGTGCAGGACAGCTATGCAGGTGTTAAGATTTAGAATCTAGGGCGGGAGTTGAGGACTACCTTAAAAGGTAATTAAGAGAACAGCACAGAAAAGGAATTCTATAGATAGCAAAGCACTTACAGGAGTTTGGAGGTGGAGCAGATTACTCTGGGCAGGGTTCAGGGGTTAGGTTTCAGAAACAGATAAGATTTGACTGGAGGAGGGGTGGTGGGCTGAAAGAGGAGGAAAACTTGGGATAGAGAGAAGACAAAAGGCTTTCCAGGAGGTGCTCAGCGCAGAGGCATGGAGGCAGGCAGCAGAGCAGAAAACCAGCATTCAAGGAACAGTGAGCAATGCAGTGTGGCTGATGTTGAGATGGCTGGGGCAGGGGTAAGGTGCAAAGGGCACGTATTGTCAGACCACGAAGGGCCTTTAATACCGTGCTAGGGAGCACTCTATCCTCAAAGGTTTCTGGGCAGTGAGGTAAGAGAAAACTAATCCTTTATACACTTATTTTCTTTCATAATAACCCTATAAAGTGGGTATCATCACAATTTTAAAGATTAAAAAAATTTAAATTCTGAGAGGTAAAGAAAATTGTTCCAGGTGGCTCTGTTTGTATGACAAAAAAGAGACATGAACATAGGTCTAATTCCATTGTCCCATGGCAATATACTGAGAAGGTACCTCGGTGCAAGGCGGGGAGCAAAATAAATCGCACCTAATGCTCTCCACTGCCCAGGGACACAGACAGGGCGCCTAACATTACCTGCCTGCGCTCTGCCTCAGAAGCCTGCCGCTTTGGCCAGAACACTCGGAACACCCCTTCGTATGCCTCCTCCCCACTGCTCTACCTGGACAGAGTTCTCTTCTCTCATCAAGTGATCTACACTGAAAGGTCTGGATCAAGCCTTACTTCTTCCGAAGCCTACCATGATCACCACAGACGAGAGTGGCAATCTGCCTCCCCTCTCAACTCCTCCCGTCTCCAGGCCACTGTTAGGTTAACAAGAGATAATGAACGTGAAAGGCCAAGCCCCACACAAATGAGCAGGCATGGGGAAGATTCACCTGGGGATGGTGCAGTGGATAAGAGACGGGAGAAAGCAAGACCAAGGACAGGTACAAGTCCTCATTGTCAGGGAGCACTAAAGCTGCAGTCCAAGTCCACTCTATCGTAAAGCAGTAGTCTATAAGCAAAGGCACAAATTCTAGGCATGAAGAATGAGTTTGGACAGGCTATCAACATGTGAAGAACAGAGGTACCTGATCGGCCTCAGAGATGGCTGGAGTGAAAAGCATCAGAAATAAGTGAAAATGATCCACAGAAACAGCATCACAAGCATGCACATCAAAGCTTATAAGTAGGTGGCCACCTTGACAGTCCTGACAGTGATCAAAAACCTCCAGAAAAGGCAATTTAGGGATCAAGGTCTAGCCATCAAAAAGACAAGCACCACCAGCTTAGCCCAGAGGCGGTGGAACTTCTCTGCCTTTGCAGAACCCTTGAAAATCTTCCTGGGATGGTATACCCTAATTCAGGGTTTCCATTTCTCAAGCAACATCATGACTTATAAGGAAAGACTTACGGTCCCAAAATCACTAAAAAAAAAAAAAAAAAAAAAAAAGCATTGTGTATTTTTTTAAGCTCAGAGGGAGAAGTGTTAGGGTTCATCCTTGTCAGTCTCTAAATTCTGCTTCCAATTCAGGATTAAATGACTGTAAACCAAGGGAGCATCACAAATAAAATTGCCATTTTAGAGGAAAATCTTCAAATTGGTCTCCAATTATCTCTCATAACAATTAAGTGCGTACAAAAACCGGCTTCAATGCGGCCACTCAAAGCAATTCCTCAAGAAGAAATTACTATCCTTTACCATTAGAGAGTTGGCTGTTTTTTTCCCTTCTCTTTAAAAAAAAAAAGAGCTATTCCTTTTCTGTTCTTTGCCTTTTAATTGTGTTCTTGCCTGAATTCACTGATATCAGTCAGTTTTGAGGCCTCAGAAGAGTATCATTTTATAGAAAGAGGAGTTAACTAAAAACTGCAATAGATCCCCAAAGAGTCCATAACATAAGAAACATTTAAACACCTGACAGTCCCTTCAGGGCAGCAGGGATTACTCTGAGAAGGATAATATCTCTCATAGTGACAGATATAAGCAGCACAATTTTTTATATAAAACTTTTTATCCTGATTATAACAATAGTACATATTTATTACAAAAATTTTGGAAAATATAAATGCTGCCAGAGCCTCTGACTTTAGCTTCTAAGAAGGGTAATAAGAGGATTAGGGAGAACAATGGACAACTACTACTATTTTTTTTAGGTCATCCTATCAACTATGGCCCTATTCCAGGCATTCTCAGACTACCAATGAGGAAGGAAATGTGCTATACGGGAACCAACCTGTAATTACTGATCGCCCCTGTGCTAAGGAGTGGCAGATCCCCGCCCCCAGAGTGTGAGTTTATGTAATCTGTCTGTTCAGCCCAGACACGATGGCCCAGGGGACAGCCTGGTCACTGCAGGAGAGAGGCAGGATTTCTCTCCCCCCAGCTAGCCAATCAGTGCCTGGAAAATGGTTCAATCACTGTGCATTGTTCAAGTACTGGAAAGAAATGCCTCCTCAGAGGGCTGCTCTCAGAACTAGTTACACTCTTATCAGTTATTAAGATAGGCAGCCTTGTAGAGAGAATGTGGGCACAGGATAGGGCCCAACAAAACTCACCTCTCAGGCTCTGGGAAAAGGATATAGAAGTACCCATGGTGGGAGAAGAAAAAAGGGGCAGATGAGGAGGAATTACATTTTCTCCCTGGGCTGTCTCTTGAATGGTATCAACAATTTTTCTATGATGATTCTCAAAGCAACAACTCCAAGTTTTCAGTGCCTACCAAACAGTTGCACGTGGAAGGTCCAACTACACTTCATACTTGGCATGTGCCCCCACCCCAGTGCACTGTCACTCTTGGATTGCTCTTTGGATTGCTTTGTCTCACTTCTGGTGATGGTCCAGCACCTTCTCTGTCACCCAGGGTCAAAATCTGGGTCCCATTCTCCACTTCTCTTCTCATCCCCCAGATCCAGTCAGCCACTCTGCCCTGGTATTTCTTCCTCTGCCCTCCCCCCTTTTATTTGTGCTAGTACTCCCCAAATCCACACCTCAGTACAGATGCTACTGTAAAACAGTAGCATCTCTAATCCCTCACCTCTAATCCAACCTTCACTTGTATTGCTGGTGATCCTTCTACAACACTGTCCTGATCATGGCAATTCTTCAGTCCCTCCCCTAAAAGCAGCACTTACTTAGCACTTACATTACGGGGTGCCCCAAATCCAAACCTTCTATCAGACCTCCACCTCCCACCTCATCTCCTTTTGAAACTCTGGACATAATCTGCACCCTCACCAGGACACAGTACTGACCATCCTCTCACACACTAGGAGGGCTTCTAACCCTATACCTTTACTCATGCTGTTCCTAGGGCAGTAATGCTCTTCTCTCTTTGTCCCTTGTATTGAAATCTTACTCCTACCTCAAGTGCCAATTCCTCTAGAAAAGCCTTTATTTTTCTCAATCTTCCTCTGAGTTTCCAAAACACTTCTGTTTGTACTTTTATTATAGCACTTCATTTTGCCTCGTTATAATCGTTTGTTACCCCTCCTATACTATAATCTCTTGAGAGCAAGAATCAGCTGTCATTTAGTTTTGAAACTCTTATATCAATGTTTCTCAAAATGCAGTCACTGATCACATTTATCAGAATTACCAAGGACTCCACAGATTTCTACATACCCACACCTATGAAATCCAGTTCAGGGAATCTGCATCTTAACAAGCTGCCTGGGTCATTCTTGGGCTTATAAAGTTTAAGAACCACTGTCCTACCTCATCCAGGACTTAAATACTGCTGGTAATAGGTGCTCAACAAAGGTGCGCAGGTCTAACAACATACCTGGTGGCCACAGTTGGCTCGCATTTGTTTTTCATAGAATCACTGAATGTCAAGGTCAAAGCGCTTTATAGTTGGTATAACTGCATCATTTTTTGAATAATTAAAAGATAGAAAAAGACAGGAAAGACTAGAAAAAATATGTTTTCAAGTGAACTCTAGAAAAGAAAGACAATGAATAGACTAAGTAGGATAAGGAGGGAAAAGGATGTGAAGGTTCTTTTCTGGGCCAGAGGTGGTTAGAAACACAGCCCAGTAATTGACACTGCTTGGTCAGCTGCCGCAACTGCTATGCTTAGCAACATGTCTCCAATAATTAATTGGAGAGATGGGAGAACAAGGGATAAAGCAGAAAAATGAGAAAGGTAAAATAAACAAGAAGATAAGTTATGATTATGATCAAGAAATAAGCACCTTAAGAACAGATATAAGGAAAAAGACAAAGATAATAATGTTGACATTAGTAACAACTAACACAGACCTGACACTTCAGATGTGCCAGGGACTTTCCTACACAATATCTCTACCAACTAAGGAACTTACAAGTAGGCAGTCTAATCCCCAAATAAGGGTTACAGATGAGGAAACTAAGGTCTGGACAGGCTAACTGGCTTGCTCAAGGACACACAGCTAGGTGGTGCCAGAACCAGAACGGGGACCCACCCAGGTCTATCTGGCTCCATAGCCAGTGCTCTAGCCACTAACCCAAAGCTGTTGTAAAATATAAGCTGGCGAATGATTTTTAAAAATTACATGGGTGCAAATGAGGGAATGAGAAAGAGGGGAGTGGGTACCAAAGCAGAAGAAGAAAAAAAGCTGAGGTGAAAAACCTGACAGATGAATAAAAAGAAAGGGAATAAACAAAACCGTTCAAGGTTAATATATTTTAACATTCTATTTCTACTTGTGATGCTATGTGTCTGGGCACAAAATGGAAGCAACTAGGTTAGGAAGGATTTTTGAAAACTGTATTTCAATGCTTATTCTTGGATTGCCCTCACTGCCCATGGTGTAATTACTACAGAGAGATTGGGAGGTGACTAGGTACAACTACAAACCATGTTACATTTTAAAATACAGGCATCAATTTCCTCTAGCCTTCACCTCAGAAACTGGACAACTCTTAAATACAAATCATAGCACTGTAGCTCTATTTAAAACCAAATGTTCTCTCACAAGAGGTTAGTGAGAATGAGCTAATGAAACTACAGAGTTTCCTTCTGAAGGACCCCCTGCCATATAAAACTGTAAAATCTTTAGTGATAAAGTTTTATTGTATAATGAGGAAGTTCTGAGAAGATCAAGAGAAAAAAGCCAAAGCAGCATATGAAACTCTAGGCTATCTGCCAGATTCATTACCTGTTGTTTCCTTTAAAAAAATAAATAAATTAGCAGTGATTTACCAAACAATACAAAAGACAAAAGAGGGCAATAATATTTCAAAGATTTTTTTTCTCAATTTAGCATTTCCTCCTTTTCATCACCATATCCATCATCATTACTAATGTACTTTCCCATTAAACAGAGAAAAACAAAAATACAAAGCACTGCTATTCTGATAACACACGGCCTTGACCAAGCATTCCACAGCTGGGTCCCTAAGGGAGTCAGGCAGCCCTGAATCCGCCCCCTCCCTGAACCACCCCAATGACCACAAATAAAAATGACCCACCGTCTTTGGGAGCCTTGAGCCTTTTGACCCCTAGAGCTAAAGGTGTAATGAGAGGCCCTGCAGTCCCTGGAGTCAGGAACATTCCTGAGGGAACACAGCTTTCTTACACAATATGCTGCCAATACATCTCCAAAAAGTTCAAAGCACTTACAAAATTAATTTCATTTAGAGAAAAGGAAACATCCTGACTCTAACTGTATAACTAGGATCTGACAGCTTCCTCATAAATGCTGATATTGTTCTGATGTTTGCCCTCCAAGATAATGTGAAGGAGCACAAGGATCAAGTAGAAACTGGGTTATAGAATTAAGATTTTGAATAAAACATTTTCACCTCTCTGTAATTCTTTTGGTCCCTAAGGCTCACTGACATCTAATGACTTGCTACACAGAGTCTCATAGATAGCTCCGCTTCTTTTAAGAACCTATAGACCAAACAAGCCAACATTTAAAGAATTTAATGAATACTCCTTTTCTCTCTATTGTTCCCTAAATAAAAGCAAGGCCTTTGCCTCAATAAACTCAGCATCTTTCAGACCTGTACTCCATTCCAAATCCCAATCTCCATGTTGAACTGAGTTAAACATTAAAAAAAATACCAAAAAAAAAACCCCAAAAAAACTTTTCTTCTATGAATGAGCTTTCCAACATGCTTAATCTCCTCCAAGACATCTGCTTTCTGATGAAACCCAGGAGCCTCCAACTCTTGAGTAGAACATTCACTGTGTGGTCTTAAAAGAGGCATATGCACGGATTCCTCTTGCAATATGCACTCCAAATTTGGATAAAATTTTCTTGGAGCTATCTGACATAATGTTCTAAAAAATGATCCAAGAGATGACACATTTTAAAGCTCTATACCTCATTTACTGAAACATGTCCAAGTATAGAATTCATAGAAGAAAAAAAAATAGCATCATTTTTTTCCAAAGATTTGAGAATGACATTTAGAGTTGTCCTAATAATATAACTAGCCTTTGCTGCCACCTAGAGGTAAAAACTATGTAGTGACATCAAGAGTTATCAAGAAAACCAAAATTAACTTGCAGCCATCAGTGGTGTAGAAACAATGAGAGCCCAATAACTTTCAGGCAGCTGACCCTACCAATGACCACCATTCCAAGCCATATTGTCTTCACCAACACATATCAGTATAGCTTATAAGAAACAAGCCCCATCAATATTGTGTTCCATATCAATTAGTTTACTGGACAGATTTCAGTTCTGAATAACCTGTGGTGCTCATACCACATTCCCAGACAATCAGTAGATTCAGTAGATTCTGAGATGGGACCTGGGCATCGCAGTGTTTTAAAAGCCCCACAGGTGGTTCTGATGAGCATCTAGGACCACTGGGCCATGAAACCCTGGCCTTCCACAGTGTTGAACCTCCCACACCCAGGCAGGTCAGAGTTCCAGGTTAGAAAAGACCTTAAAGCTTACATCTAAATGAGCTTCAACTATGGCAGTGTTTATCAAAGTATGTCAGGCTGACCACCTGCATCAGATAAACCACCCTGAGAGTTTATTAAAAATGTGGATTCCTGGGTGCATTCATAGACAAATGAATTACAGTTTCTAGAGGTAAGGCCCAGGAATCTACAATTTAAGTAGGATCCCATCATAGGTTTTTGTACACTAAATAGGACAACTAATCTAAATCCTGACAAAGTTAAAGGACACCACTGAAACCTATCTTGTAAAGGCTATTATTAATGCTGTGGTTACAAGATCAGCTGACTTGAATTATGATTTCAAGTGCAGCTGCTACTTATTCATGGTTTGCACAATACGCAGATGTTCATAGAAATGTCCTGATCTGTGAAGTATTTCCTTCCTTTTTTATGCCTTAATATAACTTAGTGTTGCTTTTTTTAATTGTATACTTATTTTAGAAAATGTGGAGAACATAGAAAATATAAGAAAAATAAAAAGCACTATTACTCCATTATCCAGAGTTAATCACTGATAGCACTGGTATATTTTCTCCTAGTATTTTCTCTTCAAATATACATAGTTAAAGTATGTATATAGTTTTAAATCCTGCTTTTAACATTTCTGAATAAATACTTTCCTATATCTTGAAAAGCATAATTGTTTAAAGACAGCATGATATTTTCATGTGATTATAGTGTAATTCATTTACTCTATCCTGACTGTTAGAGCCTTAAACTGTGTCCATTTTTCATTGTTATAAATAATGCTAAAACAAAGAGCCTTGCCTACATCTCTGATTATTTCCTGGCAGGAGAATAATATCAGAGTATCAGTATCTCATTTGCTATGTTTAGGATTAAGTATAAAAAAAAAAATGTCAGGGCTTCCCTGGTGGCACAGTGGTTGAGAGTCCGCCTGCCGATGCAGGGGACGCGGGTTTGTGCCCCGGTCCGGGAAGATCCCACATGCCGCGGAGCGGCTAGGCCCGTTAGCCATGGCCGCTGAGCCTGTACGTCCGGAGCCTGTGCTCCGCAATGGGAGAGGCCACAACAGTGAGAGGTCCGCGTAGCACAAAAAAAAAAAAAAAAAAAAAAGTCAGTAAGAACACTAAAGCCTAAAATGCTCCTAGTGCCTAGGCATAGAGAAGACTGTACCAAAAGAAACCATATTCCCCATATAGTTAGTTTATCCTTTATTGAAGGACTCATATTTTTTAGCCAATTCTGTGTAGTGTTTATTTGAAAATCTAAATATGATTGCTATAATAGTTAGGGGGGCATTTAAAATAAGTGAATGTTTACATAAAGAGACCAAGGGGCTTTACTGTACTTTATCAGTACAATAAAAATGTGGAAACAAATTTCTATAGAATGAAAAACAATATAAGAAGGGTTTCCACAAGAACAGTATTAGAATCTATGATGAAAACTATAATGCATTTTTAAAAGATTTCTATTTTTGAGCTCACAGCAAGGAAAGGATGATCCAGCAAAAGAAGGGGAAATCATCATCATCATCATCATCACTGTGGATTATAATGGGAGAACTACAGTTAGCTGAGACCTTTTCCCATCTCTTTACCAACAAGTATTCTTATCCAAGAATATTTTTCCTAAATAAATGAAAATAAGAGTATATTTCTAAGCAAATATGAACTAAATCAAGTCTTTACTCTTTCACACTCTACAACCCACTTTCCCAGTCCAGATCACTCAACCTATCTGTGATTCCTCTCTCAACCCTCATAGGCTAACTGTGGACAAATATTAATACAATTCTACCTCCATAATGTGCCTCCCCCCAACCTAAGTCCTTATTATCCCCCTACTACACACACACTGTCTATAGAATCAGGTACAATTTTCCCTATCTAGCCCCAGTCTACATTCCCATTCTGCTTCTCAAATACAACCTAATTTAAAGTCATTCCATTTCTCAACTGTATCCAACTTCCTACCCCAGGGACATTGCCAAAAGTATTCCTTTACTCTGGAATGCTCTCCCATTCCTGCTGTTAAAAATCCTAATAGTCTTTGGAGGCCCAAGACAAATGTTACTTTCTCAGCGAAGCTCTCTTAGATCCCTCAGTTGAAATTAACCTTTTTCTGGCAATCTCATTACCCTTTGAGATGAATTTGGGACACTTTTCTTGTTTATCTCCCGCTACGCTATGATTGCCAAAAAGCAAGAAACATAACCTATTTATCTTTGTATCTAACATTACCTACACTTGAGGGCCTTGCACACAGCACACACTTAACTCATGTTGGCAGAATTGTTTAACTGAATTCTCTTTCTTCAACCTGACGGTCTGATGTGTCCCTAGAACCTAGCGTTTTCAAAGAAGCCAAAATCTCCAAGCTGACTCTATGTCCTGAACATGTCTGTTTCTCCACCAACTGTACCATTAACCACCTTCTGTTTTTCTGTTTAATTCAAGATCAAGGAGGTATGCAAGCAGAGAATCCCAACACGGATCCCGAAACCAAAATCTACAGGCATTGCTAAGCTTTCCCCTAAAGCTCTCCCAGGGTCTATGGATAAGACTGGCTGTGGGAAGCTACACATCATAAGGACTGTCACCTCTAATACTTTCCTCCACATGGGAGGGAAAAGGTAAGTCATGCAAATGTACTGCCTGGATACATTCACCTACAGAAATATCTGGAAAGCTGATGTTACTAGTATGGAAGGACAAAGATGAAGGGCCGTCTCTCCAGGAAATGGTGAAACAGCAAACAGACAGATGGTTGATTCACAGGTTGCTGGACCTGGTGAATATCATCCTGAAAGAGCAGGACATCTGCAATTACTTTAACTATATATGTATATGCATATACACACAATCACAGGCCCAGACACACACCCCAAATCCTCCCAACTCCTCATCCTACTTGTAATCCAACCCCAAATTGGACTATCATTAGCCTGGAATAGGACTGAATTCATTAGAACAGTTCGAAAGTCTTCTGGTGAACCCAGAAGTAATTCATTCCACAGAACTTTGCCAAGAAGATGTGGTATCAAGGATTCCTAATCGGCTTCAAGAAAGTCAGATTATTTCCATCAAAATGGCAGGACAATTAAAATCATACTTTAAGTTCTAAAAATATGATTTCTCTATGGCCAGGAGGAAAAAAACAAGTGGTACTTCTTGGTTACAAGGAAGAAAGGAACAACAAAAACGAGTAACAGCTGAACACGTCCTTTGTGTGGCCTATCTGATAAATGCTGGTGTAGTGTGCACACTTGGCTGCTGGCACTTAGTCTTCCATCCCACTTTCCCTAGTAAGTTGCCCCTCCTGTATATACAGGCCATGGAATCTCATGGCTAGGCTTGTAAAGCAAACCATTTTAGATTGGTATCATTGCTTTCTATAGTAATCAGGACACCTGAGAGTCAAAGATCACTAAGACTAAGATCTTTTAGGGAGATATGAATCACTGTCTTGGATGTTTAAAAAAAAAGACAATTTATCATCTCAAAGGACATTCTTTAGTCACATCTGAATCAACACTATTGAAAACTCAGTTGGTTCAAAAAAAAAGCTTGGGATCAGGAGACTCAAATTCCAATTCCACTTTTTCACTCATTTGACACTGAGCTTGGCGTTCATTAGTCTAAGCCTTGAGTTTCTAGTATGTAAAACAGAAAAGCTGAATAATTCTTCAGGTCCCTCCCAGTTCTCATCATCCATGAGTACGTCAATTAGGAAAACTGAATTCAACCAGTCATCTACAAGGCAGGGCTCAGTTCCCTGGCAGTAAACTAAAGTAGTTCTTTTCTTCACACTAAAAACTCACTGAATCAAGGGAAACATGTGTCTGTAATTTAGTGTGGATAGAGTAACACAATGGTATTTTAAGACAAATAAGGCATTTCTGACATAGGAGACAGTTATATCTCACAAAGCTTCAGTCAGAAAAAATAAATACATTCTACGAAGAGCACGACCCAAGGTTTTCTGTGATTCGGCACTAAGAACTGGATGCATGATCCTGGAAGAAATCCTGCTGGTTAAGGACAGTGCTTTAGCTGGCTGTCCTGGGATGGAGTCAGCAGAGCAGGAGCAAAGGAACTGCCATCTTCACATTCATCCAGCCAAGCCCAATTCAATGCATTGATGTCACTATACAAATGTCCCTGGGACCCACTTCAATTTCAAGGAGGAGGAGAAGGAGCTGGAAGCCTGGGTAGCATTGAGCTATACAAGCCAAAGAGAGGGATGATGTGCAGTAGTCAGCAGGCAATGGCATAGGGAGAAGGTGAGGAGGTTGGGTGAATTAAAAACCTGAAGTGGAAAAGTCTAAGTTAAATGAAAGCAGTAAGAGAATGGAAGGAGTGGACTACAAAAAAAGATGATGACCCTCTGACATGAAAAAAATACAAGAGAGACAGTTCAGAAGGAAGTGCAGGGCAGTAACGGGTGGATGGTGCAGTGGGAAAACGTGTAGGGGGCTTAGGGCTATGCCTGACATTAGTAGGTAATATTCAGCGAACAGAGAATGAGTGAATGAGGGAGAGAAGGGCCATTCAGTCAAGACATAAGTGAGAAAAGGTGCTAAGAGATCACAATGGTATATGATAGGGTCAGGAAAAGCAGATATGCTGGGTAACATTCAACACTGATAATTATGCTAATGCAAATAAAAAACACTGAACCTCCTAGGGTGGAACCCAAATAGACTGAAGAAAACCATGAAACAAAACAGGAAAAACAAGCACCAACAGTACTCCAAGAAAGACTCAATACCCTGGGAATGTTTTACCTTGAAGATGAACACAAAATATATTTTACGTTAGAGATTTCAGAATTGTTTTCTGCTATGTTAAGAGACTCCCTAAAGTACATTTTCATGCCAAGCTGGCATAAGTTCAAGAGCAAGCAAGATAAGAAAGACAAGATATTGTACAAATAACTAAAAAAAGGATAGGAAAATAGCTACACTTCTATGGCAAGCAGCAGAAACCTATCTTTAAATGGTAACACAGTTCTAATCCCATTGAGACAAAAGTCTTTAAAATAACACAATCTATCCTAACAAAAACTATGCTTATTTTAAAGCAATATTTAGTGCAATAAAAATGCATAAACAACTTAGACCTGGGATAAGTTCAACAAAATGGTGTTTGACCTATAAAACAACCAAAATATAAAGAATTCTGCCTCCTGAGCATAATCCTGTTTCTGCAGAAATGTGATTCCTCCAAAGATAAAAATAAAAGAAGCTATCCTAATAATTCTATAGTGATTTTATTAAGTTAAATTTTTAAAAGGAAGCAGATAAAAATCCAAGTGAACAAAAACACATTCAAATTGTAACAAGAATTTTAATTTTTGTATGATTTCGTATGCTGGAGTCTTTCCTCAGCTGTTCATCTTTTTAGCTTCAATGATTTCCGAACTAATCTCCTTGCAACATTTTAGAATAAAGTATCTGATTGTAACAGGAAAGTGACTGATCTCACACATAACTGATAATTCTGGACTGAGTAATGGAGTAACTGATGTAATGGAGTAATTCTCTCTGGGACGTGTTTCAAATTCCTGCTTTTGAGGACATGTGACATAACTCTTGGGGTCTGACACTGAGTCTGGGGCAGGGGTTTATAAATGTAAAGACCCCACAGGCCAAATTCAGCCCACTGTCTTTTTGTATGTCCTGCAAGTTAAGAATAGTTTTTACATCTTTAAATAGAAAAAAAAAGCAAAAGATGAATATTTTGTGAGATGTGAAAATTACATGAAATTCAAATTCCATTGTCTATAGATAAAGTTCTATTGGAACACAGCCACATTCATTTGTTTACATATTTATTATCTCATCATTTCTTATGCTACAATAGCAGAGTTGAGTAGCTGTGACACTGGCCAACAAAGCCTAAAATATTTACTACCTGGCCTTTTACAAAAAAAGTTTCCTGACCTCTGGTCTAGTGTGAACTAGACTAACAAGGAGCTCAAGAGCTTAAGAAGAGCTTAATCAACTAATTTTTAAAAGCAATGCTAGCAATTTAAGAATGCAATTAAGAATTCTATGAAAGCTGATGAAAATGGGGAAACTATATTTCAAGCTGTTTGTGAGATATTTAGTAAAATGTATACTTCTATGAAAGCCCTAAAGTGTTCAACTAAAGAACATCAGATGAGAAAGGATTTGTGCCACAAAATAATGTAATGTGTTAATGTTGAATCTAAGGGGGAAATGGAACTATTTCTAGGCCTTCCAAATTCCTGGTATTTTCTAAGACAGCAGAGCTACTGTACATGCTATTTAGAGAAAGATGTATAAATTTGTACCTTTAAACGTTCATAATTGTTGTCAAGAACCACTTGGTTAATCATTTGCAAGAATTATAGAAATTGTATACAGTAAAGTAAAACTTGGTCTTTGTTACACAGTCTTCAAGTACAGAACAAAAATGTTGCACCTATCCCTCTCCTCTTTCCTTCCTCTCACCTTTTAAAATTTATCCTACCTGTTTTTTGCCCTTAAGCATCTGTGTTAAAAGAACATCATTTGCATTTTGATTGAACCACATCAATGTATAAATCCCATAGACAGATTATGTTTTTCCCTCTAACTCCATTACAGTGTCTAAAAGAGAGCCAAGCATGAGAGTTCAATAAATGATTTTGAAAACAACATGCTCTGAAGTTGATCCTCTGTTGTATGTTATTAACATCTACTGTAAATATTCCAAGTCTGAATTTTATATGTAGAGGCAATGCTTTACAACATCTACTATTCATGGCTGCCTATAGATGTGAGAAAAGGAAACTCTGGTGTGAAAAAAGGAAAAAAAAAACCCACACTTAAGTTATTCAGGTTTAAAAAATCCAAGGTGTTCCCCAACTTCACCGTTTCCAGAAGGAATTCAGCATAGATAAAGCGATGTGATTTTTAAGGATAAAATATTACAACAAAAATATTTACAATGCTTACATCAGCAATCTCAAACAAAATTAACAATCACACTGATTCTAGGTGACAAAAGCTGTTACCAGTAGGAATTGTCAGCTCATTTACAAAGCAAAAGTCTGCTGTCCTTTCAAATATATAATTTCAAAATATAATTTCAAAACTAAACCCAAATATGGTTAGTATAAAATGATAGTAGACATAGTTATAAAACACAGACTTCTAATGTATTTTTAGAAAGAGAAAAGCAACATCTGCCAAGTCTGTCAAAAGCCTAAGCAGGATTTTGACAACTCTTCCAGTGGACCAAGTTTCTTTAGACGCAGAAATCCTATGTTAAAGTCTCCAAGATGTGGCTGTGAAATATTAACAATTAATTACTTAATGAACAAATCCTTAATGAGTGCCTTCTAAGTACCCAGATACTACTATAGGCCCTAAGGATACAGCAAAGAACAAGATAAACAAATCTCTGCTCACATGGTGCTTACATACTAGTGTGGGGAGATTGTAATAATTTAATAAGGAAAATAATAGTTGGTGATAAGTGCTCTGATGAGAATTACTGCAACATGATAATGTAAGTAGATAGCTACTCTACACTTGCTGAACAGGAACTGAGGTGTGTTTGAACTTAGGTCTTAATGTCAAGAAAAGGCCAACCATTCAAAATTCAGAAGGACAGCCCAGAAAGGAAAAGGAACAGCTATTGCAAAGGGCTAAGACAGAATGAGCTTGGCCCAATGTTGAGGCACCCAATGAAGGCTGGTGTGGCTGGTACAGCATAAACTAGAGGGGAGTCAGTAAGTTCCAGCAGATACCAGCCATGGTAAGCAATCTAGGTTTTATTCTGTGTGTTGGAGGGAAGCCAGTGACAGGTTTAAGCAGGAATGTGATCTGATCAATCAATTTGTCTGCTGACTGAAGCACAGAGGGACAAGATGGAAATTGGGAGCCCTGTTAGAAGTTTACCACAGAGGTTTAGCCAAGTGAGGATGGCAGCATGTACTCTGATGGCATAAACAAAAAAACAAACAAGCAAAAAAAAAAAAAAAAAAAGGAAAAAAGATTCAGGATATGTCTTGGAGGCAGAGACAAGACTTGATAGATCAGATGTAAAGGATGAAGGAAGTAAATAAATGAATAAATCAGAACATGCTTAGGCCTTTGTGAAATTGGGCAGTTGGTGATTTAATTTACTGAGATAGGGAAGTCTGGAGAAAAAGCAGATTTGGCGAAAAATTCAGGAGTTGGGCCTCATTTACGTTTGACATTCTCATCAAATAAGTATAGACATCAAGAAGACAGCCAGGTATGTGAGCCTTGAGCTCTAGGACCAAGTATGAGTTCCTGGGAAGAGATTGTTCTCAAAGTCCAATGGTACAACCTGCTTATTTGTATCTCAGAGTAATCAGCATTCTTTAGAAGAGTACACTTTGGGAGTCTAAGAGTTAATAGACAATTTGATAACAATGATGTATCTAAACAAAAGGTTTACAAACTATGGGCCTCTTTAAACTGATAAAGGATTATTATTTTAGAGATGAGATTCTTATCATTGATAATTAGAATAATTAACTTTGAGAAATTTAAGTACACAGACTGGTTTCTGACTGCCTGTCTATGAATCTCAGCCTCTCTACTTACCAACTGAATAACACTGGGCAAATCACTAAACGACCTGGTGCCTCAATTTCCTCATCTAAAAAATGGAGATAACTGTACCTACATCATGGTATACTTATAAAGATTAAATGAACCAGTACATGTAAAGCAATCAAAAGAGTATCTGGCACAGAGTGACCACTTAACAAATGCAAATTAGTATTGTTACCTGCAATTTCCAGGCACTGCACACAGAAGTGTCTTCACACTTCAGTTTTCTAGTTAGATGCTTGGTAAGAGATGGCATCAAAGATTCAGAATAAGCTAGGGGAGCATATGAAAAACCCTCCTCAAAAGAAGTGGAGGCAAAGAGTTTTGCAGATTGCTAAAAACATCCTCTTTAAAAGTAAGATAGGGACTTCCCTGGTGGCGCAGTGTTTAAGAATCCGCCTGACAATGCAGGGGACACGGGAAGATCCCACATGCCGCGGAGCAACTAAGCCCGTGCGCCGCAACTACTGAGCCTGTGTTCTAGAGCCTGTGCTCTAGAGCTCATGCTCTAAAGCCCTCAAGCCACAACTACTGAAGCCCGCGTGCCTGGAGCCCGTGCTCCGCAGCAAGAGAAGCCACCATGAGAAGCCTGCGCACAGCAATGAAGAGTAGCCCCTACTCACCGCAACTAGAGAAAGCCCACGTGCAGCAACGAAGACCCAACGCAGCCAAAAATAAATAAATTTATATATTAAAAAAGTAAGCTATATATGTGCCAGTAATTCCTAAATTCGTTATCTCCAGCTCCAAGCCTGGAGCTCCAGGCTCATATAGCCAGCTGCCTACTGGACACTTGACTTGGTAATTTAATAGGCATATTCTTGGAATAAAAAGGGAAAACAATGGGTGTTCTCTTTAGTAAGTGAATGACCAACTGACCACTTCCAACAGCAGACGCTCTCGGCTCTGCTCCGTAAGTCACGAAAACCATGACGTGAATAAACGTTCAGCTGCACACTGAGAAAGTGCCCAGTTTGGTCAATACATGAAATCTCAGGCATTGCACCTGGTGCATTAGCACTAATGTTTTGTAGTTATGATTCTACTGCATGTATTGTTTACTACCATACATGCCGTATTATATATTATTATCAAATAATTTCTTAAGGTAGGCAGGGAATAAGGAAATAAGTGAAATGAAGTGAAACGAAATATTAGATATCATTAGATGATTCCTAGGCTCTGTTGCTGAGGCATACTGTGCTGTACACACCTCAGCAGAGGCAATTCTCAGTTGTCTTACCCTGGGCCATGACTCCAATCACCACCAATGATGACACCAACAGGGTGACCAGACATCTCAAGTGGACTGCCCCAGCAAAATTCTAAGAGCATGGCCTTCTGCTCTCAAAAGTGTCTAGACTGGATGAGAAATTATATATCTACCTGTGTATACTATCACCAAAAGTCCTGTAAAATGCATTCACTCATTCAGTTAATATCTACCAAACACCAACTAAGTGCCAGGTACCATGCTGGGCTGCAGTACAATGCAGGATTCTAATACAGGCATACCTCGGAGATACTTAGGTTCGGTTCCAGACACAATAAAGTGAGTATCACAATAAAGCAAGTCATGAATTTTTTGGTTTACCAGTGCATATAAAAGTTATGTTTCACTATACTGTATTAATTGTGCAATAGCATTACATATAAAAGGAGTACATACCTTACTTAAAAAATAATTTATTGCTAAAAAATGCTAACCAATGCAGAGTCACGACAAACCTTCAATTGTTTAAAAAAAATGTAGTATCTGCGAAGCACAATAAAGTGAAGTGCAATAAAATAAGGAATGCCTGTAGAAAAATGACAGGTTTTTAAAAGCCATAAGATGTATGCAAAAAGGGTCATACGTAGATCGAGAGCTTTAGTAAGGGTATCTAAGTTGCACACCTCATCTAAGAAGTCATGAAAACCACAAAAACATAGTTCAATTCCTTGATAATAGATAGACAGCTGGATAAATATCATACACAGTGTGTGTCGGTGTTTGGGCATCCGTGTGTTTGTACAGTTTGCTCTTAGAAAACGTGCACAAGAATTCATAACCACAGATGTTAAGCCTTTGTTGTAGATAGACGTAGACTGTTGAATAAATGACTAAATGCTCCATCACCTCGCCACCATAAGCACGAACTGGAAACAGGTGATAAGGAAAGATGTTTACTTTTACAGGCAAGTAGTGTAACACACGACAGGAGTAAAGGCATTACTACAACTATCTTTCCTTTCTCTGAGTTAAGGCACTATTTCTCCTCTGACTTTCAAAACAATATATAATTCACATATTTTAGGCTGATCTTTCTCTATTAACATAGGTAGGATCAGAAAACCTGAATTGGTGCAGCTGTGATTTCTTCTGAATTAGAAACATTATTAAGATTATTTAAACAAATCACTGGTAAATAATCAATCAAGCAGATCTCAAGGAAGCTTATACACTCACCTATCTTCAAAGCAGTTAACAAAGCAAAGGCCCTTGATAAATTTAATGTTAGCAATTTTCAAAGCTCAATCTTACAGCTAGAAGGAACCTAAGAAGTGGGGTGATCCTAGGGACTCCAACATATCTTGATGGGAATCCTGGCAACTTAGATGAAAGAGGCTGTAGCACTTTACAGTTCTAGCTAGATTCAACGTTTAAAACTCTTGGTTGGTAAAACCCTTAAAAAGATGATCTCTAAGGATCCCTCACTTCACAGACTATGACACTGAGGACCAGAGAAGCCACACAGTAATAGTGGGAAAAGTGTGACTTTGAAAGTCAGGTGCTCGACTAACCTCTTCCCTTGCTGTGTGTTCCTAAGAACAATTAACTTTTCTGCTTCTCATTTAAACATGAAGGTAATGCTTACCTTTTAGGCATGTTATGAAGATTAAATTAAAACACTTACCCTTTAAGAATGTTATGAAGATTAAAGGAATTCATATTTATGAAAACATCTGGCACATAGTAGATATTCAATACATGTTAATTTCTTTGTTTTCAAAGGGTGACTAACTTGAGAGACACATAGCTGGTGAGGGCAAGAAACAGGACTAGAACCAAGAATTAAGATCCCCTTCACCACTCCAAAAAATTTTGACTGTTTCTTAATTGGCATTTATCCTTGAATCATACCATAAAATATAGTTTTTAACACCTCAGTTATGGGGGGGCAGGAGCTATTAAAGGAAACGTGAAATACCACAGCCTGCAAAAAAAGGTATTTGTGCCTTCAAGCACAAGCACACATTTGCTAAAAACAAAGCCTCAAAAGAGTCAGGAAGTTTAATCAATGAAATATTATACTGGCAACCTTTTGAAAAATGCCATCTGCTCTGTTTGTATCTGAAGCCTGCCTTTCTGGAAACAATGTTGTAGTACAGCATTGAAACAATGTTCGTTGTTTTCATATGGCTATTTCTCAACTCACATTTCAATATTAATGATTGCAGCAAATATGTATCGACTGTCAATCATGTGCAGGGTCCTGTGGACTCTACAGACATGAATCAGGCTTTGGTTTTACCGTAAAAAAATCTTAGAATCTAGTAAAGAAGAGAGGCAGACTCTGAAGAATGATTTTTAAAAAACAATTGTATATTAAGCCATGAGACTTGAAAAGTTCAATGCCAGCCTGTGGTGAGGAGTTATTTAACACTATCTACTCAAGGATAAAATATTCACTGCATTGGCAGTAGGTACACGTAGCATAATAAACATTGTCTGAACTGTGTTAACTGAATTCTACTCTCGTTTCTGACACCAACTAGCTATGTGAACTTGTCATGTTATTTGATATCTTTAGGTTTCATGTTCCTCATCTGTCAAATGGGTGAGTCCAAGCGGATCTCCAAGTCTCCTTCAGGCTCTAAAAGTCCAAACGATATGATGATGATATGATGCTGCTGCTGCTAACGATAGCAAGAAAAACTAAAGCTTTTATTTACTGCTCACATATTATGTACCAAGCACTGTGCTAAAGTGCATCATCTGTATTATCTTCATGACAGTCTTATGAAATTGGCATTATTACGCTTATTTTACAGATGAGGAAAAGGAGGCTAACAGTATTAAAAGGCTGGAGTCGCGATTTGAACAGAAGCAGTCTGAACCTAACCCAGGAGTTAATCCTTAACCGCTAAGCCCAAACTCCCTGTCTCCGCGAAAACTGTCTTATCTGTTAAGAAATAAGGACAAACAAAAAACAGCTTGGAAAAGGGTCCTTCCTGACTAGAGGGCAAGTATGAATTACTGTCACACTTGTCTGTTTCACGTGTTAGTATATCTCTTGCTTCACTTGCTCCGCGACGCTCGCGTGCACCCCACAGCGGTGTGCACCACCGCGGGGCAGAGCGCGGCGACCGCCAGAGGCAGCCCCGGCCCGGGCTGAGGCGCACGGAAGGCTGTGGGGTGGGGGAGGTCCCGCAGGAGCGCGGGCAGAGTGGGTACCTGGGCTGCTGGCTGCTCCTGACGGCTGGGTCTTCCACCACTCGTCTCCAAGATCGTCTGCCATCTTCACGCGGGACTCGACGTGGCCCGACCACCAGTGAGGAGCGGGCGCTGGCCGGGACTCGCGCTACTTCAGAGCCGGGCTGCCGGCGTCGCAGCACGCTCAGCCTCTCCTCAGACACTGTCGCCTCCGCCCCGCGGCGATGACGTCATAACCTCCGCCTCGCCACCCCGGCAGCTGCGTCTAACTGTTCGCAGTTTCTACACCAGTGCGGATGGGCAGGATCAGTCTGGAGACTTAAAGTAAACCCCCACAAAAGCCAAAAGAAAGGAAGACACGTAAGCAGAAAAAGTGTATCATTTTTTTAAGTGCTGCCTTTAAAACTTTTTGTTTAGGTTTTATTTTTGCCGAATAGATATTGTCGAAAGTGGGAGACGGAATGCTAAGACAGTTTTCCTCTGTTCAAAGGCCTTGAGTCGCGGGAGAAGACCATAGCACGTGGGTGTGTTTTCGTCTGTGTGTTAGTGTTTGGGCGTCGGTGTGTTTTTACAGTTTGCTCTTTAAAAAAACGTACACAAGCCATGACCATGAATTTTGTACCTTTCTTGTAGATGAGGGTACTTCTCTTTTTATACGATATGAGGAAAGCAAATGTTGACTGGTCCAGAAGGGCTTGCCAACGGACAGACCCCAGAAGTACGAAGAGTTTATAGTCGACTTCCCCGCACTCTCTTCGACTGCGCCCCCCACCCCACCCGGTTTTGTGAAACAAGGGAAGAAGAAGGGAGCCCGTTGCTGCCCAAGTATAGGTAAGAGACCTACGGTGCTTGTCTCACTCCCTCAAGTGGCAGAGATGGGCAGGGAAAACCCGCTGGGCGCCGAGGGCTGGGGCCAGCTGTAAACTTAAGTGTGGACGATACTTTTCAGGAGAGTCATGAGGTGAAAATCATACGAAAATGCATTAAATACACGTGATGTGCCTGTCACTGTAATTGGAATACTGGTTTAAAGATGAGTAGGATACGATCCCGCCTTCCAGATTTCACCAACTCAAGTAGAGGAGCTACAACTTGTAAGGATGAAGGTCTAAACTAATGATGAGGATACATTCTCAGAAACAACCGGGACTCTTAATCTGATGAGGATAGGATTAGCCAAATGTGAAAATTATCCAAAACCCACCCAACTAATAGGTGGCTTATAAATGCATTACTGATTAGACTTTATCAGTATGTCCTAAACGCCCTAAAAGGGAAGATATTAGCTATATAAATATGCCAAATGTAAAATAATCTGTAATCATCGAAAGTAATGTGTCTTTCATGAGAAAATGTAGATGGCAGAAATTATGGTGGTTGACTGAAAAGTTAGATAAGAAATACCAATGAGGAGGAGGAAGTGCCGTGACCAATAAGCATATGAAAAGCTGTTCTGTCTCATTATTAATCTGAGAAATACAAAAAAGACTACAATGAGATACTGTTTTTCATTCAGTAAATTGACAAAATTAAGAAGTCTGGCAGTACCAAATTCTGGAGAATATGTGTGTCAGTGGGAACTCTTAAACATTATTGCTGTAAGTGTAAATTGGTATAACCACTTAGAAAAGCAATATGGCAAAATCTTGTAAAGGTCAACATACACACCTTATGATCCAGCAGTTTCCACTCCTAACTATATACATTTGGGAAACTCTTGCATATGTGTACCAGGAAATTATAAAAGAATATTCACAGCAGCACTGTTAATACTAGCAAAAATGTGGAAACAACCCAAATGTTTTATATAGGAAAATGGATAACTAAATTACAATATAACCACACAATGAAGCAGAGTAAATGAATGAACATACATAATAACATGGATATACTTTGGAAATATAATGGTTAATTTAAAAAAGCCAAGTCTCAGATAGCATTTTGTAAAGTTCAGATACAAAGAAAACTAAAAAAATTTCAGGCAAAAAAATTCATTTTTTTTTTTTTTTTTTTAAGGTAAGAGACTGGTAAGCACGAAATTCAGGATGGGGGAATTCCCTGGTGGTCCAGTGATTAGGTCTCCATGCTCTCACTGCGGAGGGCCCAGGTTCAACCCTGGTTGGGGAGCTAGAGTCTCACAAGCCTCACAGTGTGGTGAGGCAAAAAAAAAAAAAAAAAAAGGATATGGATTGGTGGGGGAGGGGAGTGGTCAGGGAGATGGGCTTAGGAAGAACAAAGGTAAATGCAAATTATTGGCAAAGTTCTAATTCAGGTAGAGTGGATGTGCATTTAAGTATTATGCTTTATAACTTATAGGTATGTTACATATATTTTTGTGGTACAAATAACACGTTATTTGTATAATTTAAAATATAAGAGAAAAGATCCACTTACACAAAAGAGAAATTTTCATTAAAGTTAAGTGCTATTCATTAAGAACTCATTAAGAACTCCAAATAATGACCCTTTATCTCAAATGACATTCAAAGCTGCCAGACAGTCTTACTACTTTCCCATGTGAGTTCACTTTCCCACTGTCCTGAGCTTATCCCAGGATCAGTCTTCCTATTGGCCCTGAATTCCAACCGCCTCAGATGCCGGTCACAAGTCCCCAGTTGTCACCTATGCTTCTGACCTACCAGCTATAAATCAGAGATTCTCATGGACTCCCTCCTTGGGTTCAGTCGTTTACTAGAATAGTTTATAGAACTCCGAGAAATACTTATATTTACCAGTTTATTATATAAAGGATACAGATGAACAGCAAGATGAAGAGATGCATAGCGTAAGGTGCAGAAGGGTCCCAATCACAGGAACTTCTGTTTCCGTGGAGTTGGAGTGTGGCATTCCTGGCATATGGATCTGTTCAACAACCTGGAAGCTCTCTGAACCCTATACTTCTGGAATTTTTATGGAGGCTTCATTATATAGGCATGATTCATCATTATCTGTCTCCAGCCCCTCTGCCCTTCTTGGAGGATGGGGAGTGGGCTGAAAGTTCCAAGCTTTTAATCATGGATTGGTGTTTCTGGTGACCAGCCCCTGTCCAGGAGCCCACCAAGTGACACCTTATTAGAAAAAAAGACTCCTACCACTCAGGAAATTCCAAGGAATTTAGGAGTTCTGTGTCAGGAGCCAGGGGGCAGAGACAATGCCTTTTAATCATATTGTCTTCTTCCATTATGACTTTGAAGCAATACTATTGATGCCCTGCTCCATTTTCCCTTGGCCCATATCTGAGCTTCTCTGTAGCTGTGGTAGACTATTTCCATCACGTTGACAACTTCCCTCCCTGAGCATCCCTACCGTCTGCTTCTCTGGCACCATGGGAGCTTGCTCAGCCCAAGAATCAATGCAGTTAATGCTCCCAAGGGCGACCCTCAACCAAAAGGGAACAGGTGTTAGTAGATAATGCTCCAGATTCTCTGTCCTTTGGTGGCACAATTCTGAAATACGTTTCGCACAGTTTTTTTGAAGGGTCCCCGGATGGACACTTTATTGCCTTTTCTGTTTTTCATGTCTCCTTTCCCCAGTCTCTCACTTGTGCTTCCTGAGATCACCTCCCAAATAATATACCTGCACCCAAGTCCTAGTCTCAAGGTCTGCTTTAGAAGCAACCTAAATTAAGACAGTTGGTACTGGAAATACCCTAGAAAGCAGACCCTCAAGACAAAACTTGGGAATCCATTTACTCACTGATCCGATGGTAACAGGGACATAATTGGTAGTGGTAAGAAGAATGGTAAAAACTGCTGGTGTACTGTAGCATCACAATAACTAAACCACAGTCACTCACCTGTGGTAGATTAGAATGACGTACAGGTGGAAGGGGAAATGCTGGCTTGTGCAATAGCTTTAACACTTGAAAAATATGGGGCAATTGTAATTTTAAAGATTGTGGAGTTGGCTGGTTATTATCAATTCCAAATATGCTGAGGAAACTAGAAGTCCTTCCTAGCAGTGCTTAAAAGAGGCCCTTCTGCAACCAGAGACCATACTGTGCTATAAATTCAGGTCAGAATTTGATCAAAAGGGTAGCAGAGCTACAAAGAGATTGACTGCACAGGCCGATATGTTACCTATGGTCAAGTCAAGTCCTCAAACGGAAGGAGAGGGACTCTGAGACTGAGATGGAGACATTTGGGTAGATGTCCTTGTGGTTCCTGAACTTCCAGATTCTTGAGCCTTCTGGGCTGACAGAACTGGCCCTTTCTCCCTTGCTGGAGGAAAATAGCCCCTTATTACCTGGAGACCATTCAAGGCCTCACTGTAGTCAGTTGCCTCACAAGATGATGTTTGAGCCCTCACCTTCTCTCATTGCTTCTTCACCAATAACTAGAGTTAGTTCTCAGCATAGACAGAGTGGAAAGTACAGCCCCTATTATAGGAGAAAATTATTTATTTACAAGAAAGACTACCGGTATATATATACATATATATATGTATGTATATATACACATATATGTATGTGTGTGTATGTGTGTGTATATATATATATGATATATATATATATATATATATATATCATATATATATATCATATCAACAGGAACCACAAATTTCTTAAGGTAATGGATCTTGAGAGTATTGGACCAGCAGTGTGTGAAGCTGGGTAGGAGAGAGGTTATTGATATGGAGACACTCCCCAGTGGCTAATGATTTAATGTCCTGTAAAGTCCTAACATCCTGTGGGGATGGCATCTTAAAGCTTAGACACAATGGTAACCTATAGTAAATGAGATGGAGACATCGGGACTGCCTTGGCAGATTATTAAGGAAAGGGTCAGGAGACTCAGTGGTGGACTTTAGAATGGATTTATTATGTGAGACCAGAGAACCTACCAGCTGACTCTCTTCCCTGGGAGGGCCCAGAGGACAATTCTTTCACCATAAGATTGCAGTAGTGTGTGGGCACTGACTTAGTTGAGAGACTCAATGGTGACTGTCCTGTGTAGGCCAGAGGTGACAGTAGGAGATGCCCAAGTGTCCGTGAGTATGATAGAATTCCAGAATAGTGAAAGCAGTTGGCGGCACTGAACCATCAGAAGCAAAGTGAATTTAATCAGTGGTCAGGGATCCTTGAAATGTAGGAGACCTGTGGTGTTCCACAGACCATGAGTTCCTAGGGGCAAGATAGAAAGCTAATGAGGGTATTGATTGACTTACATAGCAACAACAACAAAATCAAGAGCTGGTAAGCAGAACGCAGATTTTTAACTGCCAAAATGGAAAAGCATGATCTTTGGACAAGTTTCCAGATATGAGCCAATTCTCAAACTCAAGAATCCATTGATTAAAGGGAATCTGGATACCCCTGAGGAAGTTCTCTGCAACACAACCAGTATATACAATTTGTACTCATACCTTTCCCAAAGGAAACTATGGCCATTTTTCAGAGTAATTGTCCACTGGAGAAATGGGAAATACCCAGCTCTTTCAAGGGCTGTTGGATACAGGGTAACTACATTGACACAGGGAATCCAAACTGCCACCATAACCCCCGTTAGAGTGGGGCATACAGGGGCCAGGTGACAGAGTCCTGGCCTAAATCTGTTTCATGGTGGCTTCAATGGGTTCATCAACTTATGGTCATATCTCCAGTTGCTGAGTGCATAATTGAGATGGATGTACTTAGCAGCTGGTAGGACCATCACATTGATCCTCTGACCAATAAAGTAAGAACCGTTAGGGTAGGAAGGGTCATGTGGAAGCCCCTGAAAGTGCCTTCCCTTTCCCCAGTCCTTTCAAAGATAGTAAATTAGAAGCACTATCTCATTCTAGTGAAGTTGCAGAGATTAACGCCAACCTAAAAGACTTAAAGGCTGCAGGGGGTTTGGTTTACTAGTATGGTCCTCCAAAGCCAGATGGACCGTGGCAAATGATGGTGGACTGCTGTAAATTTAATCACATGGTATCTTCAAGCATAGTGGATGTACCAGGTGTTATATCTTTGATTGAACCAATCAACACAGCCTCTAGCACTTGCTTTGGCAAATGTGTTGTATTTGATTCCTATCAGGAAAAAGTATCAAAAGCAGTTTGCATTCACTTGGGAAAAATTGAGTTCATATTCACTCAAGGTTGTGAATATTTTCCTATGAACACTCTCAAGGCTGGTTAACTCTCCTGATCTTTGTCATAATATAGTTCATAAGGACTATGGTTATTTGAACTCTTCCTCAAAACATCACTTTAATCCATTTTATTGGTGATATAGTATTAATTGGATCTGGGGAGCAGGAAATGGCCAGTACTGTGGTTGCCCTGGGAAAATACATACATGCCAAAGTGTGAGAGATAAATCATAAATATTCAGGGCCCTGCAACATTGATCACGTTTTTAGAAGTCTGGATATATGAGGCACGCCTGGTATCCCCTTCACGGGAAAGGAAAAGTTATTGCGTCTTTCATCTCCTACCACCTACTACCTATGCAAGAAATAGAGAACAGTATTTGGTGCACCTGTTTAGATTTTACAGCTAGCCTATGCCACACTTAGAAATAGTGCTCTAACTCACTTATCAGTTGAGTCAAAAGGCTGCCAGTTTTGAGTAGGATCAAAAGAAGAGAAGCCTTGGCAGTGGGTCCAGGCTGTGACACAAGCTGCCCTTCCCCTTAGTTCATAATGACGTGGCAGATTCCAAGGTGCTAGGTGAGAGTTGATGATGCTGTGTGGAGTCTGGCAGGACCTGAAAGGAGAATCACAGCACAAACTCATAGGGATTTATTTATGTATGTATGTATGTATGTATTTATTTATGTATTTATTTATTTATTTTGCTTTTTGAAATGGCTCTTTAATAAACCCAGGGCAAAGGGTGTGGTGACGAGATTGCTTCTTGAAAAGTGTCAGGCCAGAAATTGTACTTTGAGAATATTTCACAAATTTCCTTTGACCCAAGTCTTTTTGTTGCTTATTATTGTTCACCATGACCTTCAGAAATTCCTAGGGTTTTAGAACAAGGCCATACCTTCAGTAGCCGAACCATTCAAAAAGCAGCTACTGGCATGATACTAAGTTCTAGCAGAAACTGAGCATTTGACGATGGAGCATCAGATGATTATATTATCAGAGCTGCCGTTTTAGACCTGGGTTTTGTAAGGTTGGGTGCCCACAGCAGCAACCCACTGAAAAATAGAAATGATATATATGGGATCACATCTAAGCAGGTCCAGAAGTCATAAGTAATTTACATGAACAGGTGGTAAAGATCTCTGTGTCTTGTATTCCTCACTCACACCTATGGCTTCATGAGGTGTTTCCTGTGACCAGCTGATGATGTTAGAGGAAATATTCATGAGTGGTTCAGGCTTGATATGTTAGTAGAGCTGAAAATGGACTGCTACTGCACTACAGTCCCACTCAGGGAGGGGCCCTAGAGGACAGTGTGAGGAGAATCCTTCTAGTGGGCAGAGCTTCAAGATGTACATTTAATTATCTCCCTCGAATGGAGAGAGAAATAGTCTGAGCTAAGGATTAATGCAGAGTCTTGAGCAGTAGTGAATTGTGTGGTTGAGTGGGTCAAGGGCCTGGAAGATATACTATTTAGAGTTCAATAGCAAAGAGATCTGGGAAGAAGCATTTGCAGGGAACTAGGGAGTGAGCAGAAGTGTGTGGATCTTCATGTCCCATGTCCAGGTCCGCTAGTGAGTATGCACTATGGATGAGACCCTGAATATCCAGGTAGACATATCGCAGGTTGTGTTTTTCAGAGATGGCCACAAATGTCTCCCATCCCACATACTCTTCTTACAATGTGACCTTGACACTCCTTCTGTTGTGTGGTGGGGTCTGCTTCCCTCTCTGTGAATGTGGGCCAGCATTTGTCACCTCCGCTGATAGAATATGGTAGGAAGGATATTCTGTGACCTCTGAGGCGCAATCTTAATAATTCTGTGCATTTCCACCTTGCTCCCTTGGGATGCTCACTTGGAATCCAGGTGTGATACAGTGAGAAAGCCCAAGGTAGGCCGCACAGAGGAACCACGTGAAAAGGACATATGTAGGTATACTGGCCCACAGCTCAGCTAAGGTCCCCGCTGACAGCCAGCATCAACAGGCAGACCCGTAAATGAAGATGCTTTCAGATGATTACAGGACCCAGGTGTTGATTCCCCTCCAGTTGTAGCCCTAGACGTCGTGGAGCAGAGACAAACCATCCACGCTCTATCAGGATAGAGTGAATTCCTGACCCACTTTTCTCATGTAAGAAAAAAACCCTGCTTGTGAAGCTGTTGTTTCTCCTCTGGCCACAAGAGGGAGAACTTGTTCTTTGGGAACCTGCAAGTCTTAGAAGCTTTGCCTACTTCCTGTCTCCTACGGGCCGCGGGATACCCTGCCTAGAGTTGCAGTGAATTTTCCATCTTTCTCCCCACAGGGCCTGGTGCGGTCAGGTGGCTAAAGTAAAACTTACTTTAAAAAAAAGTTCAAATCTTGAATACGTATGAGCTCTAAAGATCATTTAGAAGAAGAAACACCTGATCTTTAACTTCATCTTTGGAACGAGAAAATTGATATGGTGATTGCATGTTTAGCCTTGACGAAGAAAGGAAACTCATTCTAGTTTGTCCTTTGGAGTCACTGGGTGAAGGTGGACTGTCTGCCTCAAGCAGCTGGGTCTTAAGCTCCCTAGACGGTCATATCCACTGAAGTGGAGGAGGTGCAGTAGGTGGCAGCCCCACAGTGGTCTGCAGAACTTCCCTGGGAGAGGCTGGGACTTGCAGTTTCTGGACCACCGCTGTGGTACTGCTTAGACTCCTCACCCATTTGGTGAACACTGGTGAACGTGGAGGTAAGGGCGGCTGCCGGAGGTCATTTTCAGTTACCTCCTACATCATGGGTTGGTCCTGTTAACAGATGTTTTCCCTCTAGTTTTTTTATTTTTTAGATTATTTTTATAAATTACAGTAAAATGCACATAACATAAAGTTTACCATCTTAACCATTTTTAAGTGTACAGTTCGGTGGCATTAAGTACATTCGCATTGCTTTGCAACCATCACCACCATCCATGTCCAGAACTCTTTTCATCTTGCAAATCAAACCCTATACCCATTGAGCAATAATTCCTCATCCCTTCCTCCCCCCGCGCCCAGCACCTGGAAATCACCCTTCTGCTTTCTGTCTCTGTGAATTTGACTTCTCTAGGTGTCTCATATAAGTGGAATCATACAATATTTGTCCTTTTGTTATTGGCTTATTTCTCTTAGCATAATGCCCTCCAGGATCACCCATGTTGTAGCATGTAGCAGAATTTCCTTCTTTTTTGAAGGAATAATATTCCATTGTATGTATATACCACATTTTGTTTATCCATTCATCCATTAAAGGACATTTGGCTTGCTTCCACCTTTTAAATATTGTGAATAATGTTGCTATGAACAGGAATGTACAAATAACTGTTTGCATCCCTGCTTTCAGTTCTTTTGGGTATATACTCAGAACTGGAAATGTTGGGTCACACAGTAATTCTATTTTTCATTTTTCGAGGAACCTCCATACTGTTTTCCATAGCTGCTGCCCAATTTTACTTTCCCACCAGCAGTGCACAAGGGTTCCAATTTCTCCAAATCCTCACCAACACTTGTTATGTTTTGTATTGTACTGTTCTGTGTTGTTTCATAGTAGCCATCCTAATAGGTGTGAGGTGGTCCCTTCACTTTTTTGTTTTTTGTTTTTTGTTTTGCGGTACGAGGGCCTCTCACTGTTGTGGCCTCTCCCACCGCGGAGCACAGGCTCCGGACGCGCAGGCCCAGCGACCATGGCTCACGGGCCCAGCCACTCCGCAGCACATGGGATCGTCCTGGACCGGGCCACGAACCCGTGTCCCCTGAATCGGCAGGCGGACTCTCAACCACTGCACCACCAGGGAAGCCCCTTCCCTTCAGTTTTTAAAGCCAACTGCCTTCACATCTCCTAAGGGGTAAGGATGTCACCATGACATCTGTCAGTATATAGTCTTTTGATAGCTGGCTGTTTCCTTGTCTCTGGTAAGGACAGTAACTAAGAAATAACTGAGGTCAGCTCTCTCTCTTTTGAGGCAAGCTAATATTCTAAACCTTCACTGGCAGTTGTTTGCTCCTCAGGCAGCCGAGAACTTTTATCTCCTGCCTTTAGGCAGTATGGTGTAATAGCTCAGAGCATGGACTATGGAGCCAGATGTGTGGGTTAAAATCTTGGCATTGTCATTATTAGATCTTGGACAAGTTACTTTGCCTCAGCTGTAATATGGAGCTAATAATAAGAGTCATTATAAGGAGTAACTAAGTTAATACCTAAAAACAGTTAAAGCATTTTGGTACATGGTTGTCACTCAGTAAATAGTAGCAGTTGTTGCCCCTCCATAACACACTCTACAACTTCACCCACCCTCCCAAATGTAGAAGATAGTTACTATTATCACCTACTGTTTTACAGGTGCAAAAGCTGAAGTTTAGAGACGTTAAATAATTGATTCAAGATATCACAGCTGTTAAATAGAGGAGCTGAGATTGGTTCTCTGAGCCTGGCCTCAGAGCCCTCTCCTAACATGTTCTATATTGGTGACTCTGGTTTGGCAGAACAAATGACAAGGACAGCATTGGCCTTGGTGAGGAAAGGCAGCTCTTACTAGTAGGCAGTTGGAACCTGGGAAGCATTCCATCAGCTTTCCCCATTGTGTCTGTCACCCACAAATGAAGAGCAGATGTGAATGTTGCTGCCAGCCACTCACTTGTTAGATGAGAACTGACTTGGCCATGCTCATTATAAAATTAATTTTTAGGTCTTGGTGGTTTTAACAAAGCATGTGAATTGTAGGTCTCCACAGGAATCATAAACTTTAATTTAGAATGCTTTTGACTCTAATAAAAATCTATTTTTACTTGCATTAAGATAGCAAAGGAAAAAACCTCTGGAAAGGTTCTGGATGCCTCAAAGGAAAATTCAGTTAGATGGTTCTGTGTTTCGGTAACACACATGAGAAACTTCTGAATAATTTGTTAAAATGGGATGATGTGCCCCACTTTTTAAATTGAAATTCCAATGCACTTATCTCCAGGAATTAGCAAAAAATACTTTTCTAATAATAAAAATCATTAACAGCTATTTGACATCATAAAGAATAACTTATTTGAGCATAAAGTTGATCCTGATACAAATAGTTGTTTTGAAAATGAAAGCATCAGAAATTCTGTGTAACTCTTTGCTAGAAGAAAGATAACCCTAAGGCTACTCCATAGATATTTTTCTTTTTCATGATATGGAATGAGCATGATATTTTCATTTTAGAGTCACAAGGACCGTTAAGGAGAAAAACTTTTTTGAAATATAGGAAAACATGATTGATTTACACTTTTTATTGGCTCTGCGTATTTGGAGTTCATTGTAATTCCATGTGGATTGGGATGCCATTTCCCTTTGCTATATCTGTGATGAAAGGATCTGTTAAATAAATTCCTGCAGCAAGTAAGGGAGGAGATTTTAAAGCAGTCTAATCATTTTTGTCTGCAAATGGTGCCACTGATTTTGAGTGTCTTTTCTTTCCTTCTTATTACAATAGGCCACCAGGTCTCTCTCCAGGCTCATGGCTTTACCCTCATCTGCCTCGCAAATGCGCGTCTGGCGCACAGGCAGATGCCACAAGTCTATGTATAAACCAAGCGTCTCTTCTTTGCCTGCCTGGAGCAGGCTCCACTGGAGGACTGCCTATTTCTATCAGTGGCACCGTCCCTGTTTTCCAAGCGTATCAGTGAGGAAACCACCTTCGAGTCAAGATTCCTTCTCCCTCATAAGGCCATCCTGGGATTGTCCCCAGGGTCAGTTCTGTCTTTCAACTGTCTCTTCAGTTTTCAGTTCTTCTTCATTCCGTTTCCTAGCCCTTGAGATAGTTCCATTGTTATGCAGTCTTTAAACCCTAACACCTGACCTGACATGTGACTCTCACTCTTTAGACTTGGTTAGGCTCCCTGAACCATCAACCCATCACCCCATTCCTGGATTAAAGCTGTTCTGATCTCATTGGTTTTGCTACTTGTATCATACATTCTCCATAGAATCATCAAAGTAACTTTTCTAAAATACTTATGTTCATACCATTTTCCTGCTTAAGGACCTACAATGTCTTCTTATTGCATATTAGATAAAATATAAATGTATCTTCCCTACATGTAAAGCCCTACATCACTTGATCCTTCTTTGGTTATTAAATGTTTCCTTTACTAGTTTTTGAGTAGTTCTTCTGAACCAGTCAGGTCATTTCCCTTATCTCTGCCCGCCCCACTCCACCCCCGCCACCCCTTCTGACTCTCTCTCTCTCTCTCTCTCATACACACACACACACGCACACACACACACACACACACACACACACACTGCCCTATGCTCCATTCATCCAAATTCTGTCAAATTAAAGATGATTTCTTTAAAAGTCGTCTTCTCCAAAAAACTACCTGAGATTAGCTTTTATCCCACAGTAGACTTCTAAATAATCTTGGGACATATAATCTTCGGTATAATCTTGGAATCCCAGAGCTGGATGCAGTCACACCTCCCATCGAGTTTAGCACTAGCTCCCACAGCAACCCTCCAACCCTCATTCTTCCCTCCACCCTGGAGCTGGACCAGCGCTCTGTGATGAACTGTGGATGCAAAGATGAAACAGGTGCCTGCTCTCAAGAGGCTTACACTCTATCAATAGGGGAGACAGGGGCTTCCCTGGTGGCGCAGTGGTTGAGAGCCCGCCTGCCGATGCAGGGGACGTGGGTTCGTGCCCCGGTCCGGGAAGATCCCACATGCCGCGGAGCGGCTGGGCCCGTGAGCCATGGCCGCTGAGCTTGCGCGTCCGGAGCCTGCGCTCCACAGCGAGAGAGGCCACAACAGTGAAAGGCCCGCAAAAAAAAAAAAAAAAAAAGGGGGAGACAGACAAACAGTTCAGTTATAAGGCAGGAAAAGTAAAGGGACAGAAGATTGTACAAGGCAGGGTAGTGACTACATCTGGGCAGTAGGGAAGGAGAGGTGATGCTTGTGCTGTGTCCTGAGGGGTGAGGAGGGATTATCGAGCAGACAGGTCAGAGAAGGCATTCCCAGGAAGGGAGCAGCATGGAATGACCTTTCTCTTTCTGAACTTTGCTAGCACATATGCACCCAGTTGGCTTCATACCACCCTTGTTTGTATATCACCTGGAAGTCAATTTGTTTAACAAACATCTTGATGTCCTCTAAACAAAAGATACTTTTTAAAAGAATGGTCATGTTTTCTATTGCTTATGTGCCCCTCACATAGCCTAGTAGTATCAGGTGCAAAGTAGGGGCTACTTTTTGTTTTGTTTTAATGTAAAGGGATACTATAGACCTATTGGAATGATGGATTTGCCCTGCTTGTCCGGCATTCTAAATTCCAACCATTTATTCCTCCTTGCCTCTGTCTCTTGTATCTATCCTTCCATTTACTTTTGTGACCAACACTGTGTGCACAGGAGATGACTGGTCCATGTCATGGAAGAGCCTTTGGCCGTGGAATGAAATAGAACTAGTTGGGCTATGTGGGAATGGAAGCTATGGTCTTGAATTTCCAGATTGATGCATTTAAACAAGTGAGTTAACCAGCCACAGACTGGTGCTACATAGTTGCTTGTTGAATGATTTGCGTAATCCCTTTATGGTAGTCTAGACATGATAAGCTGTGATCATTCTGAGCTTGATAAGTCATCACAAAAGAATTCTTTCCTTATCAGTGATGCTTATTAAGACCCTTAGGTTCTTGAAACAGGCCTGCTTCTGCTCTGAAGCTCCACTCATCACTATCTCCCCTCAAAAATTTTGGCTCTGGTGTGGCAAACTGTAACAGAATTGAGTACATGAAGATTAGTTTTTTTGTGGGAGAAAAGAGATTTGTGGCAGTTTATCCTTTTAGGTTGGATGTGACAGATGCAGCAGCTAATTGTTCCTTAATATCTGTTCTCCTTTCTTCTGTATTAATAGAACCTCTGATTTTTAGCTGGATATGTGCTTGCCTGAAGTAAATATTCCATTTCCCACACTCCCTTGCAGCTGGTTGTGCCAGTGTGACTAAATTCAGAGCATGGTATGTGGGAGGGTGATCTACGCAACCACTAGGTTGAGTTCTTTGAGAAGGAAGCATGCTCTCCCCTTCCTGATTTTTCTTCCTTCCCACTGACTGGAATGTGCCTGTGGTGGTTAGCTCTCCTGGCCCCTGGAGATGTGGGCCACGCCCTCACGGTGGAAGAGCAACAAGATAGAAGGAACCTGGGGCCCTGACTGGGGCTGCCACATGAGCCCCAGCCTGTTTGTGCTTGCAGCTGTTATGTCAAAGAGAAAGAATTGTCCCCGTTAAGCTAGGATTATGTTAGGTCTCTGTGTCAGCAGCTAATTAACACGTTGGGGGATAAACAGTTATGAAGTTCAAACAGTGTCAGCTGAGTGATATGAACAAGATGAGAAACATACTTTTAAAGGTATTTAATAAGACTTTTTTTTCAAATCAGTACAAAAATTTAAATACAAAAATGATTTGCTATTGACATGTCTCAAATCTATCATGGAAACTCAAAGTTACCAGTCTGTTCACCATTCATGGTATTCTGTAAAATATTTGAGAACAGTCACCCACTACAGACATTCTTTTCCCCTGTAGGATGTCATCCTGCATTAAAACTCTGTATTTAAATAACAATATTGTCAGTTTGGTCCATTTCACATGGAAAAGTTCTAGTTAATTTTGAATTAAATAGGGATTGTAGCACTATCCCTAGACTTTAGAACATGTGGTTGTTTCATCTGCTTTTACACTAAATGTGTTAACATGATGTGTAACATTCAAAAGGGAAACAAAGATACATAGATAATTATTTTAAACTCTTTTTAAATTAAATGGAGTAATTCATTTAGCTCTGAGATTAGCACCATTGTAGAATATACAGTATCTGGCATAGATTTTTCTCCTCCCCTGTCTAAAAGTTAGAAGCATATGCCTGATAATACACACATGCGCGCATGCACGCGCGCACACACGCACACACACGCAATTGAGTAACAACCAATAAATAAGTTGGAAGGTATTTGAAAAGTGAAATTTGGTTTTGACTAAAGAGCTACTTTCTCTCTTGGTGGAAATAAAAAGCCCATACATGTACAGATAAATACAGTTTTATAAATCAGCTGATCTGACTTGCCTCCAAGTCATTTCAATGCAGCTTTTCAGCAGACAGAGCCCAGTGGATCCATGTGGCTCTCATAGCCATCGGCCCAAAACCAACTCAAAGGATATTTAGCCACATAAATGCTGTCTGCTTTGAAAATGAAGGTTGGGTGGGATATGTTTTTGATGGGAGAAGTTTGTCATATAATTAGCCGTGAGTAAGAAACCACGTGGTAATGAACTCATTTCTCTTTTTAAGAAATTGAGAAGAAATGGTGCTTGTATACCATATAGGGAAAAGACAGATATTCGGCTGAGGAGAATATTCTTGATGGTTAAAATGATTCAGATTTGACATAGACACAATTCCATGTGTGTTTATACCGTATTTATTTGTGTATCTTCCCATCTGTACCTATCCCCTCATTTCATCACTCTTAACTTTGAGGAGTAGATACAAGACTCCACCACCATAGCCCCACATTATTCCCCCCAGTGGCTTATAGCGTCAGCAGCAGACTCATAGCCAACTTGAAATGCTTTATCTGTGTTTCAAGACCAGATTTGAATGTGCAAAGCAATTAGTATGTACCTAAATGAAAACCTGGAAAAAATTTACTTTTCTCTTTAAATTTGTATTGACTCCTGTACTTGTGGGGTGACATAAAAAGCATGGGCTGTCATTGCCCTCTGACATTCCAGGTGGCTCTTCCACAGGTTGCTTCCTGCATTTTTAGTACCTACAGCAGGAAGTAATACATCTATTTTTTAATTTAAAACTTCAGAAATTATTTTTTCAAAAAAATTTATTTTCCTATGTAATTCTGAAACTCCCCCCTCTTTCCCCAAACAAAGGATGGCTTGGATTTAGGAAATTCACTTTGGAACTTCAGATGACACACCGATTTGTATGTGTACTACACAGGGAAATTTCTTTGAAATTCAGTAGCTACTAAAAAGTACTGATATCCCTTCGTGGGTGAAACCTCGTTGTAGTCATTTGTGTGTGTAGGCAAAGGAGGGGGATTATTATATGCATGTAAACACAATTAAGAACTGCTATTTATAATGAACATTCCGCAAAACTGGAAAGTTATGAGGGGAGAGGGTTACTTTTTTTCTTATGACTTCCAGGTGTTTATATTAGTTGGGTCATAATGGAAATTACATGGAGACAACAAGAAAGAAAAAAAAAAATCACAGAAAAAAAAGCCAAAAACAAGCAAAAAGAACCCGTGAGGAATAAATGAGTTACTTCCTGCTCACGTCTCCCAGCTGGTTTGTTAGCTCCCTACGGGGCACTGTCTTAGGCCCCACAGAAGTGTCTCATCCAGTGCTAGGCACACAGAAGGCACGAGTAAATACACTACAGTTGTTCTTCTAGGGACACTAGACACACAATTCTGAGTAGAACTCTTGTTGTAAAAGACACAGCCTCCGACAGGGGAGAAACATCCCTTGGAGTAAAGCTCTACCCTGGTTCTCTGTCCACGCCTCACTGGGGAAAAGCACTGCAGAGCTCTCCCACATCCCATGGCAAAGTATCTGCACAAATACAGAGGAAATTATGCAAGTAAATACGGTATGTAATTGTTATCATTGACATTTCTTTAAGCCATATTTATAAATATTTTAAAAGTAAACAGTATGAGCGAGTGACTTTCATTAGCTATGCTCTTTCATACTGAAATACTTTGATCTGAATAAGCAGGTTATCATGGAAGCACATAACATAAACAGCTAATATGATTCCAGTGGGTACAACACAAGTGTCAGTACTTGATACATAAATCTATCCCATCATTTTCCATCACAAGCTGCTGTGCAGAGCACTAAACATGCATCGTAGTTTTTATATGTACACGATGGTTCAGACTTTCACTTAAATATAACTTTCCAACTGTATAAATGTTTTGAAGCAATTATGTTTCCCATTTGGACTTTTTGGTGCATCCTTTTCTTTTCTTCTATTAAATTTCTCTCTTTTTTTCTTTCTTACATGGGATACAATAAATACCCTGAAAAAGAGGAATGGACGTACTGCCCAGCATACAGTCCCGCAGCCTGTTCAGAGGGCATCTGGAGGAACACCCGGTCTCCGGGCCGGAGCAGCAGCACCGCGCTCCCGGACGCCTGGTCCAGGAAGCCCTTCTTGTACTCGTCATACGTGTACATCATGGGCTCGTTGTTCTTGAACAGAGCAACCCACACGTTGCCCCCCTTGCAGTGAACGTGGTATGCAAAGTAGTAGACCCCAGGGACCTCACAGGTGAAGATGCCCGTCTGCGGGTTGTAGTTCTGTCTGCCGTTATAGAGCAGTTTGTCAAACTTCACTGGGGCCCCCACGGGCGGGAAAGGCGCAGTCAGCTCAGCGGTAAATGCAGGCATCTCGTAGGCTGGCCCTCCGTTCTTGCCTTTCTTAGCCCCATAGGCATGGGGGGGTTTCACTCCGTCAATTCCCAGCCCCATATCTGGTAGATACTCTCCATGGGGTGGTGGTGTCGGGGGCATCACAGCTGGGAGTCCCGGGGGCCCTGGAGGGCCTGGGGGCCCTGGAAGGCCAGGCTGGCCTTGGGGACCAAGGGCACCAGGCTTCCCTGGGGCGCCATGAAGTCCTGCTACTCCGGGCTTCCCTACTCCAGGGAACCCAGGGGGCCCTGGGAGACCCGGTTCCCCTTTGGGGCCAGGAATTCCAGGCGGTCCAATGGGGCCACTCGGGCCTGCAATCCCTGGGATACCTGGGGGGCCTTGTAAGCCCTGTTCCCCTGGAATTCCTGGCTCTCCCTTCTGTCCAAGCAGCCCTGGGGCACCAGGGAGCCCTGGCAAACCTTTATGCCCAGCTTCCCCCTTGGGCCCTATGGGACCTGGCAAACCCCTCATGCCAGGGGGCCCAGCTTCACCAAGGAAACCTGGCTTTCCTGGGAAGCCTTGAAGCCCTGGCTCACCCTTGGGACCTAGTGGCCCCTGTGGCCCCACAGCCCCACCTTCTCCTTTGGGTCCGGGGAAACCGATAGCCCCTGGAGGGCCCATGGGACCTGGGATTCCAGGCAGGCCTGGCTCTCCTGGGGGGCCCCCCAATCCAGGGGCACCTGTTGGTCCTCTCTCCCCTCTTGGTCCCAGAGCCCCAGGAATACCCCCTATGCCCCTGTCGCCTTTGGGGCCTGGGAAGCCGGGTTTCCCGATCCCTGGAGGGCCTGGGGGTCCTGGCAGTCCTGGCAGCCCTTGCTCCCCTTTGCCACCTGGAAATCCTGGCTGCCCAGGGATCCCATCCTGGCCTGGTTTTCCAATTCCAGGCATCCCAGGAGGTCCTTGAAACCCTGGGACCCCTATAGGGCCTTGTGGCCCAGGTTCGCCTGGAGGGCCTGGCTTTCCCAGGGGGCCCTGGGGCCCAGGGAAGCCTGTCACTCCTGGTTTGCCCACTCCTGGAAGTCCGACAGGGCCGGGAGGGCCATGCATCCCTGGAGGACCCTTCAGGCCTGGCAGACCTGGCATCCCGAAGCCCTTCTCTCCTTTAGGACCCTGAAGGCCTGGAGGTCCTGGTGGTCCTTTGGGTCCTCGCTCACCTTTGGCACCTGGTTGCCCTGGTAACCCTGGCCCACCTGGCTTCCCAATGCCAGGAAGTCCGTGAGGCCCTGGAGGTCCTTGCGGTCCTGGGATCCCCATGGGTCCCATCTCCCCTTTGGGTCCAATTTCACCTTTGGCCCCGGGCATTCCCATGGCTCCTGGCTTTCCTGGCATTCCAGGCATACCTGGCTTTCCAATTCCTGGATATCCCTGTGGCCCTGGTTTTCCTTTGATTCCAGGTATCCCTTGACCTGGTAAACCAGGGGGCCCAGGTGGTCCTCTTGGGCCAGGCTCTCCACGGGGACCTTGCTCCCCCCGTAAACTGGCTAATGGTATTTCTGCTGGGAGAGGGGGGAGAGAGAGAGAGAAGGAGGGAGGGAGGGAGGGAGAGAGAGAGAGAGAGAGATTAATACTGATCATCCTTCACTTCAATCATTATTTAGTTCTGACACATTTGCCTATTACTTATCAAGAGGAAAGACTAGGAATAATGTGCTTGTGTTCCAGGACTGTATTATCAGTACTTAATGGACAATCAGGCTGATAATTTCTTTGTCATATTTGAGATACTGTTTTGGGAACTGATATCTGTGGCTGCTTTTATCAGTATTAGTTAAGTAAAACAGCTAAAAAGTAATGAAGAAACATTCTTCCTAGTACAAACTTGGAGATATTATGGTGTATTCACTATAAAGAGTTCAAAGAAGGACAAAGAAAAATCAAAGTTGCCTATAAGCCCACTACTCAGAGATAATCGCTTGACATTTATCTGTATTTCCATCTCATGTGTTCTATATTTATGTACATATGTATGTATATATGTGTGTGTGTGTATATATATATATTTGTGTGTGTGTGTGTGTGTGTGTGTATTTTAAACAATGTTGGAGCCATTTTTATTTTTTCCCTATTTAATGTTATACTCTATTTTTCTATGTCCTTGAATTTTAAATATAATATATGGAAAAATAATGTTTCCTCTTGTGCTGAAATATACTGTGATGTAGAGGATGATGGTCATTATCATGTAGACTCAGGGAAGAATAGAAGCATTTTATTTTTATTTTGTATGTGGTTTAATAACATCTTAAACAACAGTCCTCTAGAGTCAAATGGATGTGTTTTAATTTCTTTAATATGCTGTAGGATTTCCTAAGCCTCAAATATTAATTCTTCAATTTAATAAGTTACTTCTCACTTGCAAATTTGGTTTTTAAACAGGAGTAGTGAATAAGGTATTCTAGGATGATAAACAGTGCGGAAAAGGAGTGAAACTGGGATTAGGAGCAGGAAGCTCAGCTTCTCTTTCTGGCCTTGAAATGAGATCTTGACTGGGTCGCTTAAGCCATCAGCATCCCTACTTGCCTGTCTGTACAGCAAGAATAATACACCCACACTACAGGATTAGAAAATAGGTGTGAAAGGCGTTATGCTTTCTCGAATTGTTATCGAAATACAAAGCACATGTAATTATATTGATTATGCTATGCCTTGCAGAGAAACACAACTCTGGATCTCTCATGCTACTGGGAGTAAGGAATAACATAAAGAAATGAAATTCATGGTCCCAAAGTCTTACATTAACCATTAGTTGCATCTTAATCCTGACCATTGTATTTTTCACTGAGCTACTGTCAGGGAACAAAATAGAACCACGGAACTCATATATTTTCCAAATTCCTCAGTTGCAATCTAGTACCCATCTGAATAAGTACAGGAAGTTTCAAAATAGGCAGGCCATTCAAGAAAGGAAGGAAAACAAATGACTGAGATAATCCCCTAAGTGGAATATCAGCTCCTAAAGGGAAGAAAACTGGAAATACTTCTCTTACGCTAATAGGATTACTACTGTACAATTAGGGTGTGCTCTTGCTAAGCAGGAACCGTGTAGCTCCTATGTCAAGAGAGCGTCTGGGGCAGGGTCACATCACATTCATCAGGAATCCCTAATGTCTAGCACATGCCTGGAGTATGTTCTGTTCTTCCTTAGGTTTTGTTGAATGACCAACTGTAGCAACTCAAAGTTTTTATGGTACTTTAGTATTTATTTAGTACTTACCTTATGTCATAGACTCTCTCAATAATCCTACTTTAGAAGTGAAGAAATGTAGTTTCAAAGAGGTTAAATGACTAGGTTTCTCTCCTTTCTGGCTTCTAGACACTCAGGCCTATTAGCACCAAATCCAGTAGTTCCCCAGAAGCAGAGCTTCCTGCTTTTGCAGGGACCACTGGGAATGGCCTCCACCACCTCAAAGGGAATTGCTACTCTGATTGCAATCCCTTTCCAGCAAGTGCTAGGTTTCCTACATTTCTTATAAACCAACTGAGTTTATAAGAAAATGTCTCTCGGGAATTCCCTGATGGCCCAGTGGTTAAAACTCTGTGCTCTCACTGCCAAGGGCCCGGGTTCAATCCCTGGTCGGGGAACTAAGATTCCACAAGCCACGTGGTGTGGCCAAAAAAAAAAAAAAAAGACTTAAAAAAATTTTTTAAAAAGAAAATGTCTCTCACAGTGATAGGCATTTTGCTGGTGTTGAATAACTAATGAATATGCCTAGAAAGTAATGGAGAGATTTTCAGGTATCATCATCTCTAGGTAGGTATATAGTCTGTACTCTTCGGGCTCCTTCTGTAGATTTATTGATTGACATGTGTAACAACTTAATTAGAGCAGTCTTAAAAACACATTTATCTGGCACCTAGTTTACAAAGTGCTTTCATATGATTTTTTTAACACAGCAGGTTCTTATAAAATTGCTCTCCTAGTTCTGAAGACTGACATCACTTCTTTTTTTTTTCCACTGCTATATCCATTTGATGCTGCTGAAATAAAAAAGCACAACGTACAATAATTTTGTCTTTCTTCAAGACCTGAACTTTTCAAGGATAGAGTTTAGAACACAGTAGGCAGTTAGTGAATGTCAGTCACACATGCTAAAAGAAAAATGTCTAAAATTTAGCTCTCCCCACCCGCAGCGTATTGTTTAGGGGTTTGGAAAGCTGCTGTCTTACAGCAGAGCCGAAGTATGTTACCTTTGCCTTTCTTGGGTGCTGCTTCCTTGCCCATTCTTGGTGCCGGCTGAATTTCCTTCATATATTGGGGTAGATGTGGATACTCTTTGCCATACTGCATGTGGGGCAGCTCCTTGCCCATGTGAAGGCCATCTTTACCCAAAGGCATATGAGGTACTTGCTGGCCCAGGGGCTGGTATTGTGCAATTTGCGGTGGAATCTGAGGAATTTGAGGTGGCAGCGGCTTGATGCCATAGTAGGCACCAGCTTGGGTGAGCCGGACGGAACCCAGGGAAATGGTAAGCAGTACTCCCAGCAGCTGCAGACGGGCAGGTGGACCAGCCATCACCTGTGGAGGAAAGTACGCACCAACATGGTGAAAACCAGCAGGCCAGGTGACTGGAGTTTACTTAAAAAAAGAAGGGAGAAAAAAAGAGAAGGAATCATGGTCTTTATTAGCAGAACTTCATGAGTGGAAGACAGATGGAAGGGAAGATGTCACCTTTCAATAGAAAACAAACAGACAAAACCCAGGAGAGAGTAGGATCTATCAAATGAAGGCAGCTGATGGGATTGTAAGCTATGGGGAGACTGCTGGTTGTCCCTGAACATGAACTCTGCCCTCTTCCATAGTATTGGCACCCCTGACTTTCAGCTGGAACAGAGCAAGCCTAGAATGAAGACATTTCATTTAGAAGTGGCCACGTGACAAAGTTCTAGTCTGTTGCGTGTAGTTGTAATGGGTGCAACTTCCAAGAATGCTCCTTAAGGGGAGTGAGCATGTTCTTCCTCTTGCTTCTTCCCACTGGCTGGAATGTGGATATATATTACCCGGAAACAGGCCAAACACCATGAACCATGGAGTGAAAGCTGTGCATTGAGGATGGTAGAGCAACAAGCTAGAAGAAACCTGAGACTTGGTTCAACTTGGAGGCGCCATATATTGATATTCATCCTTAAGTTTGGAATTTGTTTATGCAAGAGAGAAAGATTTACCTTCTTTAAGCCATTGTTATTTTGGGTGCCATACATTTGCACTGAACTTAATCCTAACAGATAGAATAGATTCTCCAAAATGAAGCAAACTTAGTGGCAAGTCATACTTTGTTAGTAAGTGCTGAAATTCTATATTCTATTGTAAATGGAAACAGTTAATAATTTATAGGCTTTATGCCAGGGGCAGTAGTTTTTCATATGTCAGATGTCCTTTGGCTGCTTTGGTGTCATAAACGTATAAAGGTTAAAGAGCAAACAAGAACAGCAATAAAAACCGAAGATATCTTCTGAATTGGAAAGAAGGTACTTCATGTGACAGCCCCAAAATGTCATTAAAAAAAATCATAATTATGTACATACAAGGATACCATTTCTTTCTTCTAATTATGTACTATGAAGTCATTTGTTCAGAATTAGGTTAATTGGACCTGGAGATCAGTATAGTTTATCTTTGCAGTATTATGAAGAAAGGAGTTTACAAAGCAAATTTGTTGTGTAAATAAGATAGAGATGTTTACTCACAAGAATAAGCTGTTTTTAAGCCTTTTAGTAGCACCCTTTGCAAGTTAGTAATTAGTAGAATAAGTATAAATGAGGTTTATCTGTTTGTAAAAAACAGCTTGAGATGGGTGTTTGGAAACGCGCAGGGTTGAAGACCCAACATCCCAGGGAACTGCAGTTTTCACAAATTCCCGCTAGAGGGCAAGTGTGGTACACATCGACGTTTGCTCAATTACCCGGAGGTCCTAAAACTACACATAAGGCTTTGCTCCCACATCTTATAGAGGGACTTAACGAAAATCCGAATCCTAAATGGAGTGTCATCATAATGCTGCAGAGAGAGAGATGGGACATGGCGGGGTGGGGGGAGGGGGGAATTGGGGGGATGGAGAAAGAAGTGGCAAGTTTCTCACAATTTTTAATGTAAATGTCTTCTGGAAAACTTTGAGTAAACTTGAGTAAATAATTTAATTCAGTAACTAACTGAGTAAATAATTTAAGTTCCATTCTCCTAAGAGTTTGTTTTCTTTGCTTCTGCCTTACTTAATTCTGGATCATAGTTTTCCACTTCTTAGAAAATGTGGGTTGACTTTGCAACATCGTATTCAAGAGTAATGCCAAGAGTATGAACAGGCTACAGAAGAATTGGTTAATAAAAAGCACCTAAGAAAATATTTAGTAAAAATCTCCACCATGAAATTCACTGCATTACAATTTTTCTAAATATACTAACTAATCATTTTTTCCCCTTTGGGGTGAAAATGAAGAAACATCTGTCAGCAAAATGATTTATAAAACTTTCTCCATTTCATAAATCGGAGTAGTCTTCGAGAACTATTTGTTTCAAGTGTACTCTAAATGGGAGAAGGTAGAAAGCTGTTATTTTATGTCCTTATATAAATGATTAATTGTTATAAACCATTTGGAAAGAGCCACAAAATTAATATTGATTTATAGTCAATAGTCAAATTTATTTTAAATGGAAAAAGAACATCTGTTGTAGTTTATTGAGTACTTACGAGACACAATGAGAGACCCACCCAGGGATTACAAAGATGACTATAATATGGTCAATAGGCCCTGTCCTCAAGGAGCTTACACTTCTTTAGTAGGAGTGACAGATGTGTAAACTATTAATGAGTAGCAAAGAATATCGGGGGAAAAAGTAAATTTTCCTCTCACTTCTGTTCTTTAGTATCTAAAATCCTTTCCCTTTGAAGTAACAACATTTCCCATTTTCCTTCATATTTTCCCAGAGATATTCTCTGAATATGCACACCCATTTAAGACAAATTACAGCCTGTTCTATGCACCGCTGTTCCTTACTTTTTTTACTCATAAGACCAGAACTTCATCTTAATTTTGTGTATCTGAACAGATCCCTTCAACTTCTTTTCTTAAAAATAAGACTCAGTTGTTCTCTAAGCCCCATCTGTCTCTAACATTCAATGTCTAAGGCAGTCACAAGAGAGCTGACAGTGGTAATATCTGGTGATGTGTAGCCTGGGATTTAATTCTATCTTTGGAGGTTAATGAGTTTCACTATTAAACCCTGAACTTGGAGTGTTAATAGACAGCATGCTTGGTCCTTCACCCTTCCTTCAATTCAGTGGCTGTGTTGGATTTACTTAATAATCTTCAAACCAGGACAGTCTAATGAAACACTGGAAAATTGGAAGGGGGTGAAATGCTTGGAAGAAGACCAGTTGAATACCAAAGGCCCACTGGGATTCTGCTCTACAATTATTTCCTCTCATATGCTTGGCCTTTCTCTCCTGAAAACTACCTCTTTCAGTCTGCCATCTGCCATTTCTCTGGATCTTTATTTAAATAAACTTCATTCAGTTTTAGCTTGAATATTTATGTAGGGGCCCTGGTTAGAATTTACCACTTGACTTATCCTTACTCATTTCCCTCTTGTCCCTGAGGATATTTTTGGTGATCACAGTGGTGTGGAGAGTCTCCCCAAATCACTCAAAAGACCATCAGATTTGTGTAACACTGTACAAACACCTGGTGGGAAGAAGGAGCCTCAGAATTCCTGCTGGGGAGAAATGGTGGTAGTGGGTTTTCTTGCCTCTTTTTTCTTTTTGTAAGGATGTAGAACACAATAATGCTGTGAGTTCTCTTTGATGTGTTCTTGGGTTTCTATTTGATAACCGGTATGTGGTGTGTGTGTGTGCTTGAGTACATGTGAACATAAACATACATACTGTGTGTGAACACTGGATCTTTGCCAGCCAGGCTAGCTTAGTGATGGGTGTCATGTCATACAGGAAGCGCATTGTAGAAGAAACCAAAAGGCAGGAGTTGAGTTGTAGCTCTGCCATTCTCTATGTTTATGACTTTCTGCAAGTCCCTTATCTTCACTGAGCCTCAGTTTCCTTGCTTATAAAACAGAAATTATAATCTCTGACTCTCCCACAGTGCTGTTCAAGGGCACAAATGATACTATGAATTCTTTGTAAGCCGAAAAGCACTCCTCGCATTTGTTATTATTAATGGAGTGTGACCAAAAAGACAAATCAAAACCAACTGAAATGTCAAAGACTTTCAAAGAAGGATACTAGCCAAAGTAAATGTGAGGTTAACTGCAATAATGATAAACCTAACATGAATAAAACAATAATGGCCATTAAAATGTACTTGTTAAAAATGGCAAAAAAAAACCCAGCTGAACCAAGGCAGTTATTCATTCTGGGGTCAGAGTTGCCAGTCCTAATCATTTTGAACAGCCCTAAATGGTTTCCTATATTTGGGCAGGGCTGCAGAGAGTTTCAGTTTCCTCATGTGATCTGTAATGTATATAACAGAGTAATGTGATATATATTATTTTAGACACTCCTCAGCATTTTATTTGTATGTTGATCCTCAAGAGATTTTGGCTTACTGTCTGAAAGAATGTTTAAGTATTTAAACCTTCAATCCTTGCCCTAAATCCAAATTTCCCTTTCACATGGGACAGATTTCCCTTTCCCTTTCCCAGCATGTCTGTATTTGTTTATGTGTGTGCATGTGTGTCCATGTTGTATGTGGTGTGGACAAGCCTCTCTCATCTGCTGCCGGGTGGCCCTCCTCTGTGCCCCCTACTTGCCCCCTCACACAGAGTTTGTAGTTTCTCAAGGCTTCAGATTTACCACACCTAAAACAAGGGAAAGTCATGCAGTATCCCACTCCTCCAATATTCACCAGAATTGTTTTCTTGGCTTTTCCATGCCTCTCAAAGAAAATTCTCTCCCGATTGATTGCTTTTCTCGGGGAAATTCATTCACTAGATACAGATATTTATGGTATACCTACTAACTGTTACAAACTGTTCTGGGGATTAGACAAAGAGAGGTGAATTAGAGAGGTAAGTCCCTGATCTCATTGAACTCACATTCTAGTGTGGGAAGACATGTAATTAACAAGTTAAAAATAAATTTTGTAATCTCAGATTTAAGTGCTGTGAAGAAAATAAAGCAGGGGAAAGGGCTTGAAAATGGCTTGGGGTGGCAGATGCTGTTTTGGAAGGATGGTGGGGGAAGACCTCTCTGAGGAAGTAAATTTTGGATAGAGGTGCGAAGGTTGAAAGGTTTATTTATCTCTCTTAAGACACAATACCGGAAAAAAGAAAGAGTCTTATTAATGACAATGGTAGCTGTATGTGCCATTCATTAATGTAAACCCCTGTTTCAAGACTCTATTCCTCATCTATGTCAGTCCTCATTTTGACCTCTTTTTTCATGCTATTCTTTTTTTTCTGGAGGATTCTTATTCTTTTTAAACCCCTCTCCATATTTCAACCCTACTGTATTGGTTTGCTGGGGCTGCAATAAAAAAGTACCCCAGACTGAGTGGCTCAAACAACAGAAATTTATTTCCTCACAATTCTGGAAGCTAGAAGTCCAAGATAAAGGTATTGGTAGGGTGGGTTTCTTCTGAGGCCTCTCTCCTTGGCTTGTAGATGGCCATCTACTCCCTGCGTCTTCACATGGTCTTTCCTCTGCATGTCTGTGTCCTAATCTCCTCTTCTTATAAGGACACCAGTCATATTAGATTAGGGCCTACCCTTAATTTCCTCCTTAAAGACCCTATCTCCAAATGCAGTCACATTCTGAAGTACGGGGAATTGGGACTCCAACATATGATTTGGGGGGACACAACTCAGCCCATAACACCTACCATTCCTCCAGACCAACTCAATTCCTACCTCTTCTGTAAAGTCTTCCCTACCTACCTCCTCAAACATCATTATTCTGCTAGTACTACTGAAAGTTTAACACAAAGTTAAATATAATTCTAATCAACCTTATGTTTTTTTCCTATTGTTTTTTGTCCATTAGACCTCACCATAATCGTAAGTTTCCTGAGAACCAGGAAAATGTGTGATATTCTTTTGACTTCCTCAACATTTATTGATGAACCCTTACAGTCAAAACTTGCAGTGTTGGTAAGGGCTTTAGAAATATCAAATTCAGCCTCATTCCCCATTTGGAATCCTTCCTACAACAGTTGTTGACAGAAGGCCTTCATATTTCCTACCTGAATATTAATAATGATGGAAACATTCATAAGGCAACTTATGACCTTCTTGTGCAGCTTCTGTTGCTATTTTTATTATCTGAGCAGCTTGTAGGGGAGACCCACTTTTTTGATTCATAAATGGCAGTGCACATGTAGGTTACTTTTAGTGGGAGGTGGGGAAGGGGGTATTAAGAAATATATCCCCCAACTTGGCTAAGGCAAAAGATAGATGGTCACATGATCTTTTATTGCCATGCAAGTAAGCCCACCTTAGGGTCATCGAACTAGGGATATGTAACTTTGTTGCATGATTTATTAGTATTACAGGACATTAACAACTCTATAAACTATGTTGATTAACCCCACTCAGGTTACGGTTTTATTGCCCTTTAGAATGTTAACCAGTTTTGTATCAAACTTAGCATTATCTCAGCATACTTTATCTGCTCATTACAATGAAAAACCCAGATTTTTAGTATTTTATTTCAAATTGACTTTGTCATCATTTAAAACTTTGACATGTTCACTTACAAATGAGAATTGTGTTTTTAACATTTTGAGGATTATGCTTTGATGGGGACACAAACTAAATAAAATCATAAATGTACGGTGTGTTGGATGATAGGGAGAAAAACAAAGGAGAGGGTGGGTAAGGATGTTGAGGTGGTGCTCTTTGAAACCCACTTTACTGTAGAAACTGAGCCTTCTGCGTTTGGATGGGCTGGCACCTGGGTTTTAAAGGAAGATAGAAACAACTCTAAAAAATAGAGGGTATGGAAAGTTGGCCTTCTGGGGGATTCCGGAGGAGATTAAGTGTGATTGCTGTGTGGCAAAGGTCAGAGAAAAGATCTCCAATGGAGGAGCAGTCAAGAAGGGAAAAAGTCTTTTCAATTGAACTTTTTGTGTTTATAATAGGATACATATTATAAATTCCCTCCTTCATTTCCTCAGAGATGAAGAAACTCTAACTCTTCTGATGATACCTTCAGAAAACCTAATTCTTTGGGGGGAATGGATTTTTTTGGGGTAGGTAGAAGAATGGTTTAGTGCTGTTCCATATTAGCATTGGGCAAAATCAGTGACTGTATTTAGAAAACCAGAACCAGAGGATGGCTAGGGGAGGAAAGGCAATAAACATCAAAGTTATAATAATATTAGCAACGTTTTTGAGCACTTACTTTATGCCAGCACCATGAACATACTTCAAATACATATGATTAATCCTTTGTCCACTTACTAGGTCTTTTATTTTTATTTTTTTTAACACTAAACTCTCTCAAATGATATCTCCCCATCCTGTATTTATACAGTTGATTATTTTACTGAAATTCAAGACTGTTCCATTCCAAGTTAGAAATTTTAAATTCTTATTTGAAAAGACAAACATCATACAATATCACTTATTTGTAGAATCTAAAAACTGATACAAATAAGCTTATTTACAAAACAGAAATAGACTCACAGACATAGAAATCAAACTTATGGCTACCAAAGGGGAAAGGGGGGGAGGGGATAAATTAGGAGTTTGGGATTAAAATATACACACGACTATACATAAAACAGATAACCAACAAGGGCCTACTGTATAGCACAGGGAACTATGCTAAATATCGTGTAATAACCTATAATGGAAAAGAATCTGAAAAAGAATATATATATAAATATATATGTTACATGTGTAAATTTTATATGTATATAAACTGAATCACTTTGTTGTATCCCTGAAACTAACACAACATTGTAAATCAACTATATTTCAATAAAAATTTTTAAAAAGTAATTCTCATTTGATTATTGTTAGGAGATATCATCAATACATTAGATAACAAGGCACAGATCTAATTATACATCCACTTTTCTCCATCTTGTCCTCCAAATTCCAAGGCTGCCTTTTTCGTTGAAATAAAGAATTTCCCTGTATATAGGAGAAGATCCTGGACTGGATCCCTTACTTTTTGCTTCGTGGACTAGGGACACAAGCTTGGAAGGTATTAAGGAAGTCAAGGTGAATATGCTGAGATGGATCCCAAAGAAATTAAACCATCAGATATTAATCAATCCAGTGAAGGCAGTGGGCAAAAATATCCAATAAGCATTCATTAGTTTTAGTCAGTCTACCCAATTACACCTATTAGGACTGATCCATGTATAAAACTGAACTTGAACATGTGCTTCACTGATGAATCCTGAATTTTGCTATAGTTAAGAGGAGCGAACAGCCCCACCACCTAGCTATGGGCAGAGCATGACCTCTTGGGACCTACAGAACTTGAGACGTCAATTAGGTTGTGCCCTTGGCTCTATGGGCCACCCACATAACCCCTCTGAAATGGATGGCCAACTGCCACATTCCAAAAGTTCTCCAGAAGAGGAGATTTCACAACATTCCCTGGTAACCAATTGCAGGATTCACAGACCTACATTTCCTAATATCTAATCTGAATCTTTCTTGCTGAAATTTAAGCTCATTTCCTCTTTTCTATTCTCAGAGGAGGTGCAAAACATCTGGAGAATATTTTTCTTAAAATAATAGTTCACATACTTGAAGTCTGCAATTAACTCCTTTTGTTTCTCTGACTGGAATCATGTCAGCTGCCAAAGAGTTTATAAAACACTTGAGAGAATCCCTAAAAGGGAAGTTCTAAAGTGAAACCCTTTTTTCGTTTTTAGCTTTTCTTCCCATAATATGAAGGCATCATTGTTTGCAGAGCACAGAGCACCTAAATGCTGGTTCTGACCTAAGCAAGTCACCTACTCTGAGTGGGCATCAGTTTCCTCATCTGCAGAACAGGGACATTGGCTAAATGACCTCAAGGTCCCCTCTAGTTCTAAAACTCTATGGTAGCTGTGAACATGAACAACAAATCCACACTTCATGGACAAATGATTTCATGAATGTACATGCTTAAGCCTTTTGGACGTCATCTCACACTTCCGGTTACTTTTCAGCATTTCACTCCCCCCACCTTCTACAGGTGGAGATGGAGGGAGAAGGGTCTGAACAGCCCCCCTGCAAGTATCCCTCTGATGAAAGAAGCTGTATCTGACAAGAAACCAAAGAAAGAACCTAAATAAGAAATAAAATTTACAGACAAAAACGTGATTTATAACCTCTTTTATACCATATTCAAAGATTGACTAAAAATTGAAGCTTATTGAGAAATCTTTAAAAAGTGGCTACAAATGATAAAACCTCCCTACAATGTATAGGCTCAAAATGTCCCCCAGAGTCATTCAGCAAGTATCGATGCATGCCTCCTGTCATAGGAATGACAAATGAATACAAAGTATGCGCCTTGGGAAGGCGAAGTAGGAAGTGAATAGGATGATGCAGTCGTTTTTAGGAGCTATAATGTTCATTTTTAAAGAAAAATGGAAGATCCAAAATTTAGAGGCAGCTCTATAGTAAAGCAGGCAAAGATGAGGGCTCCTCAAGAATAAGGCCCTCCCCATTCCATGGGCCCAGCGATGTGCAGCAAGGCAAATTCCTTCCTGGTGTGACCGAGAAAGGCTGGAGAGAACTCTACCATTCACATGAGCATCTTTCTGCCTTCTTTGCACTACTACAGCTTATGTAAATGACACAATGTAAAATAACGGTGTTTTCAGGCCTCTGCAAGGGAGAGACGTGTGAGGAAGTCTCATCTAATGTAAATCACTGAACTGGACATTGTAAAAATATATGTTTAGAGCAACTAACTATAATGTATTTTGTAAAATATAAATATTATGGACATGGAAGTATAGACTTCCAGTTATAAGACAAATAAGTGCTCGGGATGTAATGCACAACATGATAAATGCAATTAACACTGCTATATAGTATCTATGAAAAGTCGTTAAGAGAGTAAATCCTAAGAGTTCTCATCACAAGGAAAACAATCTTTTCTCTTTCCTTTGTTTTGTATCTATAGGAGAAAATGAATGTTCACTCAGCTTCTTGTGGTCATCATTTCATGATGCATGTAAGTCACATCATTACGCTGTACACCTTAAATTTATACAGTGCCATATGTCAGTTATATCTCGATAAAAGTGGAAGGAAAAAAATATATAAATTTCATGGAAAATTTGTTCACTGCAAACACTTTTATTTAATCCTGAACTCTGTGCAGACCAGTGGGATTACAAGTGAATTTCAACCAAACAGAATTCAGCCATTTCCTTGTCATATGCATAGTTGAAATTTGGTAGTTGTGGTAGAAGTTGTTCTTAGTAAATAACATGAATGAATTGAATAAAGTAAAATGATAAAATCACACTCATTCCCAAAATATCTAAGGTTGCAGAGACTAGAAAGTTTAAACCAAGTTAGGTAAAAAGACAAAAGCACATAACTTGTTTCCTGAATGACCTTTATCCAGGTCCTGAACTTGAAGAACTTGGGGTCCTAGGGTAGCCTCTAGATGTGGGAGGGAGTCATACGGAGGAGGAGATGGCCTGCCTTTGGACTCCAACTTTTCCTGAGGAAGGCTGTCATATTAGAAGCTCTTGCCTTTTCTACTTTTCTGCAATTCTCTGTGTCTTCTAGATGCTTCACTATTGCTCAGCATCTTACCCAAGAAAAGTTGAGAGATTAGGTGACACTCAAATGAGTTAGTTCTGGTCAAAGTTTTGAAAATTGAGAAAGTTGAAATATAAAGTACAGCAGGCCCAGTTCCCAGCCAGCCTGGGCACTTCCTGGAAGCAGGATGGAGAGCCCTTTGCCACCAGGGATGTTTCTCCCAATATTTTCCTACGATAGTGGCAAGGAAGGACTGAAAAGCACAGGAAGGTCTCTTTTCTCTGTCCCATTCTGATTGGCACTTAGTATTTACTCTATCAGTATATCCAGAAGATTAAGCAAGCAAGACAACTTCCTGTGCTAGCATTTTCTTCTAATTAGCTGGCTATTATGGCGGGTAGACTCTTCATTTTGGTTTTTTTTTTTTTTTTTTTTTGCTGTACGTGGGCCTCTCACTGTTGTGGCCTCTCCCGTTGTGGAGCACAGGCTCCGGACGCACAGGCTCAGCGGCCATGGCTCACGGGCCCAGCCACTCTGCGGCATGTGGGATCCTCCCGGACCAGGACACGAACCCGTGTCCCCTGCACCGGCAGGCGGACTCTCAACCACTGCGCCACCAGGGAAGCCCCATTTTGGTATTTTTATAGGAAACTGTGAAACAAACCAAAATTCCCTAAACCAAGCAAGAAATCCTAGCCTTTTCCATCTTCCATAATACTAAGATATTTATTAATGAAATTACTGTATGGATGCATATGTGTCTGCGGATTGAAAGGCGAGAGGTAGAGGACACGAGGCTGCCAACTGACTTTTTCTTCACTTTTGAACTGGTGATTTGGGGGATTCAGGTGTTGAAGTTTTATTTAGCTAAGATTACTTTGAGCCACATAACCTTGAATGACTTAATGTTAAAAGTCAAGCTCTAGAGTTTCTATCACACATGGGCAAAATATTAAATCAACAGCACTTGGAAATAAAAATAATTAATAAATTTCCTCCATAATTGCTCTCCCCTCCCCCTGCCCACACACAATAATATGGCTAATCTCCAGTCAGAACAGCAATCCTACTAAAGTTACAACATGTACCCCTGAAAATTTCTGAATTATATAAGAACTAAAAAGAAAATCTCAACAATTTCTTGGTCAGTAAAAATGTGAATTTGTTCTTTCTCTGTTGCACGGTTTAAGAGTAGCAGAGATCATTCCACAGGACTGTTCCCAAAAATGAATTTAAATACAAAAAAAATTGAGCTCTCAAGCTGGGGCTAAGCCTAAAATGCCAAGTTGTGATAAACTGTCAGCCACAGAGAGGGCAGTCTGTAAATCCACCACTTTTCAACCACAGCTCCATATAGATAATTAGCCCGTGTGGTAACATCCTGCCCTTTGAACACAGGCAAAGCACTGAAAGCAACCAAACCACAGCTATCTTGGTATTGGAAGTTCTGCTTCTTTCAGGGGTGGAATTTATTTTGAGGGAGAAAGAGATGGATGTGCTGTCTGGGAGGAGAATCATAAGGCTTTCACAGTTAATCCACTGAACATTTTTCAGAGAAAATGGAAGTGGAGAAAGGAAAGGACAAAGAATTATGTAATAAATGCCAGTTCTTGGAGATGCCTAAGTGAAGGAGGCTGGGAGTGTGGAAGAGACTTTCCTTTTTTTCAGCAAACCTTGCTACAGGGTACAAAGAATTCACAAAAATGAGGAAATGCACTGATAACCATGCTTTATAAATGCTATTTCTTAGGACTTAGTGGGGATAGGAAACTGATTTGGAGATGAGAGACCTGGGGTATATGTAGCTACCTCTCTGTCATGATATACTCCTGTGCTTTTCAGGACCTCCTCTTCCTAAACTATGAGGGGAATGAATTAAAGGGGGAAAGAGCCTAAATACCTGAAGGAAGCAGAGAGACCGGGGAGTGAGTGGAGTCGGCTGGCCAGAGTTTGCAGTGAACTAGGGAGCACTACCCTATCCAAGGGGGTGGTAGTTGAACTACTCACTTGTTTGCCTGGTTTGGGCAGGTTTTCCAATTTTTCAAGAGAAGCCACACACTGGGAGATTTTGTGAAACCTCTTCATCATGACACTTGGGGTTGATTTCTTTAAAAATAGTGTCTGGTAGAAAAAACAAATGCCTCCCTGCGGGCAGAATCCAACATTTAGGCTGCTGGGTGCCTTGGTATCAGATGGTTTCTAACATCTCTCTTGCGCTAAAACACTCTAGGGGGAATTCCCCTGACTTTATTTGCTTAAATTTCTAACTAACTCCTGGCATTGTTTCTCTCTACTGTGTCAGTTGATTCGTTTAATTATTAAATTCAACAATCTTATATGGAATTTTTAGGCACTACTATGTTAGTGGCTGGCTATATTTAAAAATAAGTGAAAAACAAGGACATACTCTCAAGAAGTTTCCAGTCAACTATTGAAAGTTAGATCTTAATCTGGTGTAAGTGCTTCAATAAAGACAAAACAGACTTTAACCTGGACGGGGTGTGTGGGTGGCAGGTTGGTGAGACACAAGGTCCTTGAGGGACAGCGTTAGAACTAAGGTTTGAAGAATAAATGGTAATTGCTCAGCAGAGTAAGGAGGGAAGTGGAGGGTGTTATCTAGAAGCAGACATTGGCAGCTACAACAGTTAAAGGGGCAGCTGTAGGGGATAATGGTTAAGAGCAGCAACTCCGAGCTAACCTGCCTGCATTAAATCCTGATTCTATCATGTACTAGGTCTGTGATCTCAGACCTAGTTAAGGTTAAGTTACTTAACCTCTCTGTGCTTCCATTTCCTCAAGATAAGTTGGGGATGATGGTAACATTGTCTGTCTTGTGAAGTTATGGAGGATGTGAAGGGAATTAATACAGGTAAAATGCTGAGAACAGTGCTTAGATATAGTAAGCACTGTATAGGTCGGTGTTAGCTGTTATTTAAAGAGGGAGAAGGGGCTTCCCTGGTGACACAGTGGTTGAGAGTCCGCCTGCCGATGCAGGGGACACAGGTTCGTGCCCCGGTCCGGGAGGATCCCACATGCCGCGGAGCGGCTGGGCCCGTGAGCCATGGCCGCTGAGCCTGCGCGTCCAGAGCCTGTGCTCCGCAACGGGAGAGGCCACAACAGTGAGAGGCCCGCGTACCGCAAAAAAAAAAAAAAAAAAAAGAGGGAGAAGGAGGATGAGGAGAAGCAGTAGCAGTAGAGGGGATTATGGGCACCTATTCCACCACACTTAATTGCAGTCCTGTTTTTGAAGAATTTGAAAGATAATGATTTTTTGTCTTCACTTTGCTCCAGACCTATTATGAAAACTAGGCTGCCGAATTGTCCCCTTGCCTGAGATACCAAAGACAGGTCAGGTATAGATAGTTCCTACTAGGTGGGTAACAAGTGTAGCATCTGAGTTCCCACCCCTCAGCCCTTGCCCCACCTGCTTGTCACACGCGAGCACTCGGTTCAAATGCTCCATCTTGTCTCCCTCCCCTTTCCGTAGAGAGCTGGCCACTGCAGCCTGTCTTTGTATTGACTGCGAAGGGCTTTGGCTTTAACATTTAGAGAACCAAAGACATTTCTAGGCGGTGATGGCAGCAGGTTGGCCTTGTGGGAGCGGCTGCAGGACTTCAGCTATATTTTACTGTTGAAGGAAGTAAGATCCACGAGTAATAATAGCTATACTTTTAGGTCAGAAAAATAATCAGCTTAAGATCACTTTTTTAGAAGCTTGATCTTTTCGTACTATTTTCAGGAACTTGAGGAATAATAATATTGGATAGTTCACATTTATTTAGTGTTTACCATATTCCAAGACTTGCGTCTGACAGATTCATGTCCCCCTCCCCCCCACCATAGACCCTTGCTTAATTCAAAACTACATTGAGTTTTGTATCTGAAAAAACACAGACTCAATTCAACATATGCTTCTTTTATAGTAAGTGCAAAGTAGTAACCTCAAATCCAAAATACCAAATAAATCCCAAATATTTTTTAGCCACAAGCATTTATTTAAATAGAACATATTAATTTTCCCCCAAGTGAAGCAAATTTGTAATGTATTTTATTTTGAACAATGGTCATAAAATCTACCACTGGCTATGGGGGGCGGGAAGTTCCATATACGAACTCTCTCAAGTGTCTGGAGCCCTGGGGTCAGACCTTTATCTTTGGGAATTCTCTGCACCTGGTTCATAACTGTATACAAAATAGGCTTTATAATTACTTGTTGGACAAACATTGGGTTGGCCAAAAAGTTCGTTTGGGTTTTTCGTAACATTGCACAGAAAGACCCAAACGAACTTTTTGGCCAAGCCAATAAATGAATGGCACCATATTTTTATCCCGTCTTCTCCCGCCTTTTCTAAATGTTTAAATAAGATCTTGGGTGGTGGGAAGGCTGAGAGAGCATTACGGTTTCTGAATACTGGATCAACGTGCCTCTTCTCTCTGTCCACGGTTTTCATTCTCACTCCTGATTTTGTGTTCTAGTGTCCCCTGCCAACTCACAAGAAGGAAAAATCCTACGTATTAGCCTTGCTTCCTTAGAAATCGAGTGCTCTTTTTGCTTTAAAAATAACAAACTTTGTAAAGACAGGGAAGAGTTGACTGAAGGTAACATAATCTTGAGATTGGTGATAATTGTCATTCATCACAGGATGCTTGTAATAGTCTCTATGGCTGCTCTAAAGGTCTTAGACTTGGCCTGAGCTGAATGACAGTATCACGGAGGCATTTTTCTAAATCCCCAGTCTTAATATTCAATTTAGGACTCTAGACCTCAAGTGGAAAATCTCTGAAGTTCTCACCCTCCATAAAGGTAATCTCTGAGACTCCATTTCCTTGTTTGTAAAACCGAGAGTGTCAGATTAAATGATCCTCAATGTTCCTTTCAAGTCTAAAAACTCACTGTCCTTGGCTCTACCCAGTCTAGTCCTTTTTTGTTCTGTCCTAATTATGCCAGACACTGGAAAGAGTCAGGCAATAGGCTGTGGAATCAAGTATTACCATGAAATTGGATGGAGGGTGAGAAGGAGGAGGGCAGATGAACATGTGATGATTTCATACTCATGTGAACTCTTCAACAACACTTTGCAGAGTCCCACGATTCTTTTCTCTGTGATTGCCTGTTTTGTGGGCCACATCCTTGCCATGAATTTCTGTCTCCTCACTGTGGAAACCAGCCAAGGACACATTACAGACCACCTGCTCACTTTCTTACACAAGATGACTCCCCAGACTTATTTTCTTTGCTTTCTCCTCCTGCTGGTTTATGGCTTTCCCTTATGTAGCAATAAAACTCTTGGAGAGTCCTCTTAGGGATGAATTAATGCCACTTAAGTATAGTTCCATTAGCTGCCCTTTGATGGTTCTGCTTAAAAATAAAGGGGGAGTTGGGGCAGCTTGGTTCTTATTGAAATTTTCCTTCCCTTTGCTTTAGTATTACCACCGCTCTGAAACTCTTAGTTACACTCCAAGGGAGCTTTGCTAACAATAAAAAAGTGTCTGGGAAATACTGTCAGAAGGCAAACTCACCATCTTTCAGTATTTTTTTCCCCATTGGAAAGGTATTTACATTATAAAGAGGCCCAGCCTGGCTTGGGCTTGTATTCCTTTATATATTCCTTGTATTCCTTTAAATATTCAAATTTATAAATAATAAATAGAAAGTATGTCTGAATTCCAGAAAGCAAAGCACTATCTTGTTCTCCACCCTAATAGCAAACAGATTAAGGATTGGGTGTCATGATCCCATTTCAGCTTTGTGTAGTCTACAATTTATTTTTACTTTCCCCACGTTTTGTTTTATATTTTATTAATTCACCTGAATCTTATACTTAATCTGTGTCTGCTCTGGAACAGAACATCCTATGGGGTTCAATTTCCCCTTTTCACAGTCCTAGGCCTGAGAGTTGGAAAACAGGAGTGTCTGTCCTGAGCTCGACACTTGCCTCTGTGTGGCCTTGGGTAAGCCATTCGGCTTTTCTAGGCTTCTAGCTTCTCTGCTGTAAGAGTAATAGAATCTGGATATTGAGGGGAAATAAAATCTCCAAAGAGATGGGGTTTCGGCTACTGTCATGGAAATTACCATTAAAATAAAATATTTTCATTTTTTTCCTTCTTTTGTTTGCTTGAGAAGCGAAGCTGACCGGATAACATGCAGTGAGGATGTTGGGGTAGTGTCACCATGACCCATGACCAATTTCACTGAGCTTATTACCACATACCACTTTAATTTTCTTATTTATCCCATTCAACAAACATTTTGTGAACCACCGTGCTAGGAACCATGAAGAATTCAAGCACAACTAAGATGTCACTTCCACCTCAGTGGCAACCCAAGGCAAAGACAAAGTCTGAAAAAAATGCAAAGAAACTGGTCTTGCTTCCTGTTTTGATCCCGCTTCCTGTTTATCCCCTTTTCTCTTATACTTGCTTCTTCCCTTTCCCTTGTCCTTTCCCAACTCTATCCCTAATTCCTTTTCTCTTTTCCAGGTTTCTGATTCCTACCTGGTGTTTACAACCTCATTAGCCCATTTTGAACCTGAGTCTGAATAAAAGCCAATGTCTTCAAGGGCCAGAGTGGGACACATGAACCAAATCATTTTTCTTCTTCACTGGATTCAAGGGCAGGGTCTTTATAAGCAAGGAGGAAATGCCATGTGGGATGACTAGGGTGGTGTTAAAAAGCACCCATCCCTACCTGGTACCAAAATACCTCCTCCATAGGTCTGCTAAGTGCCCACAATTTCTGTTAAAGTTCCAGAACCTGGGAAAGCTAATACATTCCAGAGGTTTTTAATGACAAATGACTGATCTGTAATGTAGAACAGGGCCCAACGCACTGGGACTCAGGCAATTGAGAAGAATGGGGCCTGGGACAGTTAAGGGGCTCTGGGTGCGTTGACCTGGCTGGGAATCGGTAGATAGTAAGATGGAGGTACAAGGTAATAGGTATCTTAGGGAAGTCAGAGGCATGAGGTGGAGGCATGAAGCTTAGCCTTGCCACAAAGAATCTCTAGCAGCTCCTGGGGAGAAGGGCTGGTCATGATGGCATGATGAATTTTTGTCTACCACATCCCCACTGAGAGGCAAGAGCTCATGTATTCAAGAAGGGTCCCCTCCAGTAAAGCTCCATGGAGATTGACTATAGCCCAGCCCTAACGTGCTTGAGATGAACAATCTTGGTCATTTGCAAGACTCAGACCCCAGCCCTCCCTTGCCCCATCATGCCAGGGGAGGGACCAGTGCTTCTCAAACATGCACATGGATGGGGCAAATCCTGCCACCAGCTCACTGCATTATTTATCTGGAGGTGCAAGGCTAGCACCCCATCTCCCAGATAGGAGAGGTGCTAGTGCTCCCCTCAGTCACAATTGATGAGTATCCAGGAAGGGGATTGGAGCCAAAGTTCTGCCACGTTGTCGAGCTATTTGATCTCAGCCTCTGATCACACCAGAGGAAGGGCTGGTGCTTCCCTAGTCACACAGTTTAAAAGCCTCACAGGCCAAGGGGAAGCTTCCTCTCCTGGAGTCTGACTTCCAAGCCTGCTGGATCTTTGTGCATGACCCTGCCTGGAATGTGCCAAGGACAAGGGGGAACCCTCACACCTGCTACTGCTCCTCCCTCTGTAAAATTTCCCTATAAACACTACTTGGTCAATTGCCTTTGTTTGTACAACAACCTCCAGATCCTCCCCCGGTGCTCCACTTGGGGGTTGGAATTCTAAGATATAAGGAAGGCAGAGAAATGCTTTCATCCATTAATTACTTAATTCATTGATCCATCCATTCAACAGTGTTCAGTGCTTAGCAAGTGCCAGGTGCTGTAGACACAACACTGAGTGGAGAATGAGGTCCCTGTCCTGGAATGACTCATCGTCTAGAGGGGTTGGCCAGCTGAGCAGTTGACTGCTCAGACTTCTTCCCTGGGTCAGTTTCCATCTCAGTGAAATTAGTCACAGGGAAACATTCAACTCCTGTTCATGTGTGTTGGGCTGACCAACTCACTTGGAGGATAATTGCCAGCGTTTTTACAATCTCATGCTGGCTTCCCTCCATCTTCCAGTGTGTGATTGGGCTTTTTCTGCACTCTAGTCCTTGATGTGTATCCACAAAAAACAAACTTATTTTAATATCAGTCTCAACAAGACTTGCAAAGAATGCCAATGGAAGACATTGCATAGCGAACATAACTTTTGAATTATCTCTATGAGCATCTGGCCTTATACAGACGCATATTTAAAAAATAATGAGTTATCCATGAGAAGTCTGAGTCAGGCAAAGAATTCCTAAACCTACATATTATTTAGCATATAATAATATATTTTGAATTTTTTTAGAGTAATCTGATTCTCACTGCTGAACTCTACTTGTTCCAGCTGCTACCAAAATCAAATGATAAAACATTTTCACAAACATGTGAAGAAAATTCCTTTTTATATATGTTTATCATCTACCCACCTACCTATTTATCTTCCAATCTATCATTTCTCTCTCCATCCACCTGTAGTTTTCGATGTGGACATAGTGGTACAGAGACACAAAGGCTGGCTATTTGCTTGGTTCTGAGTTCTGACTGGGTAGAGAAATGGGTATTTCCAGGACCTGTTAAAGGAACTTTTGGATTGAACATAAAAAGTGTAATTGTGGGGCTTCCCTGGTGGCGCAGTGGTTGAGAGTCCGCCTGCTGATGCAGGGGACACAGGTTCATACCCCGGTCCGGGAAGATCCCACATGCTGCGGAGCGGCTGGGCCCATGAGCCATGGCCGCTGAGCCTGCGCATCCGGAGCCTGTGCTCCACAACGGGAGAGGCCACAACAGTGAGAGGCCCACATAGCGCAAAAATAAAATTAAAAATAAATACATAAATAAATGTAATTGTGTATTACAATTTACATGAGAATTTTCCTTTAAAGAGCTCAAGTTACTATAAAGTTAATTTAAAATAAAGATCCTCAAAATAAAGATCTTTTGCGACTAGAAATTATAATAGGTAGCCTGAATTTTAATTTACTTTGTGTCCTGTCAGATTCATGAAACATACAGGTATAGACAACAATCAGAGCAGAAACAATATACTAAAGTTCAGCAGAATCCTGTTAGAGGAGGGTTTGACTCGCTCCTGGCTACCACTGACCTTAACATCTGGAATAGTCTCACTGTGAAATGGAAACCAGACATTATTCTTTGCTGCGACACTGGCACTACCAGGGGTTAATTGAAGTCTTGTCATCAATTCATCGAACACATATTTTGTAATGGCTGAGAATGTTTTAGGCACTGCCAATTCTATTATTAATAAAAATATTAAGAGTAAGAAAACTTGAATAAATGTTTACCAAGTGCCAGACACTGTGCTAGGTGCTTTACATAAATTATCCCATTTAATACAGTCCCAACAACTATGGAAGGCAGGTGCTCTTATACTCATTTTGCAGGCATGGAAATGAGTGCCCAAAGAAGCAGAGTGTGTGTGTGTGTGTGTGTGTGTGTGTGTGTGTGTGTGTGATATATATATATATATACACATATATGTATATATATGTGTCTATATATGTATAGACACATATATGTATATATATGTGTCTATATATGTATAGACACATATGTGTATATATTTATATGTATATATATAATCTTTTGTATCTTGGCTTTTGTAAATAAGACTGATAGGAGCTTCCCTGGTGACGCAGTGGTTGAGAGTCCGCCTGCTAATGCAGGGGACACAGGTTCGAGCCCTGGTCTGGGAGGATCCCACATGCCACGGAGCAACTAGGCCCGTGAGCCACAACTACTGAGCCTGCGCGTCTGGAACCTGTGCTCCGCAACAAGAGAGGCCGCAATAGTGAGAGGCCCGCGCACCGCAATGAAGAGTGGCCCCCGCTTGCCACAACTAGAGAAAGCCCTCACGCAGAAACGAAGACCCAACACAGCAAAAATAAAATAAAATTAATTAATAAACTCCTACCCCCAACATCAAAAAAAAAAAAAGACTGATAGTACATTTCTTTTTAACTGCTGAATACCACAGTTTATTTATCAATGTTCTCCTTTTAGAAAAAAATTTTATTTTATATTGGAATATACTTGATTTACAATGTTGTGCTAGTTTCAGATGTACAGCACTGTGATTTAACTATACATATACATATATCTATCTATTCTTTTTCAGATTCTTCTCCCATATAGGTTGTTACAGAGTTCAGTGTGCTCCTTTTAAAACCACATTTTTGACTTTCCAAACTTCTCCCTTGACTTAAACTGCAAATGGACTCTGCTAGCAACAACCAGGTAATTTAAGAAACCAGTGTTGGAGGGTATTCATGACTGACAATGGCGTCATTGGGTTACTCTTCCTGGATAAGACATTTGTCTTTTAATAAAGTTCCCATCACCTCAAGGAGGAATCTGTGATGAGGAAGTCCAGGAGTGTGAGGATCACTAGGGAGATCTTTGGGGGCAAGGTGGCCTCTTGGTGCCTCTTGGATCACACCAGAAGGGCACCTCATCCCCAGAGAGGGGGCAAGCTAAGATTCCTTGAACACCAGCCTAATGCCACACTTTGGACCATTAGCACCTTCATAGTTAGCATGCTGGGATTCATGACTGGAAAACACAGAAGAGGACCTGGCTCACTCTCCACTGTGCAGGATTAACATAAATCACAAACCCAGCTTGATGAGCTAGGAAGGTTACAGCTCAAATATGCCTGTTTTGTAGGATGCACACTAGGCTGAAGGAGTGTTAATTTCAAATAGAGTTTACTTTGCCTGGTATCTGTTTGTTCAGAATTTATTAAAGGATGCTTTTTTTTTTTGCCTCACCTGGGTAATGATGGTCATTATGGACTCCTGAGCTACTGAATGTTTCTGAACGGCTCAATCATTACATTTAGCCTAGTGATGCTGAAACTATACTTCTAGTTAGAATTAGTGTATTATGTTATAATTATTTTAAAGTTGATGATCACTGTATGTATAATGTGAGAAAGGAATTCTTCTTCTGACTCCATTTAACCTTATTAGAGTGTGATTCTATAAATATTATCATTGAAAAAAATGAAAATCAGAGCACAGTACTCTTCTGCTGAAATCCCTCCAATGTCTTCCTATTATTCTTTGCATAAAATCCAAACTCCCTTCACTGCTTTCAGACCTTGATCTCATCTGGTCCCTGCCTGTCCCTCATTCCACCTCTACCTCTTGATTAAGGGCCAGACACGCTGACCTCCTCTATTCATTGAATTCACCAATTTGCTTCTGCCAGGGCCTATGCACAAGCTGTTCCTTCTGCCTGAATGGTCTTTTCCCAACTCTGCACATGGCTAGCTCCTTTTCGTGTCATGCAAGTCTCAGCTAAATGCCGTCCCCCAGAAAAGCTTTCCTTGACCACTCTGACTGAGGCAATGTTCAAATCTGGTCATTCTCTCTCACACTGCCGCATTCATAACATTTCTCAATAACTGAAATTATCTTACTCATTTATTATATTCATTGTCTATTCCTCCTGCTATGTCTGTAAAGTTTGTGAGAGAAGGAACCTGGCCTGTCTCATTCAACATGCTGTTTCCCAGCGGCTGGCACGTAGTTCGTGCTCAATAAAAATCTGGAGAATGACTAATTGAATGGATGATACCATGGATGGTAATCATCGTTCTCAGGGTATGGTTCTGTGTCTTGTGAGTGTGTGTTCCTGCATGTGTACACCTCTTGGGGGAAGCACTTTGCTGTTCTCTCTTTTGTTGTCACCTCTGCTACCAGGTAGCACATGGCAGTACATTGGCTACTTTAATTTCTTTATTCCCTAGGGCTTAGCGCAACATTTGGCACATAGTAGTTATTTCATGTTGTCGAGTGAATGGATAAGTTTGTAGGCAATGTGACGAATCACTTTACAAAACAGCCTATGCCATGTTGGCATATAATCCAGCATCATGAGCATTGGTCTCTAGTGAAGCTGAAGTCTCACTAGCCTTCCAAAGTCCCTGCTGACTCATTCTCCTTCTCCAGTGAGCCTAGGAATGGAGGGCAGCCTGCCAAGGAGGCAGATAGCAGGATGGCTGCCCTTACTGAGAAGCCTTGTCGATCCAGCTTCCCTGGCAAAATGATGGCAGTCTACGTCAGGGGTTAGCCCCATGGTTCTACGTTCTGGGAAGTTTTGGAAGAATAGGATAAAGACTGACAGTTATTGAATGCCCACCATGTGCTAGGCAGTATGTTAGGTGCTAGACATATATCATCTTAATCGTGACAACACTACTGTGAAGAGTTGCTTTTATCTTTTAAAATAGGTGAGGAGCCAGAGATTCAGAATATTGAGTTACTTGCCCAACTTTACATAGGCGATCTTGGCAGAACTAGGATTGCAACTTCTTTCTGACTCCAAATGCTGCACCCTTTGTATCACAGGCACCGTAAAAACAACCAAATAGCAACAAAGTCCCCTCCTGCACGATTCATTTGGGTTAATAAAGCCCTCTTCTGAAATGCAAATGCTCTCGGATAGAGTTATCCAATTAAGTTATTCACATATCTGTGTTAATAGATTTGAGAAGATGAACTTTTACCTATCCTCTAACAGAAGTCATTATCCTATGAGAAGGTACAGGTTGGAATGGAGGGCTGGAGAATTTCTGAGAGGGTGACCCCTCAGGGAGGAGCAGACGTGGGTGGGATGAGAGTCTCTGGGCAATGAGAAGGGAAAGGGTGGTGGTCTGAGGACTATGTCAAACTGGGTCTACCTGACATTTTGTATCGTGTATCTGGAAGGCAGTTTACTGGGAAGTCTGACTGGTAGGCTGACTGGAGGATGGTAAGTGTGAGACAAAGCATGGCAGGGTGGTTACATGTATGGGATCTAAACCAGATGCTTAGGGTTAAATTCTCCCTCTGCCACTCACGGTCTGGGTGACCTTGGGCAAGTTACTTACCTCTCTGCACCTGCCACTCTTTACCTATAAAAAATGGTGATAACTAGTGTTATATATTACACTTGGGTGTTGTAAAGAGTAAGTGAAGTTTTCCCGTATACAGTGCTCTGACCAGTGCCTGGAGTTAGTGATTCATCAATGTCAGCCCTTGGTGTGCAACTGCCCATGCCACCTGAAGGCCTCACTCTGCCATCAGCTGATTTTAAACTGTGAGTCTCATGTGGTCATTTTAGTACGTGTAGAATCAGACCAGATGGTTTGGTGCTTGATGGTGGGGACAACTGGGGTTAAAAAAAAAAAAAAAAAAAAAGTCTCTTTTGGAGCTGCTTAGCTCTCTAGAGTTTGGGTTTGTGGGGTTCCTTATATCCAGGAATGTAGTACCTTTCTGGCTAAAATTTGCCCTTGCAACTCTACTGTTAATTTACCTTAATGTCACCAATTACTTTTTCAGTTTGAGAAAAGGAAAAATTTCAACTATTTGAAATAATAATAAGAGTTAATCTCATTTGAGATGAAATTAGTTATGTGCCAACTTCAATCAAATTTTAGTTATGTGCAGACAAGTTTCCATTGTATCTTACAAATTATGACAATTTCCTTATATCACAATCAAGAGGAGAATGGGGCAACCTTCCTTTCACAGATCCTGGAATTTGAAATTATTCTAGTGTTGGTTTCTCACACTGATTCTGAGATATATGTCTTATTATTATCATTAATATTATCTTGCTTCTAGCTCCTTTGTTTTGGGACATCTGCTTTGTCTTTTGCAGTAACTTGCACTTCCATACTTTGCACGTTGTGATTCGAGATGCAGTGGCAGGATGCATTATACATTGATCTGCTTTTTGATAATCAACTTAAATGGTGATGATGGGCTGCAATGTATTTGGGTTGGAGCAAAACGTTCATCCTAATGAAATGTAACTTTATGAAAGAAACGCTCCTAATCCTCTCAAGGACTGAGCCAGATCATCACAGGTAAATGGGAGGTATTTGAGGTTTCTTTTCTTCTTTCTTTCTCTTTTTTTTTCCCCCCCAAAAAAACATGTTGGGTCCACCAACTGTTACCAAGAGCATTATTAAAAATCATGTCAGCTCAGAGTTATCGCTGTTTCTGAAGAAAATATAAATGTATTTATTTTTAAATCTGGACATATGAAGTTTTAAAAATATTGTTGTAAAGTTCTCCTGGCTACTTTTCCTTAGCTCTTTTCCAAGTTTTGGGCTGGAGAAACTGAAAAATGTCTCTGTGCCAAAGTTAAATATTAAATGAAAACCTTGTGTCTGAGGAGCTCCAGGATTTATAAACTGTGGCAAAATTGGTAAGATCTCAAATCGCCAGAGAAAGAAATTTCTAAAGGGAATGGGGTTGCATTGTAAATGGTGTCAGTTCTGAGCTGTGGGATAAAACCCACAGGGAAAAGATAGACCATGGCTCATTTTAGGCTTGGAGGAGGCACCATCTCTTTGAAGTTATCAAGGTCCTTACTTATTGTTGAGCTAGTACACAAAAAATATTTGAAAGAGTTAAAGAAGTTAGTACTTTACACAAATGTGCAATGTGATATCATAAGAAAGTCTCCCTCCCTAAGAAGACATCATCTTTAACTATCAGTAGCACTGGCTTCCTAAAGTCAAATCCAGTTATTATGGTGAATATTAATTTTAGTAGTACCATATTTTTCCTCAAGATTTATTATCTTCTGTCTCAAGGAAAACACTAGGGAAAATTGAATTATCCATGAAAGATTATACAATGAACCAGGCATATAAAAGTTTAGTTTTCATTTCTTAGTTAATTCTCGTGATAATTTGCTTCCCAGTGATTGGTCGAGATGTTTGAGTTTCAGTTCTTCCTTCCCAAGTGTATTGCAGTGACTGGGGGCCATGTACTGAGAGGGGCCTTCAAGGCAGAGAGAGCCTGTGGGCAGGGGATTCTGAACCACCTGGATTTGGATCCTGGCTCTGCCACTTACCAGCTGTGTAACTGAGGAATCTCCATTTCTTAGTCTGGAAAGTGGGAATAATAATTCTTATTGAGATCATAGTAGATAATAACTGTCTTATAGTGACTTGGTAAGTAGCAGAAACTCAAAAGAGGGTAGCTGTCATGATAAGCATTTATAGCTTTGCATTCTTGCTATTGCCATAGTTCATAATATCCAATAGGATATTAATATATCTTTTATCAACCAATTATGGTATCTTAGGCACATCCATAAATAAAACCATCCTTAAAAGAAATAATCTGTCCTGGGTTTGTTGAGCTAACATCTGATATTTACATATGCTTGTATTGAATTGTGTTTGAAACACCTTCCTGAAACAAAAATGTAATTTTGATGTTTCTGAGTAGGCATCAGAAGAGAAATCTGTTGTGTTGGATTGAGGATATTAAGGTATTGAGGATATCTAGAAGAAATAAAATGAGATATTAATATATTAAGGAAAAACTGTAAGAGGACAATGAGACTGTGTGGAGAAATATACAAAAGAAATAAGAGGAAACTATGAAATGTTAACATTCTTAGACTGGAAGCCAAGAACATGGATACAACCAAAAGGAGCTAAAGGAACAACTGAACATTACTCTGGTTACTTTGCCAGCAGGAACCCCTGCCTTATGCTAATGATATTACAATGAGAAGCCCACATGCCAATGAAGTAAACAGTAACTAGAAGTAGTACCATGAGTGCTCCAAGCTTCACTGTGAAGAATGGCCTGGGGAGGAGTCCGGAAAGAGTTCCTACAGCAAAGGTTAAGATCATGAAGGAAGGAATTTAGACTCCAAAAAGGATTTAAACTGGTGTGTATGCTTTGGAACATTTTGGATATGCAGTCCTGCTGTAATTTCCTCTGGCTTCATTGCATAAACAAAAAAACACATGCTTTAGGGTTCCCATTGAACTATCTGTCCCACTAGATACCCTTTGCTGAATGGACGTGATGTTGGTCTGGGACTTGTGCAGTTTATTCTGTTGGTGTTTGTTGGTGTGACTTTGATCAATTGTGGCAGACTACAGCTAAGATTGTGGTCCCTGCTTCTCAAATTCTTAGAAGGGTGAAGCCTGCTAAGAGTAGGGAGGAAGTTAGTGAGTCAGCTGATTCTGTGAGAGCCAAGACCTTGTCTCTGAACCATATTTTCATGACATAACTTATTATGTTGCTTACACTTGGTGGCTAATGCAGCAGGTATTATATTCTATTATTTCTGGTTTTATTTTGTTAACTATTATTATCAATAACTGTTCTGTTAATCATAAAGAAAAAAATATGGTTAACTACTTTATCAATCCCTAAAAATACAACTATTTTATGTGCTGAAAGAAACCATATTTGTTCTTAAATTATGGGATGGTTTGGCATGACAGCTAACATTCATGGAGAATTTACTATTTGCCAGGCAGTACTGAAAACATTTTATATTAATTCATTTAACCACCTTGTGTTGATTAACTTATTTAATCCTCAGAAAATTCCCCCTGATACAGAAACTATTATCATAATCACTCCTATTTACCTGTGAGGAAACTGGGGCATAAAGAGTTTAACAAGTAAAAAGCCCCACAGACAGTAAGTAGCTGGATTGGGATTTGAACTCAGGGAGGCTGCCTCCAGGGTCTAGGCACTTAACTATTATACCATATCACCTCTTTGAATAGGAATTTTGAATATAGAATAGACTTTGGAACATACATAAACTTTCCACATTAATGCCCGCCCACAATGGTTGAATTTGGAATTTTTATGCAAATGTTATTCTGCTCTTTATATTCATTGAGCCTCCAGATTAAAACTGAGGGTTATTGAAGAATATGGCAAAACTTTATTTATTTAAAAAATTCTGAACACCTCTTATATGTAAGGTACTCTAATAAGAACTGAAAATAAAGAAAAGTAAGACAAAACCCCTAATCTTTTGTGAACCTTAAAGACGAGAATAAATAAATTTTCAATATACAAAGTTCCTCTTTAAAAAAAAAGTCCCAATAGCTGTTGAGAGAATTTGGGGCTGTTATGGTTTCCTTGAACTCCTTTTTTTTTTTTTTTTTAATGATGCAGTATTCAACAATTTATCTTAAAAATGACTTTAATAATTTTAGCATCAGTAAAAAAACCACTGCTAATACACAAATTGAAAAGGGCTTAATACCAAGTCCTTAGTTCCACATTGCACTTCATGGTGACAACTACTGGAAGCTTTTCTCATCCCACAGCAAACAGAAAGTCCCAGGTCAGCCAACAAGACACCCACTCTTCCAGGTCAAACCTCCAACTACTAGGGGCAAATACATGGTTGCTTGGTGAAGCAGGGCTGAGCAGAGGGTGAGCAATAGCTGAGCTGGCCAGTCCCTGGGTGGTAGACCATCCCAAGAAGTAGCAGAATGTGTTGCTAGTGCACAGACTCTAGTACCAGTGTTCAAATCCCAGCTCTGAATCTTATTACCTACATGACCTTGGGCAAGGCTTATCTTTTTTCCAAAATCTTTTTAGCCTCACTTTCCTCCTCTATAAAATGAAGATAATAATAATAGCTACTTTGTAGGGCTTTTGTGCAGATTAAATAAGTAAATATAGGTAAAGCTCTTAGAATAACATCTAGCACAGAGAAGTGCGATATAAGTATTAGCTGTTTTTATTGTTGTTATCATTACTGACAGAGGCAGGAGTGGATCCAGGGCATTAGACAGGAGGGAGAATCACAGTCTACCTCACTTGAAACAAATGTAAACCCAAGGAACCCACTCTTCCCTCCCTCCCATCTCCCAGAGTACATTTCTCCGGCTCTTACTTGTTTCATATTCTAAGGAAATTTATGACAATGAAATATGTACTTATACTCCCTCCTTTTAATTAAGTTATTTCCATGTTAGATAATAATCCATTGTTAATGATGTCTCCTTTTGAATACTTAACAGATTCTGTTTCTTCATTGGCTTTGGACCATGGAAACTGGAGCAGGAAATCAGATGACTGTACTTGCAATTCAAAGAGCAAACTGAATAATCCTCAGTGAAACTGAGGTGGAGATGCCTTGCCTTATGAGAAACCATGGATCTTGAGCCTCTAGTTCTAAATATCCTTCTGAGATGTCTTTCGCTGTTACTTGGAAATGATGGATAAAACATGTCCAGTATAAGGTTGATTCTTATTTAGCCGTTACAATAAAAGGGACATTAAGTCCAAGTACTACCTGGATCAGGCCAAGAGGGGCCTCTGCTCTGACCTTCCTGAAGCTGTGCCTTCTCCACCTGCCATGGGGTGAGGATCCCAGGGATTGTGCTGTCCAGAGCCTACTTTCTTCTAGACCATGCTCGGGTACACATACCCTAGAATTCTCTAACCGGATGATCTTGAGTTCTTTCTAGTGACTTCACAGCCTTCTTCTCAGGGCTCAGCCTCCTGAGATGGACTGTCCCCCTGGGGTGTACACCTCTGGGTCCAACATGGAGCCAGGGAGCAACTGTTTGTTAGTGGTTGTGAATGGGGTTGGCTGTGCAGGTGGCGTCTTCACATGCCTGGTTGTGAAACCTCTTGTGGTCCATGGCTGAGCTGGAGGTGGGAACAAATGAGCCAGGGGTAGGCTGGCCTCCCTGCGCCTCTGCATTCCTGTGCAGCACTTCAAGGAATCTGAGAATTCCAAATCTGAATGTGGCCTTTCAGGTTGCTATGAATGTATATTTGCCAAGGCAGAGGATAAAACAGAAGCTATTTAACAGTTTGTTAGCTTGACCCACAACTTTATATATATATATATATATATATATATATATATATTTCTTTTTAATGTGGACCATTTTATTTATTTATTTATTTTTAAACTTTATTTTTGGCTGCATTGGATCTTCATTGCTGCACGCAGGCTTTCTCTAGTTGTGGTGAGCGGGGGCTACTCTTCGATGCGGTGCGCAGGCTTCTCATTGCAGTGGCTTCTCTTGTTGCGGAGCACGGGCTCTAGGCGTGCGGGCTTCAGTAGTTGTGGCACGCGGGCTCAGTAGTTGTGGCTCACGGGCTCTAGAGCGCAGGCTCAGTAGTTGTGGCACACGGGCTTAGTTGCTCCGTGGCATGTGGGATCTTCCTGGACCAGGGCTTGAACCCATGTCCCCTGCATTGGCAGGTGGATTCTTAACCACTGTGCCACCAGGGAAGCCTAATGTGGACCATTTTAAAAGTCTTTATTGAATTTGTTACAAAATTGCTTCTGTTTTACGTTTTGGTTTTTCCGCCATGAGGCTCTTAGCTCCCCGACCGGGGATCAAAAGCGCACTCCCTGCATTGGAAGGCGAAGTCTTAACCAGTGGACCGCCAGGGAAGTCCTGATCCATAACTTTTAAATACTTAAATGTATGGTATAAGGGCCTCCACTTGTACTTTGCCCAAAGCATCACAAATGTTAGCAGTGGGCCTGATTAACATGGATACACATAAAAAATTCCATGCTAAAATGTCCATGATTTTCTTTGCTGACACAGAAGCGCCCAAGAAACAGAGCAGACTGTTCAAAAGCAAAAGCCGAGGAGAACTAACAAAATACCAGGGATGGCTATCCATTACCATTTTTATTCTTTTTTTTTTTATCTTGCAAATGAGATTTCTGGAAAGGGAAATATGATCATAATTAATAAATCAAAACCAATAATGGGACGGTTTCATTGGAAGAAAAAGCAGAATAAAGCAGAGGGAAAATCCCCAGACATCAGTTGTACCAAACATGGTATGTATCTGCTCTCTGTCAGCCAAAGCTTGGTGTCAGAAAATTATTGCTGGGATATTTGGAATCCTTAATTCCAGGAAACCTGGGGGCTTCTGGGCAGCATATGTGAAGTTAAGAGGCAAGAAATATTTCATCTTCTGTGAAAGTCACAAGAACAAAGAACAAGGTATTAGCAAGCTAGTGACTAGGTGTGGCCAAGTGAGTCTGTTTTCTTCTTTTCATGTTTCTTATGTTTTCTCTAAATGTCTGAAGCCAAAGCTTTTTGGAGAAGGAGAGTCCATCTTCCTTCTCCCCTCTGAATTCCTGGGGGAAGGTTGCCTGTGCCTACTTGGCGTGGTGGTGTTTCTGGCGTGCACACAGTTGCCAACCACTCCTGACTCATCTTCAACACAGGCTGCTCATTTATTCCTGGGCCACATGGAGGACTAGCAAAAGCTAGTGTAGAAGAAACTTAGTCTTAGATTCTTTCCATTTAGATTTCAATCCTGAGGACCACCTGGGGACTCCTTTGATGAGCCTCTTCATTTACAGTCATTGTGGCCTCTGGCAAATCACTGAATCTCAAGAAGCCTCAGTTTCTTAAGTGTATCATGAGAATAATGACAACCTACCTTAGAGGATCATTGTGAAAATTGCCAAAAAAGTGCCTAGTTTACCATAGATGCTTCCTAAAATGTTTTGGAGCCTCTTCCAAATAATGTAGTATTTTAAAATTGGTCTACATTTATATCAGACACATTGTTTCTTTTTGTATTTAAATACAACTCTTACGTAAATAAAATTTAAATTATTATCTAAATAAATTCAAATTATTATTTAAATACACTTCTACCTGTACCCCTCCTGGAGTTTATTCCGTCACTGTCTCTACATACATGTCTGGGGTATAGTTCTAGAGCATAGGTCTAGGAGAAAGGCCAAAATGAAACTAGAGGATGTCGTTTGATTATTTTCTGCCTGTCTTCCAAGGAACTCCTGAGTTAAAAATTCATCTGGCTCCCATTTCCTGCAGAATTTTGCTTATTTGAAATGTTCAAGAAATCAACTGATCCGACTTCAAACAGACTAGGTTCTGCTGGCCTTGGAAAAGCCCAGACCCCTGTTTGTGTCACTCCCAAGCCTGGACTTCACAAGCAGCCAGTTCCTTTCATACCTTAGTAGAGGACTTCTTTTTGGCTGTGTACTCTCTGTGCTGAGCCAAGTGTCAGGCTGGGAATTGAGGCAATAAATCTTTGTGAGTCTTCATATTTGGAATTTCTCCTGTTGCTTCTGATAAGGAAATGACAGAGTCTCTCAGCTCTGTGCATGAACCTCAGAGAAATTTGTAATCCAAATCATGTTTTGATCACAAAATGGAAACAAAAAGTGCTAAACCTGGCTTTGAGTTAACCCAGATGGTGTTGAAGGCCTGGGTAGTGGACAAGGAAATTACCTTTGTTGATTGAACAAGCAAAATTTAAAAATGAAAACAAATTTCTCTCTATCTTTTTAAAAGTTCTTATTAAATCTTTCTCAATGGGTGGGGTGGATGGCAGCAAGATTCTTGCGAGGTGAAGGTCTTTGCAAAGAATCTTCACCTTCTTGTAGCACGAAGAGACCTCACTGTCGGTTGCATGACCCCCTCTGCCCCTTCCCACAGTTACTTTTGTACTTCCAAGTTTCATACTAAGCCTCAAAGACTGACTGAAGTGAGTATGATTTGTGATCAGCAATTTCTCAAAAATGGAAAGATTTTTCCATAATCTATCCACATTCTCTGAGATGACTAATGAAGCCAGCCCAGGTCTGGCTAACTCCCTGAGTGATCATAGCAAAAAGATATTCTCAAAATACAACAAGAAAAACTTTTTTCTTAAATGTTTCTAGTTGATTTTGAATATGTTCTATCCAACAGCATCCCTGACAACATTCATTTCTGGCATTTCAGTGCAAGTGGTAAAAATGACTTGGAACAAAAAGCTCCATTCAGCAGCAATCCCTTGGCCCTAGCTATTGTTTGCCTGAGACCCACTACCATAAATGAAGAGGGGGAGGTTGATTTGATCATCCATGGTCAGAATCCTGCTGGAGTTTGGTTGGCACTGATATGACATCAACTAGCTAGTGGCCTTTTTCAAAGGACCCGTGGTTTTGAGCTATATGATGTGAGAAACCCATTTAAAATGAGTTTCTTTCTCTCTCCTGAGTCTACATTCAGTTCCTGATTTTGATTTTGTTGGCACAGGGTGAAATGGTCAATGATCCTGACACATTCACCATTTGGAGTGAACTAGTCTACCCATTCTTCTTACTACTGATAGGGATGAATAGCGTAGTTATACAGGTAGTTGTAGAAGTCCCAGTAGGAGACTATAGATAGAGAGGGAAACCTAGGAAACTTTGGGAGACCACTGTAAGTTAATGATCGCTCAAGAAAGCTATTGGAACGTAGTGGAACAAAGCAGCCTTGCTTAACTATAAAGCCATAAATAAAAGCACGAGATATGCCCCAGGCCATTAGGTGGAAGAAAAATGTCACCACCCTTCTACTGATTTGAATAAGCGCTATGATAATCCTAGTTTGACCTCATAGGGTCAGACACTCTCCTGCCTGATACGAAGGAGGAACTAGTGATGTAAGCCTCATGTCTACTCGAAGAAGGCAGTCTTTTCCCTTCCCCCTTTCCTTTGACTATAAAATTGTAGCCCACTTAATCCTCAGGTCAGAGCTCCTTTGCCTGCCCGCTTGTGTCTCTTACAAGCATCCTACGTTAATAAATCTACTTCTTGCCTATCACTTTGCCTCTTGCTGAATTCCTTCTGTGCTGAGACACAAAGAACCTGAGCCTCAGTAAGTCCAGACACAGATGAGTGATTCTAATTAAAGGACTGTGGGTTCAAGCCCCAATCTGGGTTTAGGCTGGGTTCGAGTCCCGGTACGGGGGTTCAAGTCCAAATCTGAGGTGCAATCTGAGGTGCACGGTATCACTATTGAAGCAATCAGCTTGAGTTTCATTGATTTAACTAGCTCTTTTGGTGTCATGTAGGTACAGCTTTTTAAACTAGTAAAGCAGGGATTATGTGGCTAATAAAAACATTGGTTAATCTAAAAATCATGTACATTTAATCTTGGAATATGTTTTTTACTTATGTTTGAACATGGGTGTGTCTGATGTCCTAAGAATTCATTTCAAAGAAAATATTGCTGCCCTAGAGTGAAAAATCTTCCAGACTTTCCATTTTAACCCTTACTTGGTTCTCCCTTTTTCTCATGTTCAGTCTCTGACTTGGGACAAGGTAGATCAGGAAAGCAGCTTCAGGACATTTCTGGGTTAGAAGTCTTTCTTTCACTTTTTTATACTTATCATAATAAACTTTGGAAGTTCTGAGAGAATGAAGAAATTATATAGCAAACACAACTTCTTTACTTTGCATTTACTATGCGTTTTTAACATACATTCAGTTAAATATTTAAATATTTCCTTGGTGTCTATTGTGAGTCAGGCATTAAAGATACAGTGACAAATAAGACTTGCAAGATTTCTATTCTCATGGAGCTTAAATTTTAGAGAAGCGAGTCAGACAAAAAAACCAAACCAGATAACTTTAGAGGCAAATACTGTAAAGAAAAGGAACAGGATCTGGCGATGGGATGGGTGTAAAACTGATGCTACTTTACATTTGAATGTAACAAAGGAACAGTCAGGTGACACTTCGGACAGTTTGGGAGCAGAGTGCCCAGCAAGTGCCAAGGCTAATAATAGTCCTTTATTATGAGGATTAAATGAGTTAATATGTGTAGAGTGCTTACAACAGTCCCTGGCATCCATCAGTGCTCACTGCTTTTCATTCTTTAAATAGTCTTTGAGTATCTACCAGGTAGCCTTAGTGCTAGGTGCAGGGAATTAGAGCTGGAGACAGTCCTGACTTTAGGGACCTTGCTCCAGACTCCAGGGCAGTGATTCTCAATGTGTGGTGTGCAGAATACCTGCATCTTACTCATTGGCCTTCCTTGTTCCCAATCTCCTTCCCCACGGAGTCTGACTAGATAGGCTTGGGAAGTGGACCCCAAACCCAAATTTTCTACAAGCTTGCTCCAGTTGATGGTTAGGCCCTCTAAAGTTTGAGAACTATGACCCTACTGCATAGATTGTGACTCATTGGTTCTCTTCAATACGATACATGTTACAGCATCAAATATGAGCAATTGCCCCAGTGTAAGGAGTACTTCATAGTGCTCGAGAGTAGCTCTGCCTACTCTCCGGAGCCATAAATATCATGGGATTATGTTTCACAGTTAACATCCTGTAATCCCTAGACCTAATTTTTTTTGTTGATCTTGAGCTGGCTGGGGATGTTGTGTGTTTTGGATTAACCTGCTTTTGGCCATGGTTTGGAAGGTTTGCCTGACACTCTTAAGTGTCTTTTAAAACCTGCCAAAGGAAGAAAAAGCCTTTTACCTTTTAGGAAGAATGTGCCAACCAATGTTTGCCAAAGGCTCTTGTATCCTGGAAGAAATTCTATTAGTAAGTAGATTAGCCTAACTGAAATTCCTCCCCTGGGCTCCTCCCCATACCTATTTTTAAAGTATAATGTCACCAAAAAGGGAGATGGGAAAGATTTATTTTCTCTCCTCTTAGCTTTCTAATAGAATGTATCCTATTCATTTTCTCACTTTAGAATGACTTATACACATTTCTAAAAGGTCTTAGAGTCAAGGATCTCAAAGAACATTGGATACAAGAACAGATTCATGCTGATCCACTTGAGGCTGAGTGATAACAGCCTCTAAAATCCAGACCAGATTCCGGGCAAGCCTATGCCTTAGATATGTGACGCTTCTGTTTTCTCATCAAATACTTTCCTAAAAGGATGTTTCCTTTTTTGTTTCGTATTTTTCTCTCTTTACTAGCTTCAATCCTTAGCTACTCAATAGCTACGGCCAGATAGAATGAGAGCAATGGAAAAAAGACTGCCCTTGAGCTTGAGGTCAGAACTGGTAAGGGTGAATGAATTAATGTAAAAAATATATATTATTTTTAAGAAGACCGAACAGATGTAAATTTAAGGCAAATTAGAATCATAGCATCTTAGAACTGAGTGGGTGGTCAAAAGAAATCAAATTTTGTGGTTGCCAGCGTGTCAATTATTCAATTTTTTGTTTAACTCTTCAGATGCCCCCTTGACAAAGACTATGAAGACTGGGTGAAATATGTAGGCTACATAAAAACTGGTGAAACTCAAGATAAAGATCTGTTAATGCTCAGTCAGTGCCAATGAATGTTATAAATATGCAGGGCAATGAGAACCCAGTGCTGACACCAGAGAAAAAGAGTGCATTATACAAGAGCTGCTCCCCCTGAAAGAAAATTTTCTCTTGTAATTTTTATTAGACTTCAGCTGACAATATGGCTTTTTACCTAAAAACAATTAGAAAGAGAAGATTCCTTTCTACTTTCTATTTTTTCCTTTGACTTAGCAATTTATTCCATCTTTTCTCCATTCATTCAACAAAGATTTGCTGAGTGCTAACTGTATGCCAGGTACAGTTCTAATTGCTGGGGACACAGCAATAAAGAAGATGGAAAGGTCCCTGTCTTTATATGCCATTAGAATTTCATGTCTTCATCTATAAAAAATCGTAGCTAATTAGTATCCATCAAACAAGCTAAAATGTTGAAAAGGAGGCATTCTCTGAAAAAGGGGGACCTGACAAAGGAACCACATTTCCTTGGAATTTTGTGTCCCTTCAATTTTCTCTACATATAAGTAAAATAATTCCTGTATCCATTTTAAAAATACTGTTTACTTAGTTTTAGTTCTATCCATATTTACGGCGATTTTGGCTAAGTCTCTGTACACCCAAAGGGTTTTCTTGCTCTTAGCAATCATATATGGGTGATGTGATGATGGCACTGTCCCCAGATCTTTGCGGCCACACTCAGTACAACACAGCTGCCTGAAAGTTCAAGACTCTGGTTCCCACAAAAGAGCCACTGGCTCACAAACCAAGCACATTTCTTCCCTGTTTCCACTGTAACATTCTTTCCCAAGAGTATAAATCTCAGGCTGGTATTTAACATTCCTTTGAACTGAGCCATGGACTTTTACCTTACTTCTTGAAAGAGTGGAGAGCTAGGCTTCCATTATGCATATTTATAAACATGTCCTAGACAGAAGGCATGATTTTATAATTCTCCAGTCATGGGTCTTTGAAACTATATTACAAAAGAATATTTCGAAACATCACACTGGATCAGGCTGATTGTCTGGTTCAGAATTCTATCTCAGAGTGGGATTCCACATGGTGGTGGAATATCACTGTTGCTAAACATGGCTCAACCTTTAAAAGGTGGTGACATATCCCAAATCCTCTTGAATTAAAAACTCCTTTCACTTTAAAAAATTAATTCTGAAATGAAATTAACTAACAGGATTAGAGGATTATAAGTTTTAAAAAACTAATTCTACCCCAGGCTCCCCTATTTTGGAAAATGATATTACCACTTATGTATCTGGTTGCTCAGGCTCAAAGTTTAGGATATGTTCCTTTTTTGTTTTTTTTGCAGCAAAAATTCTGAGACCTTATATAGTCCTTTTAAAATTTAATATTTATTTTGAACAATGCATAATATTTTGAATTTAAGTTTTGAGGAAAGTTATGGTTATATGACATTGTGTAGATCACAAAGAATAATGTTGAAGACTAATCCTATTTCCCTAAAAAATAGTTTCTCAAAGTTACTGCGGTTTTTAAAGTCTGACCTTACTTGGACAGCAAGTCTTTCCTCCTTCCTCCCTCCCTCCCTCCCTCCCTCCCTCCCTTCTTTCATGGTAGGAACAGATAACGTAAGATCTACCCTCTTAAGTTTTTAAAGGTATAGTACAGTATCATTAACCATAAACAGAATGTCCTTCAGCAGATCTTATTCATCTCGCGTAACTGACACTTTTATACCCACTGAACAGCACATCCCCATTTCCCCTGCCCCCAGCCCCTGACAACCACCATTCTATTCCTGTTTGTATGAGTTTGACTATTTTATTTTATTTATTTTTTTGTGGTACGCGGGCCTCTCACTGTTGCGGCCTCTCCCGTTGCGGAGCTCAGGCTCTGGACGCGCAGGCTCAGCGGCCATGGCTCACGGGCCTAGCCGCTCCACGGCATGTGGGATCTTCCCGGGCCAGGCACGAACCCGTGTCCCCTGCATCGGCAGGTGGACTCTCAACCACTGCGCCACCAGGGAAGCCCGAGTTTGATTAAATACTGAGGAAACATTTTTCATATCAGCAAGTTTTAGGATCTCTCTATAAAAACGTAACCTGAGTCACTATTATTTAGGTACCATCACCTTATTTTGAGGATCTTTATTTTAAAAATAACTTTATAGAAACTTGAGCTCTTTGAAGGAAAATTCTCATGTAAATTGTAATACATAATTACATTCTATGTGTTCAATCCAAAAGATCCTTTAATAGGTGCTGGAAATACCCATTTTTCTGCTCAGTCAGAGCTCAGCACCAAGCAAGTAACCAACCTTTGTGTTTCTGTACCACTAGTATTTTGGTTTGATAACCATCCTGTAGTGTTTGGTTTATTGAGGTTAGAAATGGTATGGTAACTGAGAAGTCTTAGATTAAAGAGTTAAAAGGCTTAGCAGTGAGCAGGTTTTTAAATCCAAGGAAATCTGATAAAAGAAGTCTGGAGTGAGGGGGGTTGGACCTCAATCCACCAGCAAAGATTCGACTTTTCTGCAGGAGTGCTTTGGTGAGGACTCTTGGAAGGCAGGGATATACAGGGGTGCAGAGTTCACGTGCACAAGCCAAGTGCAGCACTCAGGAAGAGAAGTGAAACATAGATCTCCCTGATTGAGCTCTACTTCTCTGCATTCACCATGAGTGTCATTATTACCACAAGCACGTCTGCATAATAGACCAGGAGATCTAACCTGCTGTTCTGTCTCCTTTCCCATGTGCAGGACAATTTGAGAACAACAAGTATGGTTACTTTCCATTATCTCCCTATTTGCTCTTGTGACCACATTCACTGGATAACTTGAGCAGTTCTCAAAAATTTACCTGGCTTTAAAGAACTTCAAACCATGTGAACTACATTTTAATTTTTTCTACTTTATAGATGAAGAAAGTGGGGCCCAGAGAGGTTAAACAAACTGTCCAAAGTTGCACAGCAAGTTGGAAGTTGATTCCAAGTTGGTGCTGTTTTTGTTGCATTGTGGTGTCTTTGTGTAGGTAGATACATTTCTTTAGTTATTATACATGAGCTGATTTTATTTGGAAGAATCAGAAAAAATTAATTCTTCAGTATATATTTCATAAAAATTTTCAGACCCATATCTGTGAACTGGTAACTATTCACAGTAGTACCCCTTATCTGTGGGGGATATGGTCCAAGACCCCCAGTGGATGCCTGAAACCTTGGATAGTACCAAACCCTATGTATTATGTTTTTTCCTATACCTACATACCTATGATAAAGTTTAATTTATAAATTAGTCACAGTAAGAGATTAACAACAATAATAATAAAATAGAACAATTATATGGTTTAATGAAAGTTATGTGAATATGGTCTCTCCAAATATCTTATTGTACAAAGTTAATGTCTTTTCCATCTTAATTAAGTACTTATCACACACTGTGGCCATAATGTTTGCAGTTTAAGGTGTGACAGCAAAACTAGCATGGATTTCTTTTTCCTTCTTCACAATTTCACAGATAGAAAATTTGTTCTTTCTGTAGATCTTAGAAACCTCAGCATATGATTTTTTTTTTTCCTTATTAAGTCAAGAACTTCCCCTTTTTCATTTAGAAGAAGCACTTTATGGCTTCTCTTTGGCATATCTGAGTTGCCAGCATCACTACTCTGGGGCTTTGAGGTCATTATTAGGTAAAATAAGGGTGACTTGAACACAAGCACTGAGATACTGCCACAGTCGATCTGATAACTGAACCGGTTACTAAATGACTAACTGATAGGACAAAGGGATGATTAATATCCTGGGTGGGTCGGAGCGAGAGGGCATGAGATTTCATCATGCTACTCAGAACGGCATGCAATTTAAAACTTATGAATTATTTATTTCTGGAATTTTCCATTTGATGTTTTCAGATGGTGGTTGACTGTAACAAACTGCAGAAAAGAAAACCATGGTAAAGGTGGGACTACTGTGCAGGTACCAATTGTTTCCATTACCTTTGTATTTAAATTGCTGATATAAGAGAATATCTCTCCAGGAGCTGTCTAGGTTCGATTCCAGCTCTACCACTCTACCTCAGGCAAGTTTCTTAATTTCTTTGTACATCTGTAGTTGTATTTCCTGTCTATAAAGTGGGCATAATAATTGTAGCTGTCTTATTGGGTTGCTGTGAATAACTGAACATAGATACAGTATTAGAACAGTGCCTAGCGCATAGTAAGTGATATATGCCTGTTTATTTCTACAGTGCCTAGGTACAAGTGTAGATAAGACCAGCATACTTTAGAGCTTGTTCTCAGAAGTTCTCATCTTGAACAGTTTGGTAAAAAGTAGTAGCTTCCAAATTAAAGCATCATTTCATTCCGCAGTCTCTAGATGCAGTAATTCAAAGCCATCACTAGATGGCAGTTGTGATCCATTGTGACTTCAGAAGCAGTAGGTTTTAACAGATGGTTCAAACCCTAGAATTTGTTTTCTGTGCCCTGCAGCATTGTGAACTCGGGCTGTCCCTTGCCCACAACGTGGGCCTTTAACAGAACTGTCATGGTCAGCAATGTCTGCCTTCTGTGGCCACTCTTGGGACTCACCCAAAGGCACACAGTCTTCCTGATGGCAGCTTCACAGAAGCCAACCCAGGTTTATCTGCCTCCACCCTACTGTGAATTTACTGTCTGCCAGGTGGCAAAAGGACAGTGTCAGGATATCCTGTGTTAGGATTAATCAATCACTGGTTCTCAAAGTCTGGTGCACCCCCCCATAGCAGCCTCAGCATCACCTGGGAAATTATAAAGAATACAAATTCTTGGGCCCCATCTCAGACCCGCTGACCAGGAATCAGTTTTCACAAGCCCACCTGATGGTTCTGATCCCTGCTGAAGTTTGAGAACCACTGAGATGAACCAATGTTTAGCATCATATAAATGTTAGCACTGAGTGGGTCTTCAGAGAATATTTTGCCCAACTCATTCATTTTGCTAAGAAGGAGAGTGTGAGTCCAGGCAGTTAAATGACTCACTGAAGACCATAAGGTTAGTCTTGTGGCAGAGCCAGGGCCCAGGGCTGCCAAGTTGTATCCTCCAGCTCTCCCACTATATCCTTCACCCCTTTTCCCCTTCAAAACTGAGGCCACTAGATACACATTCTAGCCTGATAACTACTTATGAAGAAAAAAGTCACTTATTTTTTTATATAGGAGTTAGTTCATTCATTTCAATAGGTGCTTCTATAGAGATACAAAAATATGTGTGTGATGCATTGAGTGTGATGCACTTTCAGTTCCATGTGTACATGCGTGCATGTGCATGCGTGCATGTGTGTGTTAGATGGGAGAAGGGGGAAATCAAGTAAAAACAAGTCATGTCTCAATTGCTAGAAGAGGCATATTGCAGGGCACCCTGGGAAATGGGTGAATGCAACTAAGGAGCAGGGATGAGGGAAGACAAGTAAGAGGAGGGAATTTCATAGCTGAACCCTGGCTGATGGGTTCACCAGGGGAAGTAGGGAAAGAACATTTGGAAAGAGGGGTCAGCATGTGCCATGAAAGAGTGAGGGGAATCTCAAGAGTTTGGTTTGACTGAGGGGAAGGGTGTGTTTGGAGGAGTCATCGTGCTTTAAATAATAATATCACTACCAGGACTACTATCTGACACTTAGTGAATGTTAACTATGTGCCAAGCACTGAACTAAGCACTTTACAACTGTTATTGATTTAATCCTTAAACAGCTTTGCAAGAATCTACTCTTCTTCCTATTTTATAGATGACAGTACAAGTACATGCATTGTCCTATTTTCCTTAAAATCAAGTGTTACTATTTCAGTTTCTTAGACAAACTTAGAAAAAGAGTCTTAATATTTACTTGTTCCAGGACAATCTCCATAATATATAGTATGTATTTTGGGGGGATGAGGAATATGTTTTTAATACATATAATTTTATTATAAGCATATTTTTCATAAATGCATAAAATCAGGAGGATTTTGACACCCTTTCTTTTTTAACTCAAGTAATGAATGTCCCATTATTCTTTGGTCTATCAGCAATTGTGGAAGTAGCCAGGATAATAGATGATTTGTGTCTGAAAAGTGGCAAAGAAAGCTCCTTTCAATTATTTGACTCACTGAAGAAAGGAAGCTGAGTAATGAGTGAGTGATCTAGTCTGAAATCATTGACTTTGTTATGCTTTTGGTTTTTACTTTATAGGCATTCACTGTGAATGTGTTTTCATATATTATATGAATATTAGCCAATATTAGTATATTTTCTTCCTTGCCCAGGAGTACCCACAACCAAACTATCAAGTTCTGGTAGGATTTGAAATACCTACTCCTTCCTATGAAAGCTTACAGAAATTCCTGGATACTTTGGGATATTTTCAGTGGTTTCACTTTTTCCTGAGAAAATAATTTATGCTTCTTAGTTTTCTCATCTGTAAAACACTGGTATTGGATGAGATAGTCTAGAAGGCCCCTTTCAGCTCTAATGGTCTGTGGATTTATGATTTAATGATTAAATGGCACAAGGAACTCATTTCTGAATTTTGTTTGTAGTAAAATTTTAGTGTTGTTGTCATAAAAGAAGTTAGCAGACTAAATATTTCACCATGAATATTTGAAAGAGATGCCTAAAACAGCTCTAGATTTCACTCTTTAGCATCACTAAGACCCTATCCTGCTCAAAGATATGATTATATAATATATTCTCACATGACATTTTATACATCTCAAGGTCTAAGGCCAGTTTTAAGTAGATACCATTAGAAATGATTTATGGTCAGTTTGTTTTACGGTGAAGAGGTACCCTTTACATGATGCTCTGCTTTTCTGATTGCTGCAATAACAACTTTGAGCTTTAAGAGCTCATATTACAACCTTGATCTTTATACTCATGTTCACAGCTGAGGGTAAATTGCTTTCTCAAGGAAATCTAGAAAACCCAATCTAGCTTTCACCCTCACTGTCTAGAGAAACTGAGTAGTCCACAGGTTGCTTTATCTTGAATCAAAGGAAGGGCAATAATGACTGGAAAGAAGAACCTATAAAATATATTATTATTTTAAAATTTTGTGATTGAGAACAAAATTTGCATTTTATGCTCCCCCCCAAGATAATTTTTGCCTTTCTCATTTGCAATCAATTTTGGAATTGATTACAATAAATTTTCTATTCACTTATTATAAAAGCAATACCTGTTTCTTCTAGAATTATTACAAAAAAGTATAAATAAGTACAGAAATATCTAAAATTCTGCTACCTAGAGTTGGCTATTGTTAATATTTTTTTAAATTTCATTCCAGGTAAGCATGAACATTAAGAAACTGGCAATGTTATATATTTTGAGATCTTTAAAAATATTAACATGTAATTAGCTTACATACACAATTTTTTTTTTTTTTTTTTTTTTTTTTTTTTTTTTTTTTTGCGGTACGCGGGCCTCTCACTGTTGTGGCCACTCCCGTTGCAGAGCACAGGCTCCGGACGCGCAGGCTCAGCGGCCATGGCTCACGGGCCCAGCCGCTCCGCGGCATGTGGGATCCTCCCAGACCGGGGCACGAACCCGTATCCCCTGCATCGGCAGGCGGACTCTCAACCACTGCGCCACCAGGGAAGCCCACATACACAATTTTTAATGTCAGCCTTCTAAGGTAACATATTATTTTTATTGTATAAAAAGTTATAAAACTCTTCAGTTTTCACTGTTTTGTGATTTTCAGTGCCATTTTGATTTAGATCCCCTTTTTGTTTATTTGGCTTCATTTCTTCTTTTTCCAGAAAATATTTAAGGTTATTTCAGCCTACTTTCCTCCAAGTGGGTATTATGCATAGAGAAGAACAAAGCTCTGAAACTCATATTATATAGTTTTGTTTTACATGAGACCTTTGCTTTATAAATAACAGGTAAGTTTTAACACACTGGAGAACATTGCTATAAAGATTTCTATCGTAACATAAAGAAACCTTTAGAAAGTGAAGAGTAATTCCTCCTTCATATAATCTTGTTTATAAGCATGTATTTTTCAAAAACATCTTCACAAGTCTACCAACTTGTGTCCTCTTTGAGGGCAGAGCTCTTCTCTTATTGCCGAATATTCCCTCATATTCTAATACTGTCTCCATAGCTCACATTGTGACTTCAAACAGCATTGACCTAAGAGGCAGTAATGGTTAAAAATTTTTAACCATTAAAAGTTGGTTCTGCTCTCTGTTGCTAATTTTCAAATCCCTAAATGAGATAATCTTGGTCTAACTCTTAGTATAGTGCCTGAGATGCATAATAAATGCCAAATAGATTTTACTTTTCAGTATTGTGGGCTATTGTTTTTTTTTTCACATCTTTATTGGAGTATAATTGCTTTATAACTGTGTGTTAGTTTCTGCTTTATAACAAAGTGAATCAGCTATATGTATATATATATCCCCATATCTCCTCCCTCCTGCGTCTCCCTCCCACCCTCCCTATCCCACCCCTCTAGGTGGTCACAAAGCACCGAGCTCATCTCCCTGTGCTATGTGGCTGCTTCCCCCTAGCTACCTATTTTACATTTGGTAGTGCACATATGTCCATGCCACTCTCTCACTTCATCCCAGCTTACCCTTCCCCCTCCCTGTGTCCTCAAGTCCATTCTCTACGTATGCGTCTTTATTCTTGTCCTGCCCCTAGGTTCTTCATAACGTTTTTTTTCTTTAGATTCCATATATATGTGTTAGCATATGGTATTTGTTTTTCTCTTTCTGACTTACTTCACTCTGTATGACAGACTGTAGGTCCATCCACCTCACTACAAATAACTCAATTTTGTTTCTTTTTATGGCTGAGTAATATTCCATATGTATGTATATATATGTATATATATGTATGTATATACATTCCATATGTATGTATATATGTGCCACATCTTCCTTATCCATTCATCTGTTGATGGACACTTAGGGTGCTTCCATGTCCTGGCTATTGTAAATAGAGCTGCAATGAACATTGTGGTACATGACTCTTTTTGAAGTATGGTTTTCTCAGGGTATATGCCCAGTAGTGGGATTGCTGGGTCATATGGTAGTTCTAGTTTTAGTTTTTTAAGGAACCTCCACACTGTTCTCCATAGTGACTGTATCAATTTACATTCCCACCAACAGTGCAAGAGTGTTCCCTTTTCTCCACACCCTCTCCAGCATTTATTGTTTGTAGATTTTTTGATGATGGCCATTCTGACTGGTGTGAGGTGATACCTCATTGTAGTTTTGCTACAGTTGCTTCATTTGCAAATATTTTCTCCCATTCTGAGGGTTGTCTTTTCATCTTGTTTATGGTTTCCTTTGCTGTGCAAAAGCTTTGAAGTTTCATTAGGTCCCATTTGTTTATTTTTGTTTTTATTTCCATTTCTCTAGGAGGTGTGTCAAAAAGGACCTTGCTGTGATTTATGTCATAGAGTGTTCTTCCTATGTTTTCCTCTAAGAGTTTTATAGTGTCTGGCCTTACATTTAGGTCTTTGATCCATTTGGAGTTTATTTTTGTGTATGGTGTTAGGGAGTGTTCTAATTTCATTCTTTTACATATAGCTGTCCAGTTTTCCCAGCACCACTTATTGAAGAGGCTGTCTTTTCTCCATTGTATATTCTTGCCTCCTTTATCAATGATAAGGTGACCATATGTGCATGGGTTTATCTCTGGGCTTCCTATCCTGTTCCATTAATCTGTATTTCTGTTTTTATGCCAGTACCATACTGTCTTGATTCCTGTAGCTTTGTAGTATAGTCTGAAGTCAGGGAGCCTGATTATTGTTTTTTGCTATATATATATTTTTCTCCTAAATATGAACCCATTTTTCCTGAGGACTTTCACTTAGATTTTTCAAAGCAGAAATAAGCTACTTCTTTAGGGATTATATATAAAATATCTTAAAGAGTTGGTAGGGGGAATAAAGTATACTCTATTTTATAATAAATTTATATATAGTTATTATTTTACATTGCCTATATCACCTAATACTCCAATGCCTCATTCACTCATAATGTTTAATGGGAACACATTTTAAAATAAGGTGTGCTACAGAGTCATAAATATAATTTATAGTTCTTTCCAAGGTACTTTTTTTTTTTTTTTTTTGTGGTACGCAGGCCTCTCACTGCTGTGGCCTCTCCCGTTGCGGAGCACAGGCTCCGGACGCGCAGGCTCAGCGGCCATGGCTCACGGGCCCAACCGCCCCGCGGCATGTGGGATCCTCCCAGATCGGGGCACGAACCCGCGTCCCCTGCATCAGCAGGCGGACTCTCAACCACTGTGCCACCAGGGAAGCCCCCCAAGGTACTTTTACTCTAAGCTTTTCAATCATTCTACAGGTATAAAATGAGACAATTTAATGAATGAGCAATTTGAGGCATCAACTAACAAAGTCTGACTTTTCTCCTGCCTATAAAAATGGGTAAGAATGACTGAATTATTGTTGCGAATCTACATTGCTCTATGTTTGACAGAGTCTTTGGAAATTGGTCTCAGCTACATCAAGACAGGTGTATAAAGAAGTCCAGGACTGTGAAATCCGTATTGTGGACTCTGAACAATGGAATCCTCTAGTCCAGCTCTGACCAACAGAAACAATGTGGGCCATGTATGTGACTTTACATTTTCTGGCAGTCACATTAAAAAAGTTAAAGAAACAGGTGAGATTAATTTTAATAATATAGTTTATTTAACTCAAGATATCAAAAATATTATCATTTTGATGTGGAATCAATATAAAAATATTAATGAGATAGCTTACATTATTTTTTTTGTTCAAGGTCTTAGAAATTCTGTGTGTAAATTTACAGTCAAGTACATGTCAATTGGGACTAGCCACATTTCAAGTGCTATATCACCCCATGTGGCTCATGGCTACCATATTGGACAGCCCAGCTTTGGAGGTACCATAGCATGGCAGTGTGGCGTAGAGAAAAGGAAACAAAGACCAGCTTGGAATCCTCATATATGTCTGTTCCTGGCTCTGACATTTGATATTGAGATGACTGTGAACAATTGATTTAGTGTCTCTGAGTCTTAGGAGGCTGTGAGTAAGGTTAAATAATATATCATATTTGAAAGTGCTGTGTAAGATCATAAAGCACCATGCATGTGTAAGGCATTATAACCCCCTTTTGTTGTAGATTTACTCTCATGACTTGGACAAGGCCACATTCCCAGTTGGTAGGAGAATCAAGGATAGAATCTGGGGCTTCTGACTTCTAGCCATCTGCTTCAACTATCAGCTGTTCCTAACTTGCTGGCTTAAAAATAAAACCCAAACGTTTTTGTTTTTAAAAAATGAGGAAGGAAGAGAGTGGCAGCAAGAAGTAAATTCCATGTTAAATGGTTAGGGTCTTCTTGGCCACTGTCATAATGTTCTGCAGTAAAATTATACATACAGGATATTTATATACTTATATATCAGCATTACAACCATCAAGGATTGGACTTTATTGCTGTCATATAATACAAAACCCTACGTTCTTCAATGTTTTGAACAACTTCTAAATTGAAGTGTGGTTTCCCCACTCTATTTATCTCCAAAATGTAGTACAACCACAAGAAAGCCCTTCCACACTGGGCTTGATTAATAAAACAGATATGGATCAATTCAGCAGGTTTTCCATGGATATTTTTGGTTACAGATGTAGCTCATTAATCCACATGTGTGAGACACCATCTCTCTAGTGTGAATCCAAGAGACACATTAATCTCTGAACAGAAAGTGGAAATAATTCAGTTCAATTCACCATATTATTTAGTGCTTACTGTGTGTAAGACACATCAGGTATTTTAAGGAGCAAATGGAGCTTGTTTCTCTGATAAACGTCACTTAGAAATATGTTATTCAACTTGAGGAAAATATGGAATCTACCAAACTGTCTATGATATATGATTCAGGAATCTATATTTTCAGAAGGTATAAAGATGATCAGAAAGGAAATTCCAGATTATCCAAAAAATAATTTACAAACTTACATTCTTTACTTTTGGAGGGCATACAGAGGATTACTTATTATGATCTATTTCCCTAAATGTAAGTCTGTCATAGTTTTCATATTTAAATTTTTGGGTCATTTTCTACATTTGTTTCAAATGAATTTCTTCCTAGAACTTAAAAACCACATGATATATTTAGTTTTTATACTATGTGAAATTAAGCATAAGCCAAGTTCATTTTCACTGAGAAGACATGCATTCAAATTCTTTGTTCCCTTTCAGTCAAAATTCCTCCTTAAAAATGACTTTCATCTGGTTATTTTTTACTAGAAAACTATCGGAATATAAGCTTCAGTTCTGACTGAATTGACTATGTTAAATAAATATAAGTTTTATTTTCACTTGCTGAATCATTGCTGTTGACCACTGAATGAAATCGTTTATTGAACAACCTTTTCTTGCTTTTGCACCCTAGTTTAAAAACAAAGTTTAATTTTTTAAAAGTTCAATAAAATGTATTTTTGATATTTCCATCATAACTTTAAAAGCAGTTCCTTTCCTCTGCCCTATAATAACCACCTTCTGCATTTTTATGATTTAATTTAACATTATTATTGTAATTTTTTACTGGGTGAGCCCATCAATGCCCTTGGCAGCAAGATTTTGTTACAAGAAATCCAGAAGCAGCTGAGCTTTAGTTGGCTGCAACAGTTATACAGTTTCTCTGGATTGAGTTCAGAACCTTACCCTGACATTATGAATGTAACACACGTCATGCGTCCTCCTTCAGCTTCTCCAAAATATGTGATTGGCTTGAGTTCTATAACCTGTTGCTTAAATGAGCATATATTTTTTAATTCAGTGGTTTTGCATTATAAATATTTCATTTGGTTAACATCTGGCCTTGATAGAATTAGTGGTGCCCGTAGTAAAATGTGATACATTAGGAAAATGAATAATGTATTTGCATTTCTCCAGGAACTCTGAATGGATTAATTCTAGACAGGATGTGGTCACGTGAATTAACTATAGGGCTAGATGCTGTGTTTTTCTTTTTGTTCAAGTGCACCTCCAGCAAGAACACAAAAATCTGAGGAATCTTAACTATTCATTCTTTCAATTACTAAATAAAATTATGTAGACTATAAAAAGCCATTGTACTATTAAATATTAGGAAACATTGAGTTGTGTGTCCAGAAATCACACTTAAGACCAGGCAAGGGTAATATGCATAAGATGGCTGTGGATACTATGAGATAATGTCTACTCATCAGAAATGTATGGTATTTTTTTCTGTCGAAGTTCAAAAGTTAATGATGTACTTTATATTTTAATTGCTTCTACTGAGAGATTGTTAAGGAATAAAAGAAATTCTGGCATGCTGTTATTTTTCACTGTTGATATATTCAATATAGTATATAAATGAAACCATATACATTATATCATGCTCTGTTTCATACATCCTAGATTGTCTTTAGGAAAATTTAATACATGGCACTTCAGTCATCTGAAAGGAATCATTTCTTTTTTTTTTAACATCTTTATTGGAGTATAATTGCTTTACAATGGTGTGTTAGTTTCTGCTTTATAACAAAGTGAATCAGCTATATGTATACATATATCCCCATATCTCCTCCCTCTTGGTGTCTCCCTCCCACCCTCCCTATCCCACCCCTCTAGGTGGTCACAAAGCACCGAGCTGATCTCCCTGCACTATGTGGCTGCTTCCCACTAGCTATCTATTTTACATTTGGTAGTATAGGAATCATTTCTTCATTACAACTCATAAAACTGTAAAGTATCAGCCAGAAAAAAAATTGGCCCAATTAAGAGAAATTTGATAATGGTAGAAAAGCACATACAGACATGACTGAGAGATGATAAGATTATTTTAATTTTCCCATTTGCACTGGAATTATTTATTTTACAAATCTCCAGATCTTTTATTACTTAAAACCGTCTGCTGAATCATGAAAAGAAGCTTAAGTTAGCAATTTTCCTCTGCAAAATCTAGCTTCTAGCATCTGGTGAACACTTGGATATCTAGTCAGGTCCTATGGCAATGATTATTTTAAGACTCTATTCAACATGCCTGGGCTTAAAAATCAGCTCGAATCACACTCTGCACATGTATTTTACTCTCAGGGATTTAAAAACCTGGCATTAGTAGCGATGGTCTCAAGGCTTTTGCAGTGGAGATGAAGGTGGGAGATAGGACCTGCAGGCAGGCCGGGTACCCCAGGGTCTGCCAACAGCCCCTCTCTCCTGAACAGCGACAGTGATTCCGCCACCGCAGATGCCGCGCCTGTGGACCACCAGCCCCCAGGCCACCGCACCCTCAATGGCTGCTCACACTTACATATAGACTCGGCCCGCCTGCGGAATCGAGGACTACCGTCCTTGCTTGTGCCTTCCTGTGGCACGTCTGGGGCTGGTTTCTGTCTCTTCACCCGACGCTACTCCACTTCCGGAACAGCTTCTGAAGTAGAAAAAAAAGAGGATACTTTTACTCAATTGGAAAGACAACAAGAAGCTGGATTATTATCAAAGTGTATTGTTTTGGGATCATAGGAGAAATTACATTCCAGCAATGTATAAAGACACACTTCAGTAAAAGATGCTGTTATTGACCGAAATGTAAGTGCACATTTAGTTGATATTAGAGGTCTTTGTATGCTGATTAGGAGAGAGAGAGAATAATTATTTGTATTTCTGTGTATGCAAATATGCACTTATTTGTTTTTACACATATACTATATATAGCTTTTGTCCAAATCTTTTTTTTAAGTATACAGTTATTGCTTTTCATGGTTATATTATGTGCTAGGTTCCCACTAATTTAATTTCCATTAATACAGGTTACAGATACTTTAGAAAGGATGTGGGCAGTTGCTACAGAGGAAGGAAATTTATGAGGAAGTAATACCTCAGGGAAAAAAGTTAGGTTTATTTAAGAGAAGTGATCTCTGCCATTAACACATTTCCATCCAATTTGCATACAGTAGTATTTGAGTTAGAAATTATTCTCTATTATGTATCAAATCAGGTCTGGTAGAACTTTAATTCAGCAATACTTTCAGGTTTTCCTCTGAGCTTTTGATGTAATTTAGTTGAGTATGCTTTATAAACCATGTGTAATTTAGACTTTTTACGAGTCATATGGGACTTCTCCCCATTTAAACTGAATTTCAGAAATTTAACTCTGTGTTTTGCATAATAGATAGTCTCTATTTTGTTTTGGTATATTTCACAGAGACTTGTTTAGGAAATATTATTTATATTTGTTGTTCAAAAAAGATTTAAACAGGGAAGCTTTGGACACTTAGATAAATAAAAAGATTTGAAAGCCAGGATTGGTCGATTAGGAAATAAGTGCAGAATTGGGTATCTAATTTAGAATTTCTGCAATGTGATATAAGTGATGTATTCTAGAGCAGTATTATTCAGTAAAACTTTCTGTGATAAAGGAAATGTTCTCGTTTTACACTGTTCAATATGGTAGCCACTAGCAACAAATGGCTATTTAAGCACTTCAAATGTGACTAGTACATTTGAGGAATTGAATTTTTAGTTTTATTTAATTTTAATTAGTTTGGATTTAAATATCCACTTGTGGGTAATGGCTACTATATTGGAGAGTATAGTTCTGGACTTTACCTGTATTCTGTGTTCAACACAAAATGAAGAACTACTTGAATGGTTCTAGCTGCTGAATGTCTATAAAACATGAGTGTACTCAAACACAAGGCCCAACCTCTGACGTGTACTCGGTCCTGAAGGGTGGACCCAGCAGCATTCTGAACTTTGGCTCAACTTGTGGATATTCAGACATAAATAAAGTTTGGGCTAACCATAGGTGATTTGAGAACCTTTTGTCTCTGGAAAGCCATGGAATCTCAAATGATCTCTTGTAATAAAGTTCAGATGGTAAATGGACTCAAGGGCTTGACTTTTCCAGTCCATTGCTTGTGTGGTATGGATAGCAAGTAGTGGAAACAGATATGGAGGAGATGCTCCACACACATAGCTGCCTCCATGAAAAAGCAACTCTCCAAATTCAGACTAGATCACAGGAACAGGCTGGTAAATACTTTTGTGCCTCTACCCAAATCATTCTTCACTAAATATTCATTGAGCACTACTATGTGCAAGGCACAATGCTTAGTGCTGGAGATAAAATGTTGAAAAAAAACAAAAAAGATATGACCCCCGCCCTCATGGTGATTAACTGCATTAGACAATAAGATTTTTTCCAACGTTTTCTTCCTCCAATTTTTTTTTTCTGGATATGGTGAAAATAAAATAGGAGGAGGATACACAGGATAAATAGAAACACTGAAGATCACGATTATGTGTGTGTCATACATCTTATTCAATTTAGTTCTTTCTGCACAGCTTTCACAGTTCCATAATCAGAAGACAAAACCAGTTTTTGAAATGCACTATTGGAAACAGAGAAAATAACTGAAAAGATCTCCACTTAAATTTTTAGAGCATGAGATGACCATCATCATTTAGCATTTATTGAGTTTTTACAATATATGTTTACAAGGAGTTCTTTCCTCTCTATTAGCCAGAAGAATATCGTTTAAAATAATTACTAATTAAATGCTGTTATAGGAGGACACCTTTTTGCTTTGTCATTCAGAACACTGTAAGAAAGAGTGCTACAATCACATTTATGAAATGAATCAAATTTTCAATATTTGAGCACCATCGCAACACCTGATGGGAACTACTAGCTACACAGACCAAATGTAGCTCATTGCATTTCAGTTCATTTTGGAAGAGTGAACCAGAAATGTGGCAAAGTACGAAGCAAGAACTATTTAGTCACACTTCTTTTTTTTCCCCTCCACACAGCAACTATATAATTAAATGTATGGCTAACCTGAATTTTTAGATGAGTTTTCCAATGTATCACTGATGGAAATTTAAAGATGAAAATGATTAAGAATTATATTAAATGAATGCAGCCAGAATACATAGTACTTAAAGTATCTAAAGACCATAAAGTCATTTCTCCCAATATAGTAACTGATAATGTCCTTGATTTTGTAGACACACACTTTGAAAATAATTTTTAAAAATGAATTACAAAGCAATGGAAGAAATCACAAAGAAGAAGAAAGATTAATGTAAGTACTTAAAAACCAGTTGCTTACTAAAAACATTATAAACAACTTAAAAGGTGAAGTGGAATTTGTTTTATTCTTTAAAATGTTTTGTACCCTATGGAAGTTTGAAAACATAGTCACAAATTCTTTGGCCCTCCTCTGTGTTCCCTCCCATTGAATGTGGAAGGGCTTGTGACTGCTTTGACCCATAGAGCACAGCGGAGGTGACACTATGTAACTTCTGAGTCTGGGTCATAAAAGACCAGGAAGTTGCTGCCTTGTTTCTGAAATATTGTCTTTTGGAATTCTGAGCCTCCAGTTAAGAAGTCTGAGTACCCTGAGGCCACCGTGCAGAAGCAGCCACATTTAGGTGCTCCAGCTGGCAATTCCAGCAGAGCTCAGCCTTCCTTCTATCCCTGCCATGGCACTAAGCATACAAGTAAAGTCATTTGAGGCCCTTCAGGTCAGCCAATCTACCAGGTGAATAAGCCATGAGAGAGAAAAAGCTCCCAGCTGAGACCCATAAAATTGTGAGATACAATAAAATGTTGGTTGTTTTAAAGCCACTACATTTTGATGTGGCTTGTTATGCAGCAACAGAAAACTGGAGCATACCTGCTTGTACGTGTGATATTTCTACAATAAAAATTTAAAAATTGAATGTAAAAGTCACTCTGGGAATTTGTCTGCAAAAATTGACAAAGACAGTCTTAATACCCTTCCTAGAGAAAGAGCTCTTACAGATCACCAAGAAAAAAATACTAACACCATATTAAAGAATGAGCACTTATATGAACATAAAATTCACAAAAGAAAAAAAGGCTAAAAACCATGTAAAAAATGTTCAACCTCGTTAGTAAGTAAAGGAAATGTGAATTAAATAATTAAATTAAAATTTTGGTTATCAAATTGGCAAAGATAAAACAAATATTAAATATTGGTTTGGGTAAAGTGGGAGTATACACTGCACAAACTTTATGGAAAATAAATTAATATTACATGTCCAGAGTTTAATACAATAAAGTTGGTCATTCACTTAGGCCCTGTTTTCACCCAGGGACAAGAAAAAAACAGAAACTTCTATCTCACCCTTTAAACTGGGGCATTCCAACCTATACAATTAGCTGCAACATGTCTCAGCTCAAAACAGGCCTTAGCTTCTGCTAAGTTTGAAATATGGAAAACATATAATGCGGCTCTTCTCTTTTAGTCCAAGCTTTTGGCAAGACTGTTGCAGATTTCTAATTGAGAAGCAGAAACATCTGCGTGAGGAAGGCAGCTATTGAAGGAATTCCCGGAGCAGGAGACTGAGTTTGCAGAGCTCAGTGCCATCAGTTTCCTCTTCTACTGATATCTTCTTCCTTCAGAGTAAACTCAGAGATAAGGAAGGCAGGGTCTTCCTCCTTCAATAAACTCGGGTTCAGATCTTGGCTCTGCTTCATCCGGTGAAAGTCCTTCAGGATACCCATCATGTCTGCAAAGCTGCTGGCCTGGGACAGAGAGAGACACAGTAGCTTTGTGTTCTGGTTTGCAAATATCAGGGCTGGCAGAACAAATCAGGAGGACTGATGGAAGCTCAGAGAGTCTACCTGGGTCTCCTCGGCGATGTCACTAACGGCGAAGGAAGTTGTAAAGTGGAATGAAGATCCAAAACAAGGTAAGCGGGGAGAGACCTTTGAACTTTCTGGAGATAAGAAATCTGTTGTTAATGAAGCCGAAACTGCATCAGCCGCCATGATTTTAGCAATCTGGCTGTGCAGGTGGCGCAGCTCATCCTGCAGCTCCATAGGCGGCTTAGGGCTGGCAGGGCTTCTTCGAGGCCAGGAGCCTCTTCTCCATCTCCTGCAGGCTGGGCCCTGAGGCATTACGCTGCATGACAATCAGAGGGCTGGGCTTCCAGGGGCTCCTCAGGGGCCGTGTATGCTTCTGACCCGGGCAGAAGGCTCTGCTTCATCTATAGCATCCAGGCGATGTGAGCCAGGGTAGGGACTCGGGGCACAGCCCCCAGACCCAGGTCAGAGATGTTGGGGAGTGCCTCCAAGGATTCCGGGGGACATGGCTTCAGCCACAGGTTGGTACCCATCCTTCTCACTACACTTCGAAGAGCCCCCTGCGGCTTGTTTTGCTAGACTGAGATGGTCACATTGGCTTCCATTCCCCGCATTTCAACTGGCTCCTGCACTTGAAGGGCAAGGCGGCCACAGGGCAGCTCTGGGGGCTCGGGTAGGCTGGAGGCTGACTCTTTCACCTCAGGCCGTCTCAAGGAACACCAGGCTTCTCCTCCTCAGAGCCCCGCTCTGGCCTCACTCCCCTCACGGCCCCTCCTACCACAGCGGCGCCCAGACTCAACCGCCCTCACTTCCCCTCCACATTTCCTTATTAACAACTCTTCCACGGTTCCAGTTGCATTAAAAAAGTACCTACTGTTACTCCACTCTCCTTACAGCAGATGTGGTGAACTTTGAAAGAGTAAGTCAGATCATGCCGTTTACCCGCTTAACAGCCCCTCTCTCACATCCAATAGCGCCCCATAGCACTTAGATCGGACCTAGACTGCTTTCCCGGCCTCCAGGCCCCGTATGACTCTTACCTTGCCTACCTCCCGATTTAGCCCCCTCTCCCCCTTGCCTTTATTCTCCAGCCACACTGGCCTTCTCCTTATGGGAAACATTGTGCTCGTCCCCGCTTTCAGGCCTCTGCTCTTCCCGTGCCTGGAATGTTCTTCCTCCAGAACCCTGCATGGCTGGGCTCTTCACTATTTAAATCTCAGCTTCCTCAGTGATCTCATGTCACTTCCTCAGAGAGGTTTTCCTTGACCGTCTGATCTAAAGTCAGCCACTCATTTTCATGTATCTCTAATCTAATTCTCTTTCATCGCACAGTAGCCCCGATACGTTCCCTACTTAATCATACATTTTATTCATTCGTACATTCATTCAACACCAACCCTTCCTATCTCCCCACTCCTCTCAAGAGCAGGGAACTTGTTTGTTTTGTTCACTGTAACATCCCTTGCAATTGGAACAAGGATGGGCACGTGGTAGCTGATCCATAAATATTTGCTGGATGCCTTGCAAATACTTTTTGTACTTTTGAAACAAGACCAGACATTGTAAATTATGTGGACATTTTTCAAAGCTTTGATGGTTCTGATTAAAGTACACTGCTTCACTTTCAAACAAAAGAAAAACCCACAAACAAAATGACAACAACGTAAAATTATTTCAGTAGTGTGATGAGAGCTCCCCTGTCAAATCAGATGCTTTCAAAACTAGACCACCAGTCAACAGGCTCTTTGCTTTGAATTGAAGAATGTGCACCTCCCACCAATATTTTTCGTGTTGCTGAACATGTGATTTATTTACTGGGTAAGGAGCAAACCTTAGTGAAAGACTCCCCTTTCAGCTCTGAAAGTGCTGAAAACAGGGTTTCACCTTTTGAGGCTGGTTTAAAACAAACCTCTGGAATGGGGAGATGTCTTAATTGCCCCACTGAGTAGATGAGATTTAAAGGTGTTCCTCTTGGTGTCATTCACTCTGGAACTGCAGGAACCTTAGCGGCTGGGTCTCAGTGGCCAACTATGACCACAAGATTCTACAGTAATGAGATCTGTTTCTATAAAATTCATGAGAAAAATCTGAATTGCTATTTATAGATATGCCACACCATTTCAGAAATGATATAACATTCAGACACTCAGGCTCAAATTTTGATATGTTGCAACATAGCCTATCCCCACCAGTTGTGAACTTCCTCCGCAGCCAGGCAGGCCGCATTCTTATGATTCTTGAAGGGATGGGAAATACACATTTATTAAACACATCCTTTGGGCCAGTCTCTTTGCTAATTGTGTTATCTGTATGGTCTCGTTTAATCCTTAAAACTGTGCAACAAGTGAGTAAAGGTCATCAGAAGACAGATCCTGTTCTCTCACACAATATTAAAGAAGATTGGTCAATTAGGAATTGGCAAAACAAAGGAACTGTTTATTCTTATCCCACTGACATTATCCCAGGGTTTAGTTTCAAGTTTTTCAAAGGACACTGTATTTTACTGAACTGATTCATGGCAGTTGTCTGGAGCATGGAAAATGTTCATTGATTTAACAATGTTATTAAATTGGGCACAAGATTTCCACAGGAACTGTGTATTTGAGTTGTTTAGAAATGCCAGGGCTTTAGAAGGACGGTTAGGTGAGGTACCTTGAGGTTCCTGGAAGCTATTCTTACAGTCCCATGGAGTGGTGCATCTGATTTGGTTTCATTAATAATGTTTGGAGAGCCGGAGCAAGGGGTGGGCAGGCTATTTCCCTTTCTCCACCCATCCGAAGGAACGCCTTCATCCTTCAGCTGATTTTTATAAAAACTTAAGGTTGTATGTCTCAAATAAAACTAGGATTGTGAAATTCCATATCTACTGAAACCGGGTTAATTCTGAATTAATGACTAAATCCTGATAAACTAGGAGAGAGGGAAAAAATCTCCTAAGGTTGTACTAAGCCACTACTGAGGGTCTGGATTGTGGATAACTGGCCTACTTTTAAGTACATTGCAGTTAGAGAGACACTCATTTTCCTTTATTTTTTAATTTATTTAAAAAAATTTTTGGCTGTGTTGGGTCTTCGTTGCTATGTGTGGGCTTTTCTCTAGTTGCGGTGAGCGGGGGCTACTCTTCGTTGTGGTGCGCAGGCTTCTCATTGCGGTGGCTTCTCTTGTGGAGCACCGGCTCTAAGCATGCGGGCTTCAGTAGTTGTAGCACGTGGGCTCAGTAGTTGTGGCTCGCGGGCTCTAGAGCGCAGGCTCAGCAGTTGTGGCACACGGGCTTAGTTGCGCCACGGCATGTGGGATCTTCCTGGACCAGGGCTCGAACCCGTGTTCCCTGCATTGGCAGCTGGATTCTTAACCACTGCGCCACCGGGGAAGCCCTCATTTTCCTTTATTTTTAAGACCCATATTATGGTCACACAGTTCAAAGAAGCCAAGTATAAATGAACTGGTAGAAGAAAGGATTGAAAAGATCTAAAGATCTAAAGTATATCTGAAATTCCTACTTGTTTGGAATAAGGAAGGATGAAGTGAGAAATTAATTAACACTTCAATATGCAAATAAGCCTGAGAAATAGTGACTTTAGTTTAGAAAACTGGAGAGCAGAAGCTTCAATGGTTGGAATCTAAAATTAGGCCTTCATAATGCAAGTTAAGAAGAGATAATTGAGAGGAAGAAGTCAATGAGATTTTCATTCTAGGTACATCCTCTTGACACTTTTCCAGTTGCTAGAAATATATCAAACGTTTCCTAGAAGTTCCTCATCTTTGCTGAGAAATTGTAGCCCTTTTCAAATGAAACTGTTAGATAACTTTCAGACAGGATAAAATAGTAAGAATATAATGGTGATTCAAGGTGTGGTCAGAGATCTTCTAAACAACAGAGTTCAGGAAGAAGACTAAGGCTATGTTTTTATATATAGTCAAGGAGAATCTAATATGGAGTCTCTTTTCAGTTATCCAGATATTTTGCATTATACAGCAATGTTTAAATTGAACCAACAAGTGCAAAGTAAGTGAATTCCTTTGTTTGGACTGACTATATTTTGACATCCTTGCATTCAATCACCTTAGCATTTGCGTTATGATCCATTAGTATATTCATCCATATAATTAAATAATTGAGTAATTGATTAATTAAACACTGTACCTCATCTAAGATGACCTGTGAAGCAATTTGTTCTGGGCAAGTTTAAGAAAAATGCTTTGGGTGTGTAAAATTTGATTTGGTATCACCTCCAGTTAAAAGTGGATTTATTCTTATTGAAGACTAATTGATGATACTGATTCAGTAACAGCTAACTAATTAAAATGATGCCCCCAAATAATCCTTTTATGTACCTTTGAAATAAGTGTGAAAAACTTCAAGTGTATCTTAGTAGTCACTTGTCTGTGGAATAACTTTGATGCAGAACATGGTAGAAGGAAGCAGGAAGGAGAAAAAATGTGCTGTGTGTGTTTGGGATATGGTCAATGTTCTGAAATACTCCAGAATCTTCACAGAGAAAGACTGCAGCTAGACTCTTGGGACATCAGAACGTGGTTGAGCTCCATTTTTGATGGGAAAATATTGACTTCAGTGTTTTTGATGATAGTTTGTTTTTTTTTTGCAATTGAATGTGATGGTTCCTCTTACCCCTATAACAATCAAACATACTGTCCATAATCCAAGGTCAAGTTGGATTTCCAGGGAGAGCCTTCACAAAAAAATTGCCCTAAATTAAGCCATAACCCAGTAGCAATAGTAATAGTTATTACTTATTGAGGATGTCTTACTTGACAAGTTCTGTGCTAAGTATATTTACATATATATTATATTATTTAATCCTTACCATGATTCTACAATAAAGCAATCTTCTTATATTTAAGATCCTTTAATAAAATTTTAAATTAACTCATACACACACGTATATACATTTTGAAGATAGAGCTTATGTTTTGCTCCCCTTTCTCTCCTCAGCACACAGTGAGTGGCTCATAATTGGTACCTAGAAAATATTTGTTGAATTAAATGAAATGTCACTTCCTGTGCTTTTCCTGAGGGAGGGGTTTTTATCAATCATTTTGTCCTTTGATGTAACTCTGAAGACACTCAGGGATGAACAGGCACTGGAAATTTTTAACCCAGCTAAGAAACGTGGATCGACTTGTCTCTGTCCTCTTGGGTCACTGAGGAAGGCTGGCATAAAGTAAGGTTGAAGGAAGATTGTGGAGGGATTGGTGGGAAGGGAAAAATATTAATTCTGGTGAAAATATCTGGGTTGTAAACATAAAGAAATAAGAAAGTTGAGAGACTGTGAACTTGATAGTTTTCTGTGGAGTGTCTGAAATCTGACAGATGATGCTCTGAAGTGAGAGCACCTGCAAGACTGGGCTTATACACAAGAGAAAGGAGGATCATGGTGGTGGGCAAACTCCCAAATGAAGGCAGTCTTACTTTCTGTGCATTTCAGACCCTGGTTTATTAGATTTTCCATTTGCTGATCAGACCCTTCTCCATACTGCTTTGTTCCTGATGGTCCCTGACAGTTCTTATGGCTTTAGTGTGCTGCATATAGGAGGATCATGGGATGACATAGAGTCTAAGAACTGAGTCTTAGTCTTCTGCCTCCAGCTTTGATTAATCCATGGAGTCTATTGATTGAGCATCCCGTCATTCCAGGAACCATCGCTGTCAAGCACAGTGTGCACGTGTGGTGTCATGCAAAGCAAACTAAGCAGACTCCATGCCTCGCCTCCAGGAGCTCACAATAAAAACCAGACAATAGATGGGGTGAACACAATGGGGCAAACAGACACACAGCTGTATAAACAAAGAAGTACAGCAAATTAGAGAATTTTGGTATGAACTGTGAGTGCAAGTGCTCTGTCTGTGCACTGGAAATGAGGGGAAATTCTGCAAGTTGCAGAGAACTTGCTGGAGTCTGTGTGAGGGTAAGGAGCGAGCAGATGATGGCATTGGTGGAATCATCCTCCTTCTTTCAATTAGGAGGGAAACACGGGTATTACTCTGAAGGGACATGTATTGCTACTTAAGTCTAGATTCTTCTAAGAGATTTGGTTATAACCAGCCTAAAGAAGGAAAGTAAAAAGTATTAAGCAGGGCATAGCCTGCCAGAGAGATTTCATAAGCCTTCTTTCCACTGGAAACCAGGC